>NC_138907.1:85279084-85879084 GCF_965231255.1 Vanellus vanellus
GGTATCCCATGAAATATTTTTTCTTCCCAACGACATTTTTCTTTTAAAATACTTTTTTTTAATAAAACACTGTAAAATAAGGGTTTAGACCCCCTTATTGCTAAAACCAAATATTCATCAGGAATTTTAAGAATTTATTTAAGGTGTGAAGAAAAGCTGCCATACTTGCAAAGTTTGTTTTTGCAAAAGGTATAAATGTTGCCCATTGGAGAAAAAAACTGACAGGGGAGGATAATTTTAGACCTGTTGCTTTGGTTTTCAGACATTAGTATTCAGTCATAACATGGGCAGAAATACAATCTGGATGGACCTAATACCTGAGAATTGATCATTTGGTATGTGGTCTCTTTTTGGCTCTCAGTGATAATATCAACCCGCTGGCTGGAAGAGAGGGTCAAATATCAACATCAGTAGAGGGATCAGCTGATAGCAGAATATGTAATGATATTTTTGAATTTGAGATATGAAAATAGATAGATTTTTTTTTTTAATAAAAATGGTATAAACATGAATCGATCAAAAAAAGAGAGTAGTTTTGTGCTGACCCAGTCTGGGAAAGCTCTGGAATTAAGAAACTGTTAGAAGTAAAAGTTCAGTAATACACCCAAGCTGGGGAAAGGACTGTGACAAGAATTTTGTTAGGGGAAGCAGGATTCAACCTTGCTGTAAATTAGGCATTTTGTCTGGATTAATGATGTAAACTATTCTATAATCGGTGGATGCTGTTGCATTCATTAGCTGTAGATGAGTAGTTTAGAAGACTAGTGTAAATAAGCTTTCTATTTCCTAATACCTGAGATACGAAGCTGACCTAAAGCCTAATTATCCTCTCTTTTTATTTTTAAAATCACAGAATTGTTGAATAATTTAGGTTGAAAGAATTTTCAGCAGGCCACGTGGTCCAGTCCCTTGATCAAAGCTGGGCCACATTTCTTGAGTTTGCTCATGGCTGTGCCTGGTGAAGTGCTGAATAGCTCTAAGGTGGGTATCTCCACAGCATCTCTGGACACTTGCTACAGTTCTTGACTACCTTTTTTGTTGCAACTTGTGGTCACTGCCTTTTGTCTTTTCACTGTACATTTTTGAGAGGAGTCTAGCTCAACCCCACTGTCCATGTCACCGAAAATGATGTTGAACAATACAGGTCTCAGTACTGACCCCTGAGGAATGCCACTCGTCACTGCTCTCCACTTGGACATCGAGCCATTGACTGCAACAATTTGAGTGCGACCATCCAACCAGTTCTTTATCCACCAAGTGGGCCATTTGTCAAATCCATGTCTCTTCAATTTAGGGACCAGGATATCGTGTGGGACAGTGTCAAACGCTTTGCACAAATCCAAGTAGGTGACATCAGTTGGTCTTCCCTTGTCCACTGCCACTGTAACCCCTTCGTAGAGGAGGAGGCATTATTCTATCCTGTATACAGGACTTTCTATTTGCCTTTTTGAACTTTGTGAGGCTTCTGTTGGCCCAGTTTTCCAACCTGCTAAGGTCCTCCTAAACAGCGATGCACAGGCAACCCTAGTGTATTACTCGGTATTATCCACAAACTTGTTGAAGGTGCAGTTCACCCCAACATCAGGTCAGAAATAAAGATGTTAAACAGTATTGGCCCCAGTTTCAGTCCCCAAAGGGATGCCACTAGCTGCCAGTTGGACTTTGTGCTGCTGATCCCAACCCTTTGAGCCCAGCGTTCCACACGATTTTCCACCCAACTTGTAGCTGACCTATCTAAATTTTATCTGTAATTTTTCTGTAAGAACATTATGGGAGATCTGTGTTGAAGGCGCTGCTGAAGTCAAAATAAAAAAAAAAACAAACCACATTTACTGTTTTTCCAGTGTTTGAGGAGCCAGTTATCTCATCCTAGAAAGCAAACAAGTTGATCAGGCATAATTTGCTTTTTCTAAATTAATGCTGACTATTCCTGGTCACATTATTGTTATTCTTTTACTTACACATGGCTTCAATGAATACTTGCTCTGTAATCTTACTCAGGACTAAGGTTTGGCTGATCAGCCTGAAGATCCCCAGGTAATTCTTTCTTGCCTTTCTTGAAGATTTGTGTGAGAACTGCCCTCTTCAAGTCATCAGGAACCGCTGCCAATTGCCATGAAGTTTCAAAGACGATAGACAGTAGCCTCACACTAATACCGGTCAGCATCCTCTGCACAGCTAGATGTGTTCCAGCAGGTTCCTTGGACTTGTGAATAAACAATTTTTGGAGGTGCTCCCTGATTTCTGAAGTATCTGCTCTAAAGTAATGTTTTATTCCCCCACAGACTGAGCTACTAGGTTCAGAAACGTGGGCCCTGGAAGAAAGACCTTACCAGAAACTAATACAAAGAAAGCATTAAGTACCTCAGCCTTTTCCATGTCCTTTATCACCAGGTCACATACCTCGCTGAGCAGTAGGATGGCGGTTTCATTAGCCTTCTTTCTGCTGAGAAAGTGCCTACAGAAACCTTTCTTGTGGCTTTTCAAATCCTTCACTAGTTTCAGCTCCACCTGAACTTTGGCTTTTCTAACTCCATCCCTACGTAGTGAGACAAAGTCTCTATGTTCATAGCAGGTAGCCCAACCTCCAACTCTGTTCCTCCTACTTGTGCTACATTCAAAATATTTCACTAGCTACAGGGAACACCCATCTTTTTTAGAATTAAGATTTTATTGTTTGTCCAGTTAATGCTTTAGCAATATAAACAAAATGCAAAAAGTTATTGTGAGTCCAATTAAAATATTAGTACTTATAGTTCAAACTAAGAAATTAATACTGAAAAGATATTCACAAAAGTTAAAATTGTTATATATTTACTATCCATTATCTACTCCCTCTCCCCACCCCAGTATCTATCCACCTATGTGTTGTGCTTACCCTTCCAGTGTCCCTGTGGTCAATGTATCAGCCTTCCTGAAGCAGAATAAGGCCGAGTGTTTGTGTGGGTGTTTGCTAAAGGGCTCATCAACATCCTCACTTCTTCACCTGAAGCAGTGTGATTGATATCCTTGGAGGGTGGCTCCAGTTGGGGTTACTTGTGTATTTCTTCTCTTAAAACAGTCTACTTTCTTTACATTGGTTTCCAAGTCAAGTTTCAAAGTTTCACAGTATCTTACACCTGCTTCATTCAGCATATTTATAGTGCACTTATTTGAATATAGAAGTTTACAGGGTACTGGTAAACCAATAGACTTTCCAAGGATTGACTGAAACAATTGTCTCACTTTCAGGTAAAAATGCTTTTTCAATATGCAGTATCACTGTCATGAAAAGTTAAAGTGAAAGGAAAGAAAATACATGTCTTGGTGTAATATGTGATTATGTTTCTCATTTATATGTATCCTGCATGAGAGAAATCGAGGTATGTGTCGACTGCACAGCACACATTTTTAACCCATCAGATAACCTCAGTCATTTTGATGCTCAGGCAGAAAATTCATCAGGCAGAAAAGGAACAGATATTTTTTCACTACTAAGTCAAGGTTTTAAAGATGTAGAAAGTTTTGGTTGGGTTTTGGTTGTTTTTTTTTGTTGGTCGTGGTGGTGGTATTTTTGTTTTTTAAATCAAGAAAGTCTGGTGAAATAAAATTACAGAAAAAAATAGTTTGTTGGTATTAGTCAGTATAAACCTGTTCCACTGAGTTCAAAAGGCCTTAATACTTTCTGTTAAATAAGGATTTAGCACTATTTTCCCTTAGTGTTTCAAAATAAGTAACATGAGAGGACAATGAAACTTGGTTCTTTTGTTATTATTCTATCCTCATTAAAAATATTCTACATAGCTCTTTAGCACAATTAAAAGCTGCAGCAGAACTTTAGTTTAGAAATGTGTGATGATACACCACCCAAGAACAATTGGAATATAAAGTATTTAAATTCAGATTTTATCATTGATTACTTATTAATGCTGACACCCTTAAAACACGTTCAGTGAACATGGCAAGAGATAATTAAGATTGGGGTATAAGTGAGTTCTCCTGATTTCAGCAAGATGGTACTTTCGTTGGGAAGACTGACTGTAAAGATCTTATTCATAAAACCTCAGCTTCTTAGGGATGTCTCATTACACTGCACTCACCCACTTTTTTTTCAATCATTCCCAAACATCCTTTCCCCTCTTGTTGCATCTTGAAGCTTTAGACCCTAACTGCCACGGTCATCTTTCACTCTGGCTCTGGTGAGCTACTGAATCATCCTTCTTGGCTGCCTTCCCTTCTGAATTGTTGCTGAATGTCCCTTCCTCTTCTGTTACTACTTTCTTTTTCTGAAAGTCTGTGCACCATTGCCTAACCACAAATTTCATTTCACTTCTCAATTTGCTTCATGTTTTCTATGTCCCTTGCCTTCCTTCATGAACCCAAGCATTTTACTTCTGTTTGCTGAAAGTTCCCACATTCCTCTCTTCCTGGGGGCGGTGTTCTCCCTCTTGTCTTAGTCTCTTCCAATTAAAAGCCTATTGATAAAGATGTAATTCTATGTTTATATATAAATTTATACATACAAATTACACACAGATTAGAAACATGCATTTTCTTGTCTTCATTCTGTTTACAAGCTAGATAATAAACAGAATAAATTATTATTAGGGCCATTGAATCTGAAATAAAAATTATTAAATTAATAAATAAAACTGAATTAAACTGAAATTTGCAAACATAAAGTACATGAATTACCATCTAACACAAAATTTAGGACGTAACTGCTGATATAACTGCTGACTGACTCACAAAACTGGGCAGATCTCTTGAGGTCTTAGGACCCTCTTCTATTCAGGAAACATTGTTTCTGGTTCTTTTCTAATCAGTCTGCATCTGGAATGTGATGTAGAGCAGTCCTACTCATTTAATTATAATAAAGGTATGACAAGAGGATAAACGGTAGAGGGGAGGGCAGGCAGAGTACATGAAGCCAGAGAAATATGAAAACTTAACTTGAACCAGGTCTCTCTTCAGAAAAAAAGAAGCTTTAACAGTGATTTCTTCTGAGTAGAAGAATCTGAAAAAAATAGGGATGATAGATGCTATATGTTATTTAACTTAAACTTCAATCATAGAATCATAGAATCATAGAATCAGTGAGGTTGGAAGGGACCTTTAAGATCATCAAGTCCAACCATTAACCTACCCTGACAAAAAACACCACCACTCCTAAACCATGTCCCTAAGCACCTCATCTACCCTTTTCTTAAACACCTCCAGGGATGGTGAATCCACCACCTCTCTGGGCAGCTTATTTCAATGTTTAATAACCCTTTCAGTGAAAAAATGCTTCCTAATATCCAATCTAAACCTCCCCTGACATAACTTGAACCCGTTTCCTCTTGTCCTATCACTTGTCGCCAGGGAGAAGAGGTCAGCTCCCATCTCTCTAAAACCTCCTTTCAGGTAGTTGTAGAGGGTGATAAGGTCTCCCCTCAGCCTCCTCTTCTCCAGGCTAAACAACCCCAGTTCCCTCAGTCGTTCCTCATAAGATTTGTCCTACAGACCCCTCACCAGCTTTGTAGCCCTTCTCTGGACATGCTCCAACACCTCAATATCCTTCTTGCATTGAGGGGCCCAAAACTGAACACAGTACTCGAGGTGAGGCCTCACCAGTGCCGAGTACAGGGGGATGATTACTTCCCTAGATTCAATTATATGAAAAATGTAGGCACAAATGTATGAACAAAAGTAGGCACAAATATAAGACTAAAAAAGAACAAAAGTCTAAGGGACTTTGTTATCCAAAAAAAATATTAAGACACATACAGAATAAATGTGGTTGCAGTGAAAGTTTCACATCAGAACATACATCTCATTAAATTACTCCAGATCTCCTTTCCATTCAGGAGTGTCTACCATTATTCAAAATAATGCATTTTTCAAAAGCAAGCACAGTGGTTTTGATTCATCAGCAAATGATTGGTTTTTTTAACATAACTAACATTATCAATATTACTCTGGGAGAAACGAACAATTATTCTTTATGCAGTGAGAAATATTCTGTACTTTTCCAAACATCTTATTCAAACTTATATGTACAGTAACTTAATGGCATAAAAATAAAAGAAAAGATCCCAGTGTAGTAATATATCTTGAAATTCAGAGGCTGGCCAGAATGTAAGTCAAAAAACTATAACTGTCAATCATGATATGGACAGATGCATAAAGCATAATTTCTCATATAATGGTGATGGTGTCATTTGTTCTGAACTTTACAATCTCCTTTTTATCCTTGTCAGACCTCTAATGAGAGGAAAATAAGCCTGCAAAGGAGACACAGATAACCTATAATATATATACAGAATAACTTTAAGGACATGTTTCGGGATCAAAGTACTTTATATAATGTATGTCTTGATCCTTCTATTTAGGAGTATCCAGCATTATCCTACTCTTTTTTCCAGTGAATATAGTGCTTCTGGTTAGTCGCAGATGAATCTGTCCTTCTTAAACATGGCTGCTTAGTGTGCAAGAATCTAACAACCTTTCATTAATTATAAAAAATGGAGGCCCAAATCTAGCAGATAAAACAATGAAACTGAATTCCATCTACCATTTTCTTTCCCAGCATTTCCAAGACGAATATCTACATATGAATCTATTTCTCCATTGAAATATGGGTCTACAGCTTCTCTTTTCCAAATGTATTTTCTGTCCTCTTCCTAAAAATAATCATATTTAAGCCCATCTTTGTAGCTTATCATATTTAAGCCAAAAGTGTAGCTTATCTGGTGAATGAAAGCAATGAAATATAGCTTTACATGGGTTATAAACAAATGAAAATTAATCATTCCCCCCCCCCCCAAATCCCAAACAGATTACACAGAACAGTCATATTCTGACATGTGGATACAAACAGAGTTAATTTGAATACATACATAAAGACAAAATAAATATAAATAGATAAATTTAATCAGAAAATTATTTGTAAGTAGCATTTATAAGGTGAATTGTTCACTACATATTATTTAATGGCCAGTGGTACCTGAATAGGTTCAAACTATTTGGCGACTTATGCAAAAATGCAATTTCCTTCCTTCTTTTCCATAAGCATTTTTTTTAAGAAAGCATGGTGAGTGTGTGATGGTGAGTACAGGCCAGAGTACACAACAAGAACATAGGTAAACTTCTCAGCAAGAGACATGAAGATTGTAGTTGCACGAACAGTGTGTCAGCAAGGTATATAACGACTTTCAGCGCTAAAGAAATTTTCACTGATGATTTCTGTAACTAGAAGCTGAAAATGAGGTGATTGCTTGCATTTATATACAGTGACTTTGAAAATGTCATGTTCACTTAAAAATAGATTTCTGACTAATAGTGCAGCAGGAGCACTAAGTCTCTTTCAACTCCTCCTGAAAGCATTGTTCTGATTTCAGTGGCCACACACTGCTAAATGACTGACTTCACCGGCAATGGAGGGCATTCTTAATTCAGTCTGTATATTAAAGTAAGAACAAATTACTTTTTGTATTCCTACTGAGAAAAATATATACTTTTTGGTTTGTGTACCGTATGTGGAAACAGAAAACCCCTTCTATTTTTCCATTCCTTTATGTAAAAAATATTTTTATAGTTCCACTTTATTTCAAAAGAGGTTTCTTTATGATTGGTCCATTAGCATATTATTTTTAGCACATGTAAACAACTGCATTCATTCCTTTGTCTTCATACAGGAAGAATGAAATAAGAAGTCAGATTTGCAGAATTCATACCTCCATTCATGGGAATAAATTCTTAGCTTTACGAATTACTTTCCATTATCAGCTGGGACCCAAAAAGCAGGCTGATCTCCACTGACTCAACACTACAGAACAGAAGTGTCCCTCACATCACCATTGGGACTGAATTTCTCTGCTTCCATCTTGTCTAGACTTCGGATTACTTAGAGCACAAGGTCTTTAGGGCTATACACATTCTTCCAGAATGCACCTATTGGCAGTTTTGATAATCTAAACTCAAGACCAACCTACTTGGAACAGCCCAAAACTGTCAATGCATATCTTACAAGGCTGCACAGCGTGGTATGCTGCCATACTCATACTGCACGCTTGTGGCATGTTCTTTTAAAAAATTCTGTGGCAAAAAGTGGATGTATAACTTAAGGCTGCTATTTCTCCCTTTCATGAAATGAAATGATTTGTTGATGCAAGCACGTGAACATGTACAATTTTGAAATTGTTGTGAAACATTTTGGTTACTAAAATGCAAAATTCAGACTTAAAAAAGGTTCTAGACAGTGTCAAAAAAGTATTAACTCAATTAGGACCACAGCTTGAGCTTTGTCACGGAAAAAAAAAAGGCAATGGGATGCCCCATGCAACAGGGGCATCGCACAACTACTGGAGTTCTGACACTGGTGCGATTGTCTAGAAACATAAAATACGTGCAGTTTAAAAATCATCAATGCAACAATGAAATCTAAGCAGTCATAGAAAATAAAAATGGGTTTTCTTTGTGAGCTGGACTTATATTCAAAATATTTTCATGTAGATAAATGAAAGATTACAACAGCAGCATATACAGACCTGCTTACGGAAGCCAACTTTTGGACACAATTCAACTTTAGCTGTTGTTCAAAGGCAGCATCAAAAATGGTTTGTGGAATCCTCAGAGGTATAAATTGAAGACTAAGAGTGAGAAGTCAAGTTCACCTTTGCACAACACTGATGACACTGATACCGAAGTGCTGAATGTAGCTCTGTTGTCTAAACTTGGAAAGTGGAGCAAGAAAAGAAAGAACTGCAGAAATAGCTCAAGTGCTAGAAAAAAATCCTTTATAGAGAGCTCAGTATATTTGGCTTTTCTGAAGAGAGTTGAATTAGAATGTGTAAGTGCCTTTCTGGTGGGTGTGGATACTGGATGCAGGAGCACTCTTTAAATTAATGCAGAAAGGCACGACAAGAGCCAATTGCTACATAGCTGAAGAAAAAGAGAAATAATAGAAATAGGACACAGAAGTTTGTTTCTGTATTTTGAAGTAGTTATTTATTATTTGTATTTCAGTGGTGTCTAGGAATCCTAGTCAAGGAACAGAACAAAAAGATTTTGGTTTTGGTTTTTTTTTTTGCCTTAAAGAACTTTCAGTTACAACATTGAACAGATGATAACAGCTGAATGTAGGCAACTTTGTAAAGTATAGTGGCTGGCAACTTATAAAAGGCTGTCATAGATTATATGAGATAAAAATCTCATAGACGTTCGGTTCAAAACATTGTAAACTTAACTTTGTGATTGCGCAATGCCCAGAGTTTAGTTAGCACACTGCAAAAAAGGAAGTGTAAAGGATAGCGTGCAGGGAAAGCAGGTCAGAGTTCTTTGGGATGGCCTCAAAAGAACGAATTAAACTCAAAGAATACCTCCCAGCATGTGATTTACAGACTAGCACTTCCATTTACTTTTGCTTTGCAGTGATTATTTAAAAACAAGTAAACTAAATGACCAACAGGCCATCCATCTTCTTTCCCTTGCCCTCTTACTTTTCTCCCAAATCCTGGCTTAACACTAGAGCTCTCCCTGATTTGTTGAGGCAGGCGGTTTATAGGTCTCCCATTGCACTTGTGAGGTGGTAAGAGAATGTACGTACCACTAAATCCAGTCATGTCCATATCTGACCTCTGACTATTGGTGTACGATAAAAGTATAAATGAGCAGGGGAAATGAGTGCTCTAGCCTTGTGTGCTTTCTTTCTTTACAAGCCAGCATTGCTCAGATGGTTTTCATAAGTGATATTTTTACTGAAGAAAATTGCAAAGTCTGCAGAGTTCAAAATAGAAATGATTTTTGCAAACTCACACACAAGTACGTATATATTTATAAATGTATATTTCAAAAACATTGTGAACAATTTAGTCATGGAAGATGAGAAGAAAATTCTGAGCAGTCAAAAATATGAAATTATCAGGAAGTTTTATGAGGACAATTTTGAGAACTGTAGCTAGCACTGGGTCAGGAACTAAAACAAGAAAATACGTGTTTTAAAAGGGGATCACAGCACTGCATTAGTCTGAATAGCTGCAGAAGTGAAATAGACTCTAAACTGACTGCTATATAAAATGATCTCCATAACCAGCATAACAAACCTGTGAACCCCAAACAGAGATGAAAATGGCATTTTCAACCACCCCGACATCTGCTGGAAAAGCAACGTGGCGAGCTGTAGGCAATCCAGGAGACTTCTGGAGTGCATTGAAGATAACTTCTTAAGCCAGGTAATAGACAGCCCCACCTGATGAGATGTGATACTGGACCTGATAGTCACCAATGCAGGTGAGCTAATCGGAGATGTCAAGATTGGAGTCAGCCGGGGCTGCAGTCACCATGCACTTGTGGAGTTCGCAGACCTGAGGGATACGGGTTAGGTGAAGAGTAGAGTCAGGACCCTGAATTTTAGGAAAACAAACTTCCAGCTCTCCAAGGAGTTAGTTAATAGAACTGCCTGGGAAGCTGTCCTCAGGAACAAGGGAGCAGAACAGAGCTGACAGATCTTTAGGGCTGCTTTCCACAAGCGCAAGAGCTCTCGATTCCTAGGTGTAGGAAATCAGAAAAGGAAGATAAGAGAGACCGGCATGGCTGAGTTGAGACCTGCTGGTCAAACTAAAGGGCAAGAAGGAAATGCACAGGCAGTAGAAGCAGGGGCAGGTACCCTGGAAAAAGTATAAGGACGCTGCCTGGTTGTGTAGGGATGGGGTCAGGAGGGCCACGGCACAGCTGGAGCTGAACTTGGCAAGGGACACAAAGAAAAATAAGAAGGGCTTCTACAGGTATGTCAGCCAGAAAAGGAAGGTCAAAGAAGACACATGATCTTTAAGGTACTTTCCAACTCTAACTATTCTATGAATCTATCATTCTATTATGAGCAAAACTGGCAAACTGGTAGCAATGGAAGAGGAGAAGACTTAGGTACTCAACAACGTTTTTGCCTCGGTCTTCACTGGCAACCTCTTTTCCCACACCTCTTGAGTGAAGGGACTGCAAGGCAGGGACTTGGGGAGCAAAATCCCTCCCTCTGTAAGAGAAGGTCAGGGTTGTGACCATCTTAGGAACCCAAACATACAGAAGTCTATGGGACCTGACAACATGTGTCCCAGAGTCACACGAAGTGCAGGGAAGTGATTCGACACAGCCAGCATGGCTTCACCAAAGGCAAATCCTGCCTTACCAACCTAGTAGCCTTCTACAATGAAATGACTACATCAGTGGACATGGGAAGAGCTACAGATGTTGTCTATCTGGAATTGTGTAAGGCCTTTGACACAGTTCCCCACAACACCATTCTCTCTAAATTGGAGAGATAGGGATTTAATGGGTGGACTGTTCAGTGGATGAGGAATTGATTGGATGGTTGCATCCAGAAGGTAGTGGTCAATGGCTCAATGTCCAGATGGATATCGGTGATGAGTGGTGTCCCTCAGGGGTCTGTATTGCAACCAATACTGTTTAATACCTTCATCAATTACATAGACAGTGAGATCGAGTGCACCCTCAGCAAGTTTGCAGATGACACCAAGCTGAGTGGTGTGGTTGACACGCCTGAGAGACAGGATGCCATCTAGAGGGAACTAGACAAGCTCAAGAAGTGGGCATATATGAACGTCATGAGGTCCAACAAGGCCAAGTGTGGGGTTCCTCACATGGATTGGGGCAACACCTGGTAATTAGTACAGTCTGGGGGATGACAGGATTGAGAGTATCCCTGCCAAGGAGGACTTAGGAGTATTGGTGGATGCAAAGATGGACGTAAGCTGGCAATTTGTGCTCGCAGCCCAGAAGGCCAACAGTACCCTGGGCTGCATCAAAAGAAGCATGGCCAGCAGATCGAGGGAGGTGATTCTGCCCCTCTACTCCACTCTCATGAAACCCCACCTGGAGTACTGTGTTCAGCTCTGGGACCCTCAGCACAGGAAAGACATGGACCTGTTGGAGCAGGTCCAGAGGAGGGCCACAAAAATGATCAGAGAGCTGAAGCACCTCTCCTACGAGGACAGGCTGAGAGAGTTGGGGTTGTTCAGCCTGGAGAAGGCTTTGGGGAGACCTTATTGTGGTCGTTCAGAGCTTAAAGGGGGCTTATAAGAAAAATGGGGACAAAGGACTACTCTGATAGGATAAAGGGCAATGGCTTTAAACTAAAAGAGGGTAGATTTAGACTAGATAGAAGGAAGACATTTTTTACCACAAGGTTGGTGAAACACTGGAAGAGGTTTCCAAGAGAGGTGTTAGATGCCCCACCTCTGGAAACATTCCAAGTCAGGTTGGATGGGGCTCTGAGCAACCAGACCTGGTTGAAGATGTCCCAGCTCATTGCAGGGGGATTAGACTAGATGACCTTTAAAGGTGCCTTCCAGCCAAAACTATGCTATGATTCTGTGATTTTAGGAAGTAGATTATAGTTACTATATAAAAAGGGCAGTCTTACTTCCGAAAATTTACAAACTAAGGTTCCAGGAACATCTATAAACTGAAAATGAATGTGTGATGAGATAGTATATGAGCAGAATGACTGGGTAAGAGAGTCAGGTTTGATTAGTGGTGCAAACAGCCTTCATAGTGACATCTGGTTCCTGGACTAACCAAGGATATTGGTGACAAATTAATTTACCTTAATTTTATTATAAAAGGTTTCTGTGTTGGTCACTGCTCTAGGTGACTCTGTGGTACTATTTTTGTCGTGACGGTTATGCTGATACCTCAGACTTTCTGTCTGAGGTATCACTGATGTAATTTAATTAAATGCCCTTTTATGTATATAGTTGAGATGGATCCACATTGAAAGAAATAACTTGTAATAATTTAAAATTCAATCATACCATAAGATGAGCTTCTATTTTCAAAGATTTGATCAAATTCCACTCATTTTCAATATCTTATTGTAAGATTTGGTCAGTCTGAACTAGAGGTATTATATGTTTTAATTTTTCCTTTTGTTATGCTTTACTATATATATATATTCTTCTATTTCTGAATCCCCATCACTAAAGATCTTTTTTAAGTAAAGTAATTTAACTTTATACGACAGAAGACTTCTCAAGTAGACTACAATGAAACATCAGATGTGATATGAAACATGACCTCAGCTGAGGGATCTGTCTGATCAGTCTTATAAAATACCTGACTGACATTTTTAGAGATATCAGTCTCTTATGCCTCCATATTTCCATAAGAACTATTCGGTACTATTTTCATTATGGTACTCTCTACTTTAAAGTTAGCTTAATCATAAATGTTTGGACTACAGAAACACCTCTGTCGAGTAAACCTGAGCTCTGCTTCAGTGTAGCAGCATGGGAGATGGCCTTCAAACGCCAAATTAGATGGTTACCCCCATTTCTTTTTGGTTTTTTTTTTTTTTTTTCCACTCACTTGTGCATAAAGCTGAGGAAAAAATTATCAAATGATAAGAGGTATTAATCTATTTTCAAGTTTAACTAAGGCAAAACTAGTCCAACAAAATGTTCAGTATCATAACATTTCAACCTTAAGAAAGACACAGATCTCAGTCAAGATTTTTCTATGCCAGAATGATTGTTCATCATGATTAAGCAGCACGATCAAACTGAACACCTTGTTCACCAGTGATTTCTGTAAAAATAAAATTACACTCTTACACCTGTTCTTGAGTTTACCTTCAAAGAAGGGGGCTGCAACGAGAGCTCAGGCTGAATTGTTTCTCCATACTAACTTCTGAAAGAAACTTGAGGTATCCCAAGATTCACCATTCTCTGACATGAAGGTGGATGAAGAAGGGGCATAGTGGGAAAGAATGAAGCTCGGGTAACCTTTAGCTGGTGCCAGTGTCTGGTGGTTTTACTGTAATGACATATACCAGACCTACTGGAAGCAATTTAGTTCTTTGCAAAAGCTAGCTGAGATTTAACTGTCCCTCAGAGTCCCAAAGAGAGGCTGTTCCTTGCCCAGGGTGATGCTCCTAACAGCCTTAATGGCATTCTGGCTACGTCAACCGCAAATGTAGTCTGTACACACTGCCATTTGGCTAGGACAGATGTTCTCTTCCCACTTGTGAATACTACAGTATGCCAGCATGGAGCGAAGGAAATGCATTATTTCCACCTCCCAAGTGCTAATTGGTCAGACAAAAAAAATATCTTATTCTGTGGAAATAATGTCAGGAAGCATAATATTTACACTGAAAATTGTCATCCAGCAGCTCCTAAATCATCATGAGTGGATAGACATGAATTACACAAGGAAATATTATCAGTGTCAGAAGACAGAAAAGTGAAAAGTAAATTCACTGGTTGAAATGCAATAAATTATCATGCATTAATTTAGAAGTGCTGCCATCATCCCATTTATGGTTCAGAGATGGCTCCTCAAATTAGAATAGCTTCATACTGAGACAACTCAGTTTAGGAGGTCTTCTCCAGGAAAGAGGCCTGAGTCCTTCAAGTACTCTCTTATAACTAAGAAAAACCTTTTCCTCATGTAACACCATACAAATGTGACTGTAAAATTACCACTACTGAAAGCATGTGAAGGTCAGCAGGTTCTAAGGTTCCTTGGAGTAATCTGGAATATTCCTAAAGCAACCTGGTGCAAAGATAGACTAAAAGATAAACAGCTAGATAGTTATTATATAATCCATGCTAAAACCTAGATTCATATTTGAAAATAAGTCTTTGGATAGCTTTAATTCTCAGCTAATCAATGCAGGATCAGAGGTGGTTGAAAAAGAAACTGGAAATAAAACTGCAAGGTGTAAAGGCTGGTGGAAAGCCTGGGAAATTCAGAAGCCAGAGATACCACAGCGGAGAAGACAGGGGTAAGGAGAACTCAGGTGCATGGGGATATTGAGGGAGAATGGATTTCAGGAATAAATAAATAAATAAATAAATCTTTTTTGGTTTGCTTTTCATAGCTGACAGTTTTAATGAGTTACAAACATGAAAATCCATTGTAACCAATGGAAATTGTTCTGTGCTATTATGCTATGCATGCATATTGTCAGAGGCAATGCAGCTCTGATCTGAGTGAATATCCAAATATGTTGGAATGTGCAGGCAGTGCCTATGGAGAATAACAGGCCAATTACCCCTTTCTCCTCCACACAGTATCTCCATACTTAAGTATATAGAACTAGGAGCAATGGAGCTTTTTAGGGTGTATTTGCAGTTGCAAAATGGTACGAAAAAATAACAATAGGTTAATTTTTTCGTTATTTTTAACACAGTTTGTAGCTTGCTTGCTTTTAAATACACTTGTTCTTTCAATACGAAAATTAATGTGGATTAATCAATGTATTGTTTCACACAATAAAAGTAAAATGTCTTTTAAAAACATTACAAAATTTTCATTTAATACTTGCATAATCAAACTAATTGGGAGAAATTAACAAAAATGTTTTGAATCAACACAAACCTGCGTGTCTTGTCCATATCCAGTAATTTCTTCGTATTTTCTCATGTGTATTTGAATTAATTGATTTTTTTTTCTACAGATGCTGTAATCATTCATTAGCATGAGAGGTTTCAAGCTTTGTCTCATTATTTTTGTACAAAAAATGTGAATTATCTGTTTTTTCCAAAAGATAATAAATCCGTAAATAGTGTTTTCATTGTTGCTTACCCTGTGGATATGTAATAGGGACTATAAAGCATTGCAAAATACTTATACTAAATGAAATGAAGGAAAAAAAAAAAACATTTCTGAGGCAAAATAGGCACTCACTGATAACATTAGGTAATTACATATACAATTAAACAAAGAGCTGTAAAATAAACTTCTTGAACCTGCAGGCCAGAAAAAATTAAGATCTGAAGATGGCAATTTAGCTAATAATTCAAATAGCAAGGTCGGATAAGGGAGGAATTAGTAACGGTTGCCCACCCCCCACTTCTATGCTATTATCACAGCTGGGTGTTCCAGTCAGTGAATGATGTGACATCTACATAAAAGCAGCCTTGTAGTCTTTTACCACTGGGTACTAAAGGAAAGAGCACAGTGAAGGTACATCTCATCTGGCCCCTGACTCCCTGCAGGTAATTTGCTTTTGCCCTCTGACAGAGTTCAATCCTTTAATAATACAGGCAAACATTGGGTGAACACCTCAAGTAGTGCAAAGACGGGAAGAATTACTCTAAATTTAAAAGCCACTCTGACACTAATGGCCAATTCAACAGTGCAGAAGGAGACGCCCTTCCTCTTTCTAATCACGGCTGAGCTACTTGGCTTCATTGTTTTATTCAGCCACTTACCTAGAGATTTCCATCCTCTGTTATTTGATTGTGTTTGTGTGCAATGCCTGGCCCAGGAAATATAGTTAGCCTTGGAACAGCAAGAAAATCCTTTCAAGAGTTCCTGGGGTGGGATCTTGTCTCTGCTGAAATCAATAACAAAATGCTGTCACCTTCAGTATAGTCAGGGGTCCACCTTAGCTTTGTGTGTATGTGTTTGTGTGTGTTCAAACCACAGAGATAAAAGTACTCCTACTTTTTAGTCAAAGAATTGCAGGATTTTCCGTAGAAATAAAGATTTGGTAATTCAGCCAAGAGGAGAGTGGTGATGGGGAACTAACTCAAAGTGTTCAAATGACAGGAATCTTCTAACAGCTGACACCCATTAGAACATCACTTCTGGCACACCCAAGCTCATGATTCACTCTTTCCTTTTTACGATGCTCTTTTAGACTATGCTCTGCAGCACAAAACTACCGTACTTCAGTTTCTAAGTGCTATCTGCTGCCTCTTATGCCACGCCATAGTATTTTTCAACAATGGCTCTTCAGCTGTTTTGTTCCTAAGGTGGCTGTTCAGGGGGGTGTAGTGTAATTTTCAATCTGTTTTCAGCGAATGTTTTTATAACCATATGTGTATCTACATAGTTACAGTGTCCACATGTCATACAATTCAAAGAACACTAAAGATTTTCTGTGCTGGTGGGTTAAAACTGAGACCTGTGTGCCTGTTTAACACTGAGTCCCACTGTTATAGTTATGTACTGAATTTGGCCCGTAGAGACAGAGAAAACTACATTATTGACCTGAAGTGTAATTAAAAAAAAAAAAAAAAAAAAAGGGACAGAGGAAGGAAAAAAAAAGGTATAAGGTATGAAATCTAGATGCAAAAGCTGTGAATGGTACTTATTTTCAAAATAAGGGCCACCTTGTCTGTTTTCTTTCTTAAGAGGAAGGACATTTTTCTTTCTTTCTCTCAAAGAATGAATGAGAGAATGGAAGAAAATTATAGGTGTTGTTTCTTGGCAACATATTTTCGAATCTTCCTAGACTTCTGTACCTGCCTTGTTGTCATTTCATCCTGAATTTACATGTTTTGGGCTGATGAAATGTGAAAAGTCTCTCTTATCTCTTTTGAAATAATTGAACAAGCATGGAAAATAATGTCATCTTTTTCAAATACCAGAGTTCTTCAGACTCCAGGGCGAGCAGTCTGATCTGGTAATTTTTTTTAATTTAATTTTTTTTTTTCCTCCAGTAGCTGGTAGCTGTCTGGAGAAATGTAATAACAGACACTTTGGGTATTCAAAGCCACCTTACAAAACTTCTATCCCCCGTGGAAACTGAACCCTTTCCTACTTGAATATGGCTTAGGCAAAAGGAGTGTTTCCTTTTGGGGGGGGGAAGGGAGGAGGCCCTCCACTAGGTGGCACTGCTGAAATGCGTGAAGGTTCACAATTCGGCAATTTTGGTATTTAGACATTTTTTTTAAGAATTCTTTGCAAAATGAACATTTTTTCCCCCCACAGAGGTATGTTTGTTTCAGATGTCACAGATAAAAAGATACATACATATACGCAGAGGTTATCTTGAGATGTGCAGCTATGTGGAGGGAAAATATTCTAGAAGAGAAAAAGAAAATGGGACCATTATTAAATCCTAAATTGGAAGTTTATTTAGTTACATCCTTTTTAATAATTATTTCTTTAAGGCTTGTTGACCTCCACTTGAAATCACAAATCAGTCTTACCAGTTACTGCCACTGAATAAATCCTCTCTTCGAAGATTATCTTCAGTGAGCTTGCAACCTCAGTGGTTGGAGGGCAGAACCGAGGGGTGAAATCCCCTATGTTGTAGATGAGAAATTGAAGGAAAGTACATATTTTCTTGTGTTTCCACCAGTGAATCCAGACCTTCTGAGTCCTGCTTCATTGATAAATCTCAATTGGTTATCTCCAGTTTATCACTACGTGGACTATCGCTATAAATCAATTAATGAAATATTTGTGAGCTGCTCTGCCCTCTGGATGCAAAATATATGGTGACAGCTGAAAATTTTACTATATCTTTAGTTTAGAGATGATTTACTTTGCTTCATTAAAGGAGGAACAAGCTGTTGTGTATCACAGCATTAGGCTTCAATAATATGTCCCTGACCCTAATGAAGTACTGGTTGTCAATACTCTGTAGTATGATATTGCTCAGAAAAACTTGATTTCTGGGGATAACTGATCCATCTTTCAACACTGAGTAGGATGACAGGAACCATAGTTAGACATTTAAAATAACACAAACTGAGAAATAAATTATCACAATATATTTTTCAGTGAAAAGAGATCTTGTGTCTGTGAATACCAGTCACATGTTAGACCTGCACTAACAGATGCTTATTCATGTATCCAAGCAGTACTTAATCACTTTTCTAAAAAGTTCAGAAAAGTTGCTGTAGTTTATTTGGAGATATCTCACACTTTGCTGAAGTCTCCAGGGCTTGCTGACATTCCCGACTCTTTGTGAATGAGGCTTTTTTTTTTATTTTCTCTTCATTTGTTTAGCTCTTTACCTAATTGATTTTCTGTGCTAATACACTAAAGGTCTGAAGAAGGCAGAGCCTCAGGTGTGACAGATGAAATAAGGTGCTTTTAGTCATTGCTTTTATCTTCCATGTCTAATGTGTTGGTTACAGCTGTGCAGTTTAACAGCAAAATCAATACATCATTTGCTGCCAGTACCTGGAAGAATTTGGAAGCCTATTGGTATTTTAACTATTAGGTTTCCCCTGAAAGGCCTTCCTTCCCCTGCTCCCCCCCACCTCCTCCCTCCCAAAATCATATGTTGCAGGAACACAAAATCCCCTTCTGTGTCTTGGTGTTTGTGTATACATGTAAATTTATTAACTATTTACCCTACTGCCAGTTACCCAAACTATCTTCTTGGAAATTGCATCTTACAGTTGATTTATTAACTTTGCAGTCTCCTTTAATATAAATGCTATTCAGGGCATATTTACTGTTAGCGTTTTGAGAATGCAGTTCATGAACATGAAAAATATGAAGGACCAACAGGGAAATCATTTGCACAAGGACTGAACAAAAAGTCATGGTCCTGTATGCAGTCTTGGTTTGCTGATACAGCCACAGAATTATCGCTATATAACTATTTTGTCCCCATTTTTTAAATAAGCACATTTTGACCTCAGAAGATGACGGAAAATGACAAGAAAACAGGGCTCTGCCAAAGAAAATGTGAAGTAGTAGCTTTTAAATAAGTTGTTGAGTCATAAATCAGTTTAATTCTTTGTCATGCAGTGTATATTCTAATACTTTCTCATCTCCTGATTGTGCTTTAATTTGGGTGCTCTTAGTTCTTGCCACATTGGTGCGGTGTTATTTACATCTTGTTTTCCCCTGACTGACATTGTTGTGTCTGTGATCTTTCACACTGCTATACTTAACTGCCATTTGCTAAGGAAACCCTCAAACACAAAAATCGCCATCTTAATAACATGATTACCTTATTATTGATTTATTTCATAGTTTGCTGCAAGTGTTCTCAATGTTATACACTGAGAGATCTGTGCCAAACAAATAACATGTTCCTGCCCAGAAATGATGCGCAGAACAGCACAGTCCTGCAAAGACCTTTGTCATTCCCATGAAATGCTGTGCACCTTTACCTCATGTGAACATTGACCCTGCCTGCATTGGTCACATCCTGCACCATAACTGGTCACGCTGTGATGAACTGGTTTTGTGACTGAGCTGAGTTTTGAGAATTTTTTAAGGACTTATCTGAATGAAACAATCATCTGAGAAAGACACATCAATGTGATATTAAAATATAATAATGATTATAACTAGGATTGACCAAATTATTATGGATAAGAGTGGCAGCAGCCTGAATGTTCATCCCAGTAACGAAACAAGTTTCAGGTTCAGGATAACAGATAACAGATAATTTTCTCTGTTTTTTATCTCTACGTGTATTTTCTAGACTTGCTCTAAACTGGCATAATCAAGTATTAAAAGTAACAGCTTGAGTGGTACTTCCAGTATAACTGAATCCAACAAAATTAGTTCTATTACTGCTGTTCAGATATCATCAACAATATCCTCAGCAACCTCCAACCGCACTTGAAGATAGCACGCTTGTATTGAGGAGATCTTTTCAGACGTAGCAGAATTATTTTCTTCTTTACTGGGCATGTGTTCAATTTAGGAGACTGAATTTTCACAGTAAATCAAATTGGTATGACTTTATTAGTGGTAAACCATTACTTGAATTACACCCCCTGCCCTGGATTTCTGACTGTTACTAATTATTTCTGACTGTTACTAATTGCAAGTGATGTTTACACCAATTGTTACTGAAGTAAGTCTCTATCTTCAGTGTAACTAAGAGATTTCCTGATAGATTTCTAATGCCAGAAGGTATTGCTATGGTCAGATTGACTGTCCATGCAACAGAATTCATCTAATTTTACCAACTAGTTCCTGAACCAAGTTCCTGACTTCTTGCTGTTTTAGAACATAACTCTCAGAAAGGCACTCTGCCTCAATAAAATGTCTCAATGTGCATATTGGACAGTCACAGCCTTCAGAACTTTTGCCAATTCTTAAATGCCCTCAGAGTTTAAAATGTGAATGTGGATGGTATTGGCTTACAGTAATTAGAGTTTATTATGCCTTTGTTTGCTACTTTAAATAGCACCCTTAGCTAATTTCTCTGCCTCCTGGAAGTATTCATGGATAATAATCAACACGTTTACTCTTTTGGATAAAAAATAGACTCGAGGCTACAGGATAGTTTTATATAGACTTAGATTCCTTTTCAAACTATTAACATGCTTTTCAACCTGCAGGCAACAGATCTGGGTGTGGTGTCCAATTAATATTCTCACCAGCTAATAATCTCATTAAAACTGACAATGATACCTTTTATTTTGATTTGATTTGCTCCTTTACTTAGTATACCTCTGTGGGAAATCATATGTGTTTTGATATTTACTGTGACACACAAGCCCTTTCTGAAATCACTATTACCAGAAATAATCCATAAAAATTCTGTAAAAGTCTATGTAAATCTGAATGTAGTGAACATATTTTGATTTTTGATCAGTGAGCTTGCATTGACGATGCTAAGTTCAGCACTGAGAACTTCAGTGCTAGACTTCTTTACAAAAGTATTTTTAAAATGAAATACCTTTGTACAATTTGGAGGTTGGGTTTTTTTGTTTGGTTTTGTTTGTTTGTTTCTTTGTGGTTTTTTTTTTGTTTGTTTGTTTTTTTTGTTTTGTTTTGTTTTTGTTGTTGTTGTTGTTTGTTTGTTTTGTTTTTTTTTTTTATACCTGCTGTGAAACTTCTTGAATCTAAGATGCCCCTAGGAAGGCCCATCACATTATTTTCAACTGGTGTGGCAAGAACTGGAGAGATCAGAGTTCACTATAGTCCATCATGGTGTAAGGACATTTTATGCTGCCTTAATGATGCTCTTCTGTTGTAGCCATTACGTCCTATTTTTCAGTCTTTGCTGCCTGGTTAAAGATCCCTGCCATATGGATGTTTTGGATACTTTTGCACCAAGATAGCCTTTCCCTCTGAGAGTACTTTATTCCACCATTAGTGACCTTTTACTGCCTGAGAGGAGGAAAGTTGCTGACAATGATGGTGGAGAGCAGATGTTTGGTACCTTGAAGCCACACACAAAGGAAAAAAAAAAAAAACAATCTTTCACTTCAGACACCAGCTTTAGATTGTACAAGAACTAATCTTATCTGTACAGGGATATGTGGTAAATAAGGTTCACCTTTTGAGATTCCCATACTATAAAGTAATACATTCATGTAATTCTTCAAAAAATGTGAGCTTGTTATTCCTAGATATAGAAGGCACTAGTACAAAGTTAAGCCTCAGGTACTCGCATTGCAATTGTCTTTTCATCTCATATATGTCAAAAGAATATTTTTTTTTAAAGTTGGTATGAAGAAATCTATAGCATATTTAAACCCACCTAACATCCCTCTTCAGTTGGCCACTGTCAGGGTGCAGTGGGGGCCGAGGAATTCTGGGGGGGCCACCAGCCAGGGCCTGTCCCATCACCCCAGCCAGTCCTGGGTGTTGCTAATGGAGCACAGCGTCTGCCCTATAAGCAGATCACACGTGAGCCTGCTGTGGCTCCCGCTGCGCATCTCACAGGGGCTTGTACTTTCTGTGCTTGAGTGTCACAATACAGACTCTGCTGATACGTGGCCCTGGTTTGTAAACACAAAATAAATGAAAGTGGAGTTTGCCATGTCTATTCACAGGTGTCTTTACTGGTTTACAGTGAGCATTGACAGGAAAATATTAAGTCAAATTTTTTTTGGCTATAGCTATTTAAGAAAAAAGAATTAAATTAAATTAAATTAAAAAAAGAAAATAAAATGGTCCCGTGTATGAACATGTTTCTTTTTCATCAGTCCTGGTATAAGAGAAAAGAACACTTTTAGTGATTATCTCAATTACCATCAATGAAAAGAAGTGAAGACAAACCTTACATTTGGTCAACGCAGCCTTGAGTGAAATGGAAGGTATCGCCTTTGAGGTTTGATTCCAAGAAAGTGGTATTCTCTTTCTTTTTGTTTGTTTGTGAGGCATCTTAGGCAAGGGTGCTATCCTGTGCGTTCCTTCACTTCAAACCAAGATTGAGGTAATATACTGTTGGTTTTGTTTTGAAATCAGTTCTTAAAAGGGATAAAATAGAGAAACATGCTAATTTCCATGTCAATACACACTCTTGCCCTCATACTTCACCACAGAGTTTCCCAGTTAATCAGCTTCAGAGAGTAAAGACCTATTTCCTCTTAAAATGAGAGCATCCTCTGGGACTAAGTGTGTTCTTAGAAGTTTGTGATACCAGGCTTCATGAATAAGGCTTCAAAATAGTCACCCTCTTTTTTATTTTATTTTTTTTTAATGCAGATGAAAACCAGAAACATTTTGCTGAAAACTTCTTTCATGGTCATACATTTTGTAACTGTTATTTAAATTTATTTGGGGTTTGCAATCAGACCTTTTATTTTTATCTAATAAATATCTCTTGGACAAGGAAAACCATTGCAACCAGCTGGAGTTATGTGACTCCTTCTGCCAAGGTTGGCAGAACTCCCTGACATACCATACGATTTAGCTACTCTGGGCCAGATGCTTCTTTTTGCTGCAAAATATGGAGGCGGTGTGAAGTGGTAGGGAAAAAGGCAAGTACAGAGCTCAGTCTCCCAAATGGGAAAGAAGGGTGGATCTTTCAGAAAACGCTTCTCCCTGATCCAGAAACCTCCATCACATACACTCACAAAGAAAGAGGTGATTAATCCTCAAAGCTGACATGGAAAATGGTTGGGAGATGCAGGATTTGCTCAGGCAGTAGCTACTCTATAAAACATGTTTTTATTACAGTTCAATGGAACACTATTGTGCCCTTCATGAGTTCTATTATTCTCTTTTTTCAGGGTTATTCTTGCTTTTTATTCAATGACATTTATCCAAGATGTGTACTAGCATCCTCACTTTTTTTCCAAGCAAGCTCAGAAGTGCACAGTGAATGCCTCTTTGCTTTCCTTTTGAGGCATGAATATTGCATTCTGGTTTTGCCATGACAGAAAAGGTGGAGAAAGAGAGAGTTATACAGGGGTTTAGCTTTTTAGGGTACTTTTTAGGGCGCTCTTCTGGGAGATGGAAATCTAAATGCTTATCTTTGGGTTTAAGCCAGTGGAGGAAAAAGTGATAAGGAGTGCAGCTAACGCATGGTCATTGCAGTATGTGGCTTGTAGTCATTTATACCTTTTTATCACACCTGGCCTTTACTTACAGTAAGGCAACCAGGGACTTTGTCTTAAGCACTTTTTTCATTCAGCTGTAATGACATACAAGGCTCAAGGGAAAGAAAGAAAAAAGCTCACACTGCAGTATACAGAGTTCCAACAGCAAATCGAAGTGGAATATTCTGCTTATCCTCTTGGACTCAAAATCAGAAATCTTCTCCAGCTGGGTATATCTTCTTTCCTGGTTCCTGACTAATATTTACCACAGATGTGCCATAAATATCTTCTCCATAATTTTCCCACAAAAATGAAAGCAATTGATTTAAGCCAACATGTCAAAAATGTGAGTATGTCTCACTGTTTAAAAATCCTCTTTCATATTTTCAATAATTCGAAATTAATTTGATCTATCCATACTTCTTCCTTTTCCTTTTCTGAAAGCACAAGCACTGGCCATTTATTCACTTTGAATATTTTTAATTCCTAACATGTATTTTTAAAATAAATAAATAAGAGCTTTTGGCCTAAAGACTTTTACTCCTTAGACATCCCCCAGCGATCTAATTTGTCTTTCTTTGAAAACACAGACTCCATTCCAGACCCCATGGAGACAATTGCTTCCATGCCCTCCTCTGCAGCTCACGGGAGTCAGAGGAGACAAAAAAGGAGAAATAAACACAAAGGCGAACGTACATATTTTTTTGATGGGAAAATGTCCAAAACTTAGTAACATTCTTAAAAACTTGACTGTTTCGCACTGTTCAGCTCAAGTCAACTCAAGAACCAGTTGTTTGGAAACTGTTCAAAATGTGATTTCTACTACTATTCCTTTTCTTTCGTTAAAAATTCTCCCTCCTGTGTGTGGTTTTATTACTTGTTTAAACTGTGTAGAACAAGGAGAATTCACATCCTTGTGCTCCGATTTCAATGCCAATCTTAAGCAAAGAGCTGCCTGTTCAACCCAGATCAAAGCTAAGATTTACTGCACATCCTTTAGCCTATGTACGTGGTTTTGACAGTGATTTTGTTTCTACAGCTGAGCAAATGACAGAATCATCTTTTTACTTTCCTTCCCCATCTCCTTTCCAGACTAAAAACTCATAAGAATATTTTGTTCAGTCGTGCCTGTGATATCTCTGTCTTGCCTGTTTTCACCGTGTGTGAACATTTAGGTGCTCAATCTTTATTAGAACAAATAATCAGGAAAAGGACATGTTAATCTCCAGTTTGTCAAAAGCAATTTTAAAATTGTCTATTTAATTGTAATACTCAGTTCATGCTGCTTTGGTTAATTAGATACGTTAACAGAGACAAAGAAAAAAAATATAACAGAAACCTAGTAATGTAACTATGCAAAATGAGAACTGTGAACATTCATTGAGCATGTTTTTTACATACTCCTGTGTTTCTAAAATAAAAAGTTTTATAAAAAGCCTATGCCATTTGTTCAATGTTGAAATATTTATTTTCTATATAAAAAAAGTTTACATGAGTGAAACTGTTCTCAAAAGAGAAAATTCTATTTGAATTATTAAGTCTTCTTTTTTGGATGACAGTATTCTTTTTTCCCAGTCTTACACCATGTGTGTATGTAATGGAAGCTAAAGTCACTGGGTTTCAGAATTACAATGTTTAGTTTTCTTTAGTTTAAAGAAATTTAAGTGAAGCTGAGATTAAAAGTGTGTTATTTCAGCTTGTGGCAAGCTCCTTGCAGTCCAGTCTACCATCCAAAGGAGGAACCAGGCTCAGATAATAAAAAGGAAAAGGAAAAAAAAAAAAAGAATAGAAGGGGGGTGGGGTGGGGTGGGGAAGAAGTGAACTAATGTTCCTTAACAAAAGCAAACCCTGTGGGTTTCCCTTCTCTGCAGAACTCCACTTCAGTCAGTCAGTCCTTAATACTCCATTAAGGCAAAATTCAGTTCCTGATGTCCACGTCTCTCCTAGGTATGCAGGATGGGTGTCTTGCAGCTGTTCTCCAGTAATAAAAGTCAAAGCCACTGAACTAGGTCTTTCAAAATAATGATTACCTGAAGCACATCAGAAACTTAAAAATAATTTCCCTTTTTGAAGTAAAATAATAATCATTCATTTCGGTGTGGCCAAGTTCTTCCTCTTATTTTTAATAATATTTTCATGCTTATTTATGTGAAAGTTTTCATCAACGGTAAATTAAATTTCAGTTCCATATTTCCCGTTAGGGCTAAAACAGGGTGCAGAGTAGGGTTTTTCATAATATGTTAGGGGTTCTTTGACTTTTAGAATAATACAATATAAATTAAATACTCAGATGTGAGAGCAAAGAATAACTGTGTTTGTGCAGCAATGTGTCATAGTGATTTTTAATTTATTAATTTCTTTCTGGAAAAATCAATATTAAGCCTTTATAAGAGAGAATGAAAGAAAAGGAAATAGAATAAATTGGTATTTACAAGTATGAAATTAATAGGAAGCTAAAGGTTTATCAAGAAGTGATAATCTAGTTGAATGAACTGAAAATTGAATACTTATCAGAAAGATTTATTCTATATCTTACAGTTATGATTTTGTGATTATTAATGTTTTTATACAGTTTTATACATTTTCTAAAGTCAGAAATCGATAGAGCAATAATTGATATAATTTTAGATAATTGCTGTGAGGAACTTTAGGAACAATTTTGGCTATCCTTGACAATCAAGTATGAGAAAGAAATTCATATCAGTCAGTGACAACAGCCTCCTGAAGAATATGATGATATTTGTGTTCTCATTCACAAGAACACAAAACTAATATATTAGAACATGATGCAGTTGAAATCAATTTAAAAGTTTACAGACATTACTGCACTTTAGCAGTAATTTTTCAAATAATAATCGAAATAGATAACTAACATTTAGGTTGTGTTCCTTCCTGGACACAATTTCTATCTTCACACAATTTGATATTGATAATTAGTTTTTTTCTCTATTTCCTCCTCAAAATTATAAAAGTTTTATTGTTAAACTTAGGAACCTATACTTACAGAGTCAAAATATATTTCTGTCTGAACATTTTCACTTTTTTATTAACACATGTGCTTTAATATGTTTTACCAGCTTTTATTCATTTTTTCTTTCTTCTATTTCCTCCCTTGCCAGTTTTCCCAGGTACTATTACTTCCTTTCCTCTCTCATCCTTCCTTTCACCCTTTCCCTAATGTGTCTTCTTTCCTCAATCATGAGCCTTGTTCTCCCTCCCTCTCTTTTTTTATTTTTTCACTGTTTTCTTTTTCCTTTCTAATTACTTCCCTGTCCTGCTTTGCTCACTTAAACATTTACTTTTTCTCCTCTATTATACTCTTCTGAATCAGTCCATGCTTTGCTCTCATCCATCCTAACCAAACAGGGAACTCTCACAGCCAGACTTATCCTAATCACTCACCAGGCTGATGGATAAAGAGATGAAGGGGTTTTTTCCTTCTTAGTTGTGACATCCCCCAAAAATAAATTGCAGATTAGGGAAGGGGGAGAAGAGGCGTGTGAAAATTTCTGGTTGTTGCAAAACAAGCAAGTGGGAGTAAATGCTTTATGAAGAGAGTCAGATTGCTTTACTTTGTTAAAGACAAATTTAGACAACAAAACTGGCTTGTGGATTTCCTTGTCAAGTCAAGGCAGGACGAAAGGAATGATTTAACCTAATACAGACTAATCAGGCTAAGAATGCTATGGATATTATTACAGAATTGCAGAATCATGGTACAATTGAGATAGGAAGGAAACTGCAGATCACCTAATCCAATGTCTCCAAAATATTCCACAACCTCTTTTGGAAACCCTGTTCCAGAATCTGACCACCCTCATAAGGAAAACAATCTTTTTTTTCTTATGTTTGAGTGGAAATTCCTGTGTTTCAGTTTGTCCTGTCTCTCTTGTCCTGTCACTGGACACCAATCAGAAGCGCCTGGCTCCATCTTCTCTACTTCCTCCCATCAGGGGTTTATACACATTGACCAGATCCCCCTCAACATTCTCTTCTCCAGGCTGAACAGTCCCAACTCTCTCAGCCTCTCTGTATATATCAGATACACTAGTTGCTTAATCATCTTTATGGCTCTTCACTCAACTTGCTCCAGTTTGTCCATGTCCTTCTGGTATTGGGGTCCCAGACTTGGACTCAGCACTCCAGATGTGTCTCACAAAGTCTGAACAGAGAGGAAGGTTAATGTCCCTCGACCTCCTGGCAATGGTCTTCCTAGTGCAGCCAAGGATGCTCTTAGGCTTTTTTGCTGTGAGAGTGTGTTGCTGGCTCACGGTCGTCTTGTTGTCTTCCAGGACCCCAAGGTCTTTCTTTGCCAAGCTGCTTTCCAGCCAGCCAGTCCCCAGGTATGTACTGACGGGTGTATGGGATTGTTCCTCCCCAGGTGCAGAGCTTTGCTTTTCACCTTGTTAAAGTTCATGAGATTCCTGTCTGCCCAGTTTTCCAGCCTGTTGGGGTCCCTGAGTGCAACCATCTGACATATCAACCACTCCTATGAGCTTTTTATCATCTGCAAACTTAATGAGGGTGCACTCCGTCCATGATCCAGGTCATTAATGAATACGTAAACAGTACTGATCCCAATATCAACCCCTGGGGCATACTACCAGACACTGGCCCCCAACTGGACTTCATGCCACTGGTCATAACCATTTGAGCCCAGCAGTATAGATTGTTTTAAATTTACCTCACTGTCCTTTTATCTATCCTGTACTTCATCAGTCTATGTGATAAGAATGTTATAGGAGAAATCATCAAAAACCTGAGTCAAAAGTCAAGATCAACCATATTCACTTCTCTCCCCTCATCTACCAAGGCTGTCATTTCATTGTAGGAGTCTCTCAGTTTGGTCAAGCATGAGTTCCCTTTCATAAATCCACGCTGACTACTTCCAGTGACCTTCCTGTTCTTTATATGTTTGGAAATTATTTCCAGGACTATCAGTTGCTCTATCACTGTCTCAGAGATTAAGGTAAAGCTGATCATTGTGTAGTTTTTTGAATCTTCCTCCTTGCCCTTCTTGAAGATAGGAGTGACATTTGCTTTCATCCAGGGTCAGGAATGTCCCCCAATCACTGTAATATTTCATGAATAATCAATAGTGTCCTCAAAATAACATTGTCCAGCTACCTCAGCATTTGTGGGTGCATTCTATCAAGTCCTATGACTTAAGTACGTCCAGTTCTGAAGGCAAATCTCACCAGTAAAGACTGAGATGAAGAAAACATTGAGAACCTCAGGCTTTTGCATGTCCTTTTTCACCAGTTCACATGTCCCATTCAGCAGCAGGCTCACATTTTCTCTAGTCTTTCTTTTGTTGCTAATTTAATTGTAGCAGTCTATCTTGTTGCCTTTCACATCCCTTGCCACATTCATCTCCAGGCTGGCCTTGGATTTCCTAATCCTAATCCTGCATGATCAGAAAACATGTCTTTATTCCTTCTGGGTCACCTTTCCCTCCTTCAGTCTCTTGCACACTTCCTTTTCAGTCAGGAGCAACTTGTTTGTCCATGCAGTTTTCCTGCCGTCTTTGCTTGACTTGCTGTGTATTGGGATGGACTGTTCTTGAGCTCGGAGAAGGTGAGCCAGCTAGAGGTCTGTCTCTCCTCATGCCTCTCTTCTCTCCAGGACTGTCTCTAATGCGAATCTTCCAAGCAGATCCCTGAAGAGTCCAAAGACTGCTCTCCTGAAGTCTAGGGTTGTAATCCCTCCTCTCAGGATCTTGAACTTCACCATCGCATAGTCACTGCATCCAAGGATGCCCCTGAATTTCACTGCTCTGACCAGTCCTTCCCCATTTGTAAGTATGAAGTACAGCAGAGCATGTCCCCTCACTGGACCCTGGCTCACGTATGTCAGGAAGTTGTCATCAACGGGCTCCAGAAACCTTCTGAATTGATGCTGTGTTATCCCTCCAGCAGATACCAGGGTAGCTGATTTTCCCCATGAGGAACAAGGCCTGTGGTCATCCAGACTCAGTTGCAAAGGCATAGGAAAATTCTTCTCTCAGAAAATTAAAAAAAAACAAAACAAAACAGAACAAAAATAAACCAAACCTAAACTTTATTCAGAATGCATCTATCTCCTAGACAATCTTAATATTTTTTTCTGAATGACAATATCTCATAATACAATAATTATACCTGTAATAAAAATGTAATTGTCACTGAATATCTGGGGTTTTTTTTCATATTCAGATTTATTTTTCAAAATGAAGCTTGCATTCAGAAGCTCCTGAGAACTTTTCCTTTAGGGTCTAGCGGAGGGGCTGTCCCTTTTTTAGGGCTGTTTTCAACGATTTCCAGAATCAATCTGTGATGTTTTTTAAAATGTAATCTGGAAATTAATTGTAGAGAAAGGTTCTTGTGCCTTCAGAAAGTGTTAGTAAGTGCGTGGGTGGTGTAATGTGGGAGATACATTAGTTGCTATACATAGGAATGAAGTATGCAAAACATGAATAAAAGGAGGGAATGTAATCAATGCTGCTACCCACACTGTTCTGAATTTTGGATAGATTGCAGTTAGTTTGACCTCCATACTTTAAATGGTAATGTCTGGAGAATTCTGGAAGGTGTAACTTGCTATTATCTACATGATTGTTGAGTACCCAGACCCCTGAACTAGAAGACAGGGATGGGAAGCAGAATGAAGCCCCTGTAATCCAAAGAGAAATGGTGAGGGACCTGCTTCAGCACCTGGAGGTGTACAAATCTATGGGGCCGGATGGGATCCACCCAAGGGTACTGAAGAAGCTAGCAGAAGTGCTCACCAGGCCACTTTGCATCCTGGATAACCGGGGAGGTCCCAGCTGACTGGAGGTTGGCAAATGTGACACCCATCCACAAGAAGGGCGAGAAAGAGGATCCAGGGAACTACAGACCAGTCAGTCTGACCTCAGTGCCTGGGAAGGTCATGGAACAGATCATCCTCAGTGCCATTACACAGCACATGCAGGAGAACAGGGTGATCAGGCCCAGTCAGCATGGGTTTGTGAAAGGCAGGTCATGCCTGACAAACCTGATCTCCTTCTATGATAAGGTGACCCGCTTAGTGGATGAGGGAAAAGCTGTGGATGTTATCTACTTGGATTTTTGCAAAGCTTTTGACACCGTTTCCCACAGTATTCTCCTGGAGAAACTGGCTGCTCATGGCATGGACAGGTGTACTCTTCGCTGGGTAAAAAACTGGCTGGATGGCCGTGTCTAGGGAGTGGTGTCCCCCAGGGCTCGGTGCTGGGGCCTTTTCTCTTTAGTATCTTTATCAATGATCTGGATGCACCCTCAGTAAGTTCTCAGTTGACACTAAGCTAGGTGGGCGTGTTGATCTGCTTGAGGGTAAGATGACTCTGCAGAGGGATCTGGACAGACTGGACTGATGGGCCGAGGCCAATGGTATGAGGTTCAACAAGGCCAAGTGCTGAGTCCTACACTTGGGTTACAACAACCCTATGCAGCGCTACAGGATTGGGGCAGAGTGGCTCAAAAGCTGCCCGGCAGAAAAGGACCTGGGGGTGTTGGGGGACAGTGGCTGAATATGAGCCGGCAGTGTGCCCAGGTGGCCAAGAAGGCCAACAGAATCCTGGCCTGTATCAGGAATAGTGTGGCCAGCAGGACTAGGGAAGTGATCATCCCCCTGTACTCGGCACTGGTGAGGCCCCACCTCAAGTACTGCGTTCAGTTTTGGGCCCCTCAATACAAGAAGGACATTGAGGTGTTGGAGCATGTCCAGAGAAGGGCTGCAAAGCTGGTGAGGGGTCTGGAGGACAAATCTGATGAGGAACAACTGAGGGAACTGGGGTTGTTTAGCCTGGAGAAGAGGAGGCTGAGGGGAGATCTTATCACCCTCTACAAGTACCTGAGAGGAGGCAGTAGAGAGGTGGGGGCTGACCTCTTCTACCTGGTGACAAGGGATAGGACGAGAGGAAGTGGGTTTAATTTATGTCAGGGGAGGTTTAGATTGGATATTAGGAAACATTTTTTCACTGAAAGGGTTATTAAACATTGGAATAGGCTGCCCAGGGAGGTGGTGGATTCGCCATCCCTGGAGGTGTTTAAAAAAAGGGTAGATGTGGTACTTAGGGACATGGTTTAGAAGTGTTTTTTGTCAGGGTAGGTTAATGGTTGGACTTGATGATCTTAAAGGTCCCTTCCAACCTCAGCAATTCTATGATTCTATGATTCTATTCTTCTAATTAACTGAATATTAGAAAAGTGATATTGCTGTTGAGAGTTACATTTTATTCTATATGCTGAGCTATACCTAGACACCACCTTGCTCAAATCAATACCTGATGTTATATCATCATGACATTTTTGATCATGTATACATATCCCCACATTTAAAAAATCCTAAGAGAGAGCAGGTATTTTGTTGTTTTGATAAAGCATCTGGGGTTTATAGTTCAGAAGTCTGGAAAAAATAAGTACAAAATATGTGTTAAACTGAGATTGTACTTTCAACAAGAAAAAAAATCAATAAAAAAGCAACAAAAAATCCTACTCAAATAGGCAGCACCTAGTGAGTAATAACTTCATTTCTGTATAGCTCAGGGGGGTTGCAAGGGGAGTGTGAAAAGTTCATTATTATCAACCAGAAAAAAAAGTGAGTGCTAAGAAGAAAGAATCGTATTTCCTATTGGGATTTCTCTCAGACTACATGATTTGCATGAAGGGCGCCACATCAAACACATTGGGTGCCCTTTTTCAAATATTAATGTGAAGCTTGTTTCAAGTTCTTTCTTGACTTTGTGCCACCTTGTATCAAAGGAAGTTAAAAGTAGGACTTGGGAGGAAAAAATACTTTTCCAACTGTTTCAGCACTTAGCAAAAATCTTTCTGTATTTGATCAGTTCTGCTTCAAACTTTTATTATTTTGACAAACAGACACATTTTTATAGCTGTGCATTTTATGGCAATCTGGCTTGGACTTTTTTCCCCTCCCTTTTTTGAGGTTTTCCATTTTACAATGACGGGTGTCATGACTGACCCACTCAGAGCATTTATGCTCTATGTAATATAATTACTGCCTTAGTCTTTTCTCCCATGTGTCATAATTTCCATTAAATATTTATATATATGAGCAAGATTGCACCAAAGTATGCCACAGAAAAAGGAGCCCTTACGATTAAATGTGCATAGTCCAGCTGTCTTACCTAACTGAACTTTTGAACACCTAAGTCTAAGATAATCTACCTGTGCTCCTCTTATAGTCGATGGGGAGAAATAGGAACCTCCCCAGGGGTTCAAAAATTAGTTGTCTGAGAGAGGTGACATGAATTACGCTCCAGCAGTAGCAACTTCTTTTAACTGACTATAAAAGGAGCCTAAAATACTTACCTTATATTTAAATGACTAACATTTAGACATAAATGGTTAGGTAATTCCCACTGTAAGTAAAGCAATGACACCAGCAACAAGGCAAAACAAAGTGGATATAGTTCTTGTCTGTTTCCCTGCTCCTCAGAAACAAAAACAGCAAGAGAAGTTGCAGCATTATTTTTGTTTTGAGAAATTCAAACATAAGTAAATTTCTCTTAAAAATACAAAAGACGATGCATATTATAGAGCATGATAGCAATTATTAGAGAAAAATGAAATTGTGGAAATCCACATAATAGAAGTCCCAGAAGAACTTGATCTTTTCAGAATGCACAAATCACAGTTTGCAGGACCAAAATATGAAATTACAACAAAACAGGAACTAAATAGAAACTGTAATTGGCAATTTATGAAGTAATGCTATCAGAGACTGAGAACTAAATGTTCTCCACAACCCTGGGAAGATATCTTCACTGAAGTCCCACAGGCTATGATAGAGGAACTTTAAAATTCACAATCATCAGCCAGATTTGTTGCTGAAATAATCACCATGGAGGTGATACAACTAAAGCTCCTGATGCATTTTCAGAAAAAAAAAAAAAAAAAAAAAAAAAAAAAGTCCAAAGTGTTCTGGAGAATAAACAGGTTGTTTGGCCCATAAGACACAGATCTTCTGCGCCCTTTTCCTTACTATTTTTCATAAAGAAGAATTTAGAGAGAGATTAAAGTGAACTACTGTCAACAGACATGTGAAAAGCCTAACAGTGCTATGAAAAACAGAGTCGAATTTAAATGTAATGGACTCTTTATGTGCTTCTTACTACACAGAAATGTCTTCACACTGAAGTCAGTAAGACTGTTTTTCTTGTAAGCCACAGAAGAAGAGAATTTTTATCATAATTCCCTGTCAGTGATTTTTATGTAAAAAAAGCAAAGTAATTAACATTTTTCTGACCAGTTCTATCTATGGCCATAAGCAAAATAAAATATAATGATCCAGTCTTTAAAAACATTACCTAGCCCACACACCAGTGAAAGAACAGTCTGATCATTAAGAATAAATGCTGTGCATAATGTTTTTTCCTTTTGCATAGAGATAAAAATTCCTGATTTAATACAGTTTTCTTTTTTTGTCCTCATTCCCTCAGGATGAGTTTTTTGTCCTTTGTAGGCTGGATGTCTTTTGCATGAGTTTTTATTTCTATTTTCTTTGTTTATTCCTGATTCAGTTAAATTATATGGGCATTTTGCAGATTTTAAAGCATTAGGGCAAAAATATTCATAAAAAGAGAAAACCTGAACTTTAATATCATATCGTAATTCTATATAATGTATGTTAACACTAGTTTCTAATTTTAAGTACTAATTACCATTGGGAGACCAGATTCTGCTGTACACCTTTCACAGCCCCATATATATTGAATTAGTCCATATTTCTGTTGGAACATATAAAAGCAGAAGCTAGATCTAAGAAATTAGTGACAGTAAGGTTTATTAGATTATCTAGCTGATAATACAACAAATCACTATGAGTACTCTAAGCCGAAAAGAATGGCCATAAGACCTTTTACCATTTAGCAATGCATTATCTATGTTTTTGCCGCAGTCATAAATGACAGACATGTAACATTAGAAAATGTCTGCACTAGCAATTTTTATTGGATATTTTCCAAGTAATATGTCTGAGCTATTTGGTTCTTGGTTTCCACCATTATCAGTAAAATGAAGTTAGAGGAAAGAAAAACAGCATCGCACATGCAGCTACCCTCACTTTCTTCCTACTCTACCAACGTTTTGTACTGTAGATCATTTACATCAAAAAAGGTAGCTAGGGTCAGCTATACTCCAGAGCTGAAACAAAAGTAGTTTGCTTTTCCAAGCTTCCTCCTAACTCACAAGGAAAGGCAGGAGTAAATGCTCATCTGAAGCTAGTTGAGTAATTAAAAGATTTTTATAAAAAAAAAAAAAAAAGTTTTCTCCTTCTTGTCTTGATTTGGTGGCAGCTTGAAACAAAGATAAACAGAAGAATGGGATCACTGTAGTTACATAGTATAAATCATTCAACTACATGTTCTACCCATTTTTATCAAGTTATAATTTCCTATCCTATCAGTTTGTTCTTATGGACTATATTGAACATCAACATCCTGAGCTATTGTACAGTTTGTTGAAAGGATAGATGTCTTTGTAGGAGAGGTGGTCCTGGAAAAGCAGAGCTTCATAAAGCTGTATTCAGTGTAAATAGTGGTAAACAGTAATTTCATTCCTTTAGCTTACATGGACTGTGAGCTTACTGAATCCTATTTAAGATTCTGTAGAGGATGTTACCCTACTTTAAAAGTACGGAGATATATCATACGATCTCAAATTGTTGTAAAACACTGTGCGTCACCCAACAGCTCTTAACAAAGATATAGCCTTAAGATTCTTGCGGGTGTTTCCATGTCATCTGCAACGTGCCTGCATCAGGAAAAAAACCCATGACCACTGCCCTGCCCATTCTGGATAGACCTTATCTTTCAGAGCCACCAATAAGATGAAACTATCCAGTGTTCCCCTGCCCACTGTCAAGGGGTAGACTTCAAGGTTTTTCCCCTGACTATGAAATTAGAGATTTCTGTGCAGGAACATTCTGCACCTTTTGCTGTCATTCCTCTGCTATGAAATGTCCTGAGAATGTTCCACTTTGGGTAATTCTATTTTCAGAAGGCTAAAGCAGCTTTTAGTTCTCTTCTTGAGAGCAAAACCAAAATGTTGTCATTTTGCACAATTGTTAAAAATCCTGCCTGGTTTTCAAACACCATTTTCTTTGCTTCTGCTTTTTCCTGAGCAGAACTTTCTGCCATTTCAGGCTTTATAAAAACAGGAAAAGGAAAGAACAAAAATAATTTGCTCTCTGAAGTTAGAGCATGGCAATTTATAAAGACTTAGCTGACATTTTACTTTTCCTAAGTATTAAAACCACTCTTTTCCAATTAATACACATCTCTCTAAAAAACACAATTCCTGAGGTGGCCAAAACTCAAATCGGCCTTAAAAATAATTTCCTGTTCAAGGTCTCTAAAACTGCATAATACAATGCATTGTGATTGCCAAACTCTGAATCATCATTTTAAGAAAGGGAAAGAACCACTATTTACAGTCATAAAACACAACTTCATATCTGTCTTTCCAACTCCACCCTCAGTACACATCAGATCAGAAACTTCCTTTCCTGGACTGAATTAGAGATTTTCAAGCATCTACCAAACAACAGTTCTGGGTAATATGAGAAACCTCTAACTTTGTATTGTTGGGCAATGGGTCCATATGGCTGCGTAGCCTTATGGTTCTGACTAGCTGCATAGCCACGACATGTATGTTGTATTGCACAACTTATAGTTGTCAGTATTTATATTATGCTAAAACTTGTAACAGGACAAAGTTGTACTCATAAAACAGCACAATTCACTCTCAGGACATTTTCAAAAGCTTATGGGAAATAATTTTCTGTCTTGACTATTCTAACGGATGAAGCCTTTGACATGTTTGAGAGCTGCACTTCCCCACCTTTCTGTCTCAAATCACACTTTTAAAAATAAAAGCAGTGTGTCAAGTCTGGGCATAAATATGATGAAAACTCAGTTTTCCAGGGGAAAAAGCAATAGAACAGGCATCTCAATGAGTATATCTAAATCTTCAGATACTGTTTTCTAGTAATTTAAGTTGGAGTTTATCCCTTGGTATATGGAGTTACGATTTCTTTACACTGAGGGCTAATACAAAATGCATTAACTGCAAGTGGGGAGCTATAAAAATCCTGAAAACCAATGGTTTAATACATGAATTTCCAACTCAACTGATACTACATAAAGTGTTAGCAGTAAACTTTGGGCCATAAAGGGATTACCAGGTCATATTGTACACCCAGCGTAAGATCTCAGGCACGCTTCTGTTTGATGCCTGCCATGTTACTGGTTGCATCCCCATCTACAAAGGGAGCAGCACATTCAGTTGGTTATTTTTCACTGGTGTCTCTTTTTTGACCAATATTTTATAACATGACAAAGAATATGAACAAAAGGGGATTTAAAAGATTTCTTAGGATAAGGAAACCAGAAATACTCTTTACGATTACCTTAATAATTTTGGTAGTGTTGGTGTATTCCACATATGAAAATAAAAGAAACTTAAAATTTCTATGAACAGTTAAAAATTAAACCGATATAATATGCTATATAAAGGAAAGCATCCTAGAAGTATTTAGATTTAAGGGAAGTGTGATAAAAGATATACAATGATGGAAAATGAAATTATATATATTTCTTAACATCTTAAGGAGGATTCTAAGTCCAAGATATAAGGCCAAGGTCCTTTAATTGTATGTTGTGTACGCAGAATGTTTAGACAGATAATTTGTTTCTGAAAGTGGATAGTTTTATAGATATGTTATTCAGTTGAGCAGTTCCTTTCCTAAGGTAGGATTTTATAAATTAAATATCATCAGATAATAAAAAAAATTCCTAATTGCATTAACTGCAAAAAAGTTATCAGACGTTTTAATTAAAGAACCACCCTAACAGGATTAGAATTCACCACGTTATAAAGGCTGAATTGTGCAGTGTTTCATTACAATTTCTGAGAATGTACAGGTGCTAAATTAACTCCAGAACACCTCATATTTTGTTCCTTGCATAAAATAAAAACATATTGAAAATTAAAAAGAAAAAATAATTTATAAGGTTATCACTATAAAGTTCAGACAAAGCCTGTTGGCTAGTAAAGCTGATCAGGAATTTGCTGAGGTGCTTCCTTATTTGAGAATGTCGATCACGGGAATGAATGGTTTCTGAGAAATAGATCTATTTCATAAAATTCTAATCACAAAAAGTACCTCAGGACCTGACAGGTTTTCTGATCATAACTAGAGCACAAGAGACTTGAAAATTTTGGTGGTCAGACCTCTTACCTTCCAATACAGACAGCTGCTTTGCATAGGGCCACGTAAAGAAACGAACCCGAATTTCCTACATCTCCAGAGCGTGCCAGTGGTGAGCAAGGTGCGCACAACACAGGTGGCCTGGAGGACTGCCAGCAGCCTTTCCCACCTAGTAGCAGAACAAATGTTGTGTTGTGTGCCAGCTAGAGAGCTGTGTATTAAAAGCAGTGCTTGACTTCTGGCTAACATGCTTTCAGGAGCCAAGGTGGTGTATCTGACTTGTGCTGATACAGAAAGTCAGTTTCACAGTATCTTGGAAGTTTCTACCTGGTACCTTCCCCTGTATTGCAGGGGAGGAGTAGGAACCTCTTTTCAGTTATTTTTTAACATATATGAAACTCGTGTTACTTCTCTGTAAGCAGCCTTGCTTTCAGTCCCGCGTAAAAAAACATTTAAAAATCATAAAAGACAAAATTTTCACATTAAACAAGAAAGAAAAAAAAACTTACGTTCAGTCAAGTCTCTACTTTGTACCAAGGATGTATACAAGCAAAGTGTCTTGAAATTTAGAATAAATACCGTGCGTTGTTTTGATACTTAACCACCAATTTTTTAATTCAGTGCAGAGTGTTTTTCATGCTAAAGATTACTGGAAGAGATCGCTGGACAGTGATTGAATGCATAATTTGTCAGAAGCAATCTGTTGATGGAATACCAAATGCAGATGATAATTTCCAGTGGTTGGAGGAACACATAAATGATCTCTGCCTTTAACTTTACTTACAGCAATGCTTTTCATTCAGTCTCTTGTTGGATAAAAATGAAATAAAAAATCAGCTATCATCCCTCAACTCAGCAATATGATGCCAAAAACTATTTGCTCCATTTCTGTGATAAATGCAGATTGCATTTATCACAAATTTCCTTGCATAAATTTGTGCCTCTGAATTCCCAGGCTTTGTAGATCAGTTTCTGTAAGTTAAATGTTTCCACATATAGGAAGACTTTTACAGGAAAAAGAAAATAAATAATTTATGTAGCATTGAAGGCTGGCCCTTTCTAGCAAAGGCTCACACATTGGTCCACTTTCTTATCAAAAGTTTTCTATGTTGACGCAAAAGTTCAAATCTGATCTAGCATAGATATCTGCTTTTAAATGTTTGTATTTGAGCTTGTCATCAAGGCTTCCTTCAAAGTCAATGGGCTCAAATTGGCACTATACGTGCAACTCATGTTATCCTAATGTTTAGACATACAAAATAGATAAGGAACAAATCCTGACACATGTATGCCTATTTTTTCCCATTGCCTACAAAAAGAGGCTAAGGTAATAAGGTCTGAGTTGTAGACAGTGAGATGTATATATCTGAGAAAGATGAGATAGAAGACTTGTTAATAATACATTTGTTTTATTCTAAAAGCTAAGTTAATATGAGTTAGGGACAATACAATACATACACATACATATACTGCAATGGGAACAAGATTACTGACGTATTACATCAGTGATCAGATTGGTAATGAAATATTTGACTGGCTCTTGGAAACTGTTGTGGTTACTCTCTTTAAAAATGGCATACACACAGATTTCTTTTTCAAATCCGGTCCCCTTTCCTTGCTTAAGACAGGAGCTATACGTTTTCAACAATAAGACTAATAATACTACACAAGAATTATTTCTTTATTGTCATTGTTACACAATCATTATGTTAATACTGTATCAGATGCATCACTATAAAAATAGTGTAGAGTTATCATTTATAATTTCCCAGAACCACATTTGGATGTGAATTTAAAAGAATGTATTTTGATTCCAATACATTCTGAGAAATGAACTCTCCATCTGTTCCTTCCCACTCTTACCTTATGGTTGATATTTAGTTTAAAAACAGCAAAGTCAATACAACCCATTATAAAAGAGACTTTAGTAGGCAAACATTTCTATGCTATATTGAGTATGGTCTGTATAATAAAAGTGATTTGAACAATCTGCACTCTACTTCAAGGTTATTAGTTTGCATAAAATATGGGCTTATATCAAGAAAGAGATATAATGGAGTGGCTGCTGTATTACAGCAGCATGAACAAAGAGAATAATTATCAAAATAGGACACCCTGAATAATCTTCACATTTTATACTCTAAGCACATGAAAAGATAATTTGAAAATAAAGTCTTCGTTTTACACACATTGAACTCCTTTGCAGTCCCCTCCCCTCACACAGTAATTTCAATGGAGGAGGCCCACAGCCAAGAATGTTTTATTTATGCCTTTCATCATTTTGAGAAAAATAATTTCAATACAGAAAATGGGAGGGGAAGAAAATAGAATTTTCCATATGTTATGCTATATAAAGAATAAGCAAATGCTGACACATCATGGAACCAGCTCTTCATTTCCCAGGCTGTTCCCTGCACCCCGTTTTTTATACAAACACAATCTGTGCTCTTGAGCTGATGGAGAACTTGGCCAGGCCCTGAGTCTCTGTCAAGTGATCAGGGTCCTGGGGCATACCATGACCCAGGATTGTTTACTCCCCAGCAGATAGTCTATATGTATATATATATGTATGTACCAGTGGATAATCTGTATGCACATAAACAGAAGTCCATGATCCTGGTGTTAGGCATTTTCTTTTCATACCATCAGAAATAAAATAATAGAAGGTAAATGGAGATTAACCCCTTCATCCAAGTTATTGCATGATCAAGGATTTTGTTTTATTTTATTTCCTTTTTAGCCATTTATACATTGCTTATTTATATCAATTATAAGATTTTTAAATACTAAAGGTAAGCTATTGGTTTTGTTTGTTTGATTTTCCCCCAAAACAACAGACGAGATGTCTGCAATATAGCACCTGGAAAAGGAACCTGAAATGAAGGTGTGAGATTCCCGATTTCATTGTGCTTCTGCCTGTTTTCAAACCAAGAAGAAATATGATAATAATCACACAATTTCTGTGAAGAAGTTGTCCTCAGACTCACAGGTTGGTGGAGGTTGGGTGCAGAAGAGCTGGATCCTTCACATCCTACATAAATCCTGCCTTAGGTTGGTTGTCTCCTGGCAGCTCATTGCTTGATGTGGCGACCACATCCACTTGTTTTACCCAGGGAATCATAGGAAAAAACCCTTTATGCCACACACATCTTTTTACTGCCTCATTGTGGGTATAACCTGTTTCAATACAGCTCTGTCAGAAGACTACCTGCTCACTGTCAAAAGCAATTTATTCTAATCCAGGTTGAGATGCATTTGCAGGATGCAAATGGGCATTTGTGGGATGCTATTATTACTGTTCTCTGTGTCTCGTGACAGACGGGACACACATTGCTCCATGGCAATCCTTTCATCATGTTTTAAACAAGTTATCAGCATACTGAAAATAGCAACAAAATTAGGAATTAGGAAAACAAAAATCAGCCAGAACAAACGCCTATCATTTTACACTGTCCATTTCTCTAAAGTAGGCAGGCAGCATATACAACCCTTTCATTCTGCAAACATTTCTTCCTTGGACTAAGTGTAAATTGATACTAACAAAGAGGTTATAGTATGGCTTCATAACGCTTTATTCAGTGCTTTACAATCCATTGAGGAGTCATCTGATGGACCTAGCACAAACACTTAATGTAATTTTACTTTAACTTCATTGTAGTGATAGGCTACCTGCTATCCTTCGTGACCTTAAAGATTCACCGCTCCAGGCTCCTGTCAATTAACACTTTGCAGGGGCTCGCGGAGAGTCTGACTTGGCTCTGATGTGTCTAATGTACCGGAGAGGAGCTGAGTGGAATGTTATTAAATATCTGTTGTGCAGGACTGAGATGAATAAGTCCATTTGTTTTTTTATTCCCTCTGGTTTAAGCAGTTTGACTGCCTGCCTATTTAAGCTGCTCAAGCAAGTTTAACAGTTTCATCTCCCATCTCACTCTCAGGGTTATCCAGAAGCTGCCTAAGGTTGTTGCAAGTATTTGAAGTAACGAAGGTGAATAGACTGTTTGATGTGAATAAAGGCCATATGATGCTGTTCATACACTTCTCCCCTTCTTTTTTTTCCCCCCAAATAGAATCTGGAGGAATACATGCAAAGGGATCTGCGATTTGACACCGGGTCCAGTTCATAAAGGGTGGCTCTGATTTGGAAAAGCCATGCCATTTTTTACAAGACACAACAGCGAACATGAGACAGGAGAAAGAGACCTCCCATTGGACTACTCAAAGTATCATCCAGATATATGTTAGATCCAACATCTTGAAAATCACCACAGCTCTTGACCAACATTTGAACAGATCGAGAAAAAATATCAAAGGGATTAATCGAGGATCATTTGCTGTCCTTCTGTTGTGGATGAGGATTTTTCTTCTTTTGAATTCTAATGCCTTTTAAGCACTCCAAAAAACTATTTTCTAAATATTAGCTTATTTTTAATTTAATAAGATGGAATCACTGTGCATTCTATATGTTCACATGCCATTAATTTATGCATTTTGTTTCCTAATTCTTTGTGACACATCTATTCTAAATCTCTTGAACAGAAAAAATAATCAGCCTTTGCTAAGACTGGGTTGCTCGTTTTAAATTTAATGCCTCTGAATCTTGGTTAATTTTAGAGCAGGAAAATGATGTTTAAAGCAATATTAATTACTAGAATTGGTGGTTTACTGAAGTCATAGAAAATAGTGTTCTCAGGTTAATTGAAAGTAAATGCATACTAATGAGAAAGAGAGTTAAAAAATTCTGGTTTTGCATAGAAGATTAAAACAAAACACCTTAATGTTTAATAGCTTGATAAGTTCTAGTTCAGAAGCCGTAGATTTCTGGAGGGAGCACAGAAACATGAAAACGCTGTTTATAATAAGTGATTGATTCTGCATTCTAAATTCTTGTGTATGAATAAGATTTCCAGCCAAGACCTATTTAGGATGCCAACTCTTACTGAAGTTGACTGGAAAAATAAGTTCCTAGATATACATTTAAGTCTAGTCCCTAACCTTTTTTACTACCTCAGAGAGTGGCAGATGTACTGATTTCATTTCAAGCCTTCAAATTTTTATTTTTTTTTTCCAAGTGAAAAAGAAAATAATTAGAGGAAAAATCCAGAAAAATTATATTTTACTATTGTTGCCCAGAGCTATACATTAATAGGCAATACAACCATTACACACATTAATATTGTAGTACCAAGTTCAAATGTTGCAAAAAAAGGAATAGGAAGATAACAAGAGCTTGTTTGCCTATCTGGTTTGAAATGCTCATAATATTGTCAGAGAAGGTCTTGAGATATCTAAATCTGAACTGATATTCAAGTAACCTTTGAGCACTACAGAGTTCGAATATATTTGAATTCAGCTTTCCAGCTTATGTTCAATTCTAATTAGAAAGGTTTTGTATGATTGGAATAATTGGACTAAAATTTCTGTTTCTAATTGTTTCTTGGACCAAGGCTTATCCATTTAATTTGGAAATTTCTTTTGAAAGAAACACCTCTGCCCTTTACTACTAGTGTCTCCTTTCAACAATTATAATTCTGCATAGCAGTGACTTACTCGCTTTTTTGTTTTGACAACATTGCTTTAAGGATTCATTATTCATAAAGTAGGAGGCAACCTTTGAAGATAAGAGCCAAGCAATGTGCTCAGTTCAAGTAACAAAAAAACAGTACTTGAATTCAATCTTCTTTCAAGTTTGATCTGCCTCTGAGAATCAGGAACGGTACAATAGAAATTGGTATGTGTATGAACTACCTACAAAAAGACTTTCTGCAAAGAGTTCTGTCTCATCCTTCCCTTGCTCTCTTTTGCACTCAGTGAACTTTTTTCCAGGTTATTGAATGTGATATATGAAGAATTTAAACTTGGCTCACTAGAATAGGCTTGCAAAGCTAATAATCAGAGCAATTAAAACTTAGTACATCTTTTTTAACCCTTTGACTATTTTAACCTACAGACAATGACCTATGGAAAACAGAGATGACTTACATGGAAATTCAATGAGATTTTGAGGAAAAAAGAAAAAGCGCCCCCATTTCTGATCTGATTTGAAAAAATGAAAAAAAAAAATGGAAATACTGCGATAGCTACGTAGATAGTTTGATTAATGTAACTCCATGAAAGTGTAAACAAAATAGAATGCCTTGTGTGCCTGCTTGATTCAGTGAGGCAATAGCTTTATAGTTTGCTTATTTTTTATTTCTTCCATTTCCTGTCTTGAGTTTATTTTGCATTACAGGGCATTTATTTTGCAGGAGGAACTTTTCCTCTCGTATCATTTCTCTCTTGTAGTATCATACTGTGCATGTTATGTTTATTCATGAACAGTGGAACACATTTCCTGGGCACTAAAGAATGTATTGGTTTAGATCAAGTCTCAATCTATGCTTAAGTCCATTCCTGATCATAATTTACTTAAATTAAGTCAATTAGGTGCTTGAGTGGTTTGTTTGTTTGGTTTTTTATAGGTATGAGAGCTCTATTTTTTTTTTTTTTTACAGTTCTTAAAATGACATTGTTTTATAAACTATGTTCTGTAGATATTGAGGCTGGTATATTAGCCTCATGTTGTTATTAGATATTCCTTACAACATGATTATATAGAGCTCCAGCAGACACATAAGGAAGTCCTGTGTGTAAGAGTAAGTTTCAACATTATTAAGTCAAGAAAGGACCAAACTATAAATCCTCCATACCATTTGATTGTTATTATTCAGATAAGTAGATCCACCTACAAATCTTACAAAGATGCCATCCCAAACCATGGGGTTTATTTGCCTCTTCTGTTTAGGTTGTATCACATGGAAGCAGGGTTATTTCATAGCACTGATGAAAATTTTATTTCCAAGTTCTCCAGAGAATGGCAACAGAGTTCAAGAACCTTGGAAGAGGGTGCTCCTGCAAAATCAATTCATTTTCAGATTTTCAGTTGTACATCCTCTGCAAACCAATATTAAATGTCATTGAGTACACAATCAACTAGCAACCCCCTAAAACTGTCCAGACAGTCATTATGGAAGATGGCAGTTTAGAGGTAGCTAAGAGTCACTGCCTTTGCATACTTCCTTGATATAATCGTATATTCTGGCATCCTGTTGTGGCTGATTAGGGTTATAGACCAGCTATATTTTCAAAACTTCAGACAGTTCAATGGGGAGCAGAAGAGTGGGTTTAGATCCAGGGCTTTTATCTCTGGATTTGCCCAAACAAAAGCAGGACAAATTTGCATCATCTTCAGTGTAATTGGCTTTTAATCAAAAGTGATTTTAACATAAATATTGAGATTTTTGTTCCTGGAGCAGCATGATTGTTTGCATTTCCCCTTGAAGCAGGATGTAAGTGCAGATGCCATTCAGCTGGAACGCTGACAACCAGCCGAACTCTGAGGGCCATGACCCCACTGAAACAATTATTTACGCTGAGGAAAAACATGCAAGTAGCTTCCAATGCAGAAAGTAGAAAAGAAGCACTTTGTAACAAGTATATAATCTCTTAGTTACAAACTGAGAGAAAAATCAACCAGCCAAACAAACCAATTTTTCATTCAAATGATCATCCAAGACGTTCCATCAGCAGTTAGGACAAACGCAGCCTTGCTAAGATAAATAATAAAAGTAATATAAAACTTAGAAGTGAACGTGTAGCCCCACACTGAATAGTATTGTTCCCTCGGATGAGATCTTTGAGGGAAATTTGAAAGCTAAATTGTCATATAGACTTTCTAGCCACCAACATAACCAAGGTAGGAAGAGGCTACTCTTCTCACTCCTATCTATGTCAGCAATACAAGCACAACCAAGGTTATATTCCTGCTAAATTACTCTCCAGAGTTGACGGCTGGAGAGAGATGAAAGATAAGAGAAGAGTGAATTGAACAAAGGCTATTTACTGTTGCTTGCTATGGCAACAGAGCTGAAATAGCATGTATACTACTGTAAACCAAAAAAACATAGAAAGACTGTGGTTTGGGTTTGTCAGCCAGGTTGTATTTTGTCAACAGGTGTGACTTCACTTTATTTACCCTCTGAAGTGATCACAAACAAGGCCTTTGCAGAATAGAAGTGTACCTAGAAAATCATAAACTCTGCATGATCTAATAAGCTTTCTGAGAGGTAGGCAGTGCTAGTCCAGTTCAAGCATCAAACCAGCTCAGAGGTGAACAAGACCTAATGTAATCACAGTCTGACCCAAAATGTCTCTGAGAGTTTTCTCTGGAGGTAGTAAATCTACCTCAAAGTTGTGTCAAAGAAGGAAGAATCAAAATGATCTAAAAAAAATTCAATGCAGATAGATAAATGCAAAACGATGAATTTAAGGAAAACCCACAGGAGCTACACATACACCATAAAGATCCTGGCATCAGGTATCACTTAAGGACAGACTGTGACCTCATTGTGGATATATACATTTTTATGACCGTTAGCTCAATGCTCAGGAACAAATGCAAAGGTAGTACTAAGAAGGAACTAAAAACAACTGAAAAGCCATGGAAAAAAACATTTTGCCAATTTAGTAATCCACGATGCACTCAGAGTGTGAAAAACACATGAACTCAGGTTACAGTATTACAAAAATATAGAAGAACTTGAGAAAGACACAAAATACTATTAGAGGTTGATGAACAGCTTCATTACAAAGAGAGATGCATTAATGTAATACTCCCAAGCTTGGAAGGAAGACAACTGGGGAAGGAGGGAGGAACATACAGAGAAGGGAACGGATAATGCTGATGAATTACAGCTATTATCTACAATTTTTAACAGCAGAAAATCCGAGGAGCACAAAAAGGAAATTATCAGGTGAAAGCTTTAAAACAAACAAAAAGAAGCTTGTTTCACGCAGCACATAATTAAAATGTGATGCACATTGCCAAAGGATGTTTGGATACCAAACTGTAAATGTGTTTGAAAAGTGAGTAGGCAAATTCACAGAAGAAAAGTTAATTAAAGTCTACTAATCAGAATCCTGAGGATAAAACATCTAGCTCAGGAAGTCCTTAAACTGGTGATTTGTCACAAGATAGGAGGAATATAGTGGGGTCAGAAGGAGGATATAATGATGGAAGTATCATTGTACTCCTTTTTGTGCACTGCATTGAAGAATCAACTACTCATCTCATCTGAAACGTTGCACAACATGGACCAAAGTGTTTACTTAGCAATGACTGCATATAGCTGAAACAGTTTTACCATGGAGTGCAGTATTTGGGAATTGTAAAAGCTGTGCAAGCTTACTTGACATTGCTAATAAAAATGTTTAAATATCCATGTTATGGAGAAATTATATAAACTAGCATTCTAACTGAAAATGGATGCACACTTTCTAACAAGTGCAGGATAAAAACAGGGCAACTAAGATGATTAAGGGCTTGGAGCACCTCCCTTATGAGGAAAGGCTGAGAGAGCTGGGACTCTTTAGCCTGGAGAAGAGAAGGCTGAGGGGAGACCTTATTATGGCATACAAGTATCTAAAGGGTGGGTTGAAGGAGGATGGAGCCAGGCTCTTTTCATTGGTTCCAAGTGACAGGACGAGGGGCAATGGGCACAAGTTAGAACACAGGAAGTTCCGTTCAAATACACGGAAACACTTCTTTACGGTGAGGGTGACAGAGCACTGGCACAGGCTGCCCAGGGAGGTTGTGGAGTCCCCTTCCCTGGAGATTTTCAAGACCCGCCTGGATGCAGTCCTGAGTAATGTGCTCTAGGCAATCCTGCTTTAGCAGGAGAGTTGGACTAGATGATCTCTAGAGGTCCCTTCCAACTCTGATAATTCTGTGATTCTGTGATTCTGTGATTCTGTGAAAAACCAGTACAAAACCCTCTTAGATAAGGGAGGGAGACAGACATCATCATATATACATTTTAGGAGACTGCTAAGCTTCAGCCAAACGTTTATGCATATATGTAAAGTTATTTTCAAAATAATAGAGTTTTCCTTTAGATTAAACAGGAATTTTCTTGTAAAACAGCAGTGATATTTATATCAAAAAATATCAGTTAAATCATTTATTCAGTGATTATATTAGCTACTGTAATAGTCCTGTTTAGAAAAAATATTTTGCTGCAAAGTCAAGATTTGTTAAAAAAATATAGAGGAAGACAGGAGTGAAGGTTTATGGCTGTTAAACAACTATTTCTTTTTCCTGGATAAGAATAATGATGTTGTTTACTATGTGGGCTCTGTGAGATGTGTGATGTCTTTAGTATTCATTTTCTTACTTTCAAAATGGTTGAGTAGGTAACTCACATGGACTTGAGCAATTCACTGCCTGGCAAACCTTTTTCAGTGTTGAGATTTGTAGAGAGAACTATAGAGACCCACAAACAATAAGACCTTAAACTACATGTGTATATATATATGTGTGTGTGTGTGTGCGTGTGTGTGTGCAAATAAACATATACACATGCCTATTACAATATTCTCTGGGTTTTATGTTCCCAAGGTTAAGCATGGGTGTAAGTGCTCTGCTAAATGAGAACCATCAGTGCATACAGTCACTTATCAAAATTCCTACAGAAATATGTTTGAAGTTTTGTCTCACTAATGTTTATATGAGGCTATTGTTTTGGAACACTGTAAAATATCCCAAGGAATTCAGACTCAAGTACTGAGTTTAATTCAATCCTTTTTTTAAATGCTTTGAGCCAAATCCCAATACCTGTAATTTCAACATAACTCAAGGTGCATTGAGCTAATGGATCTGGGAGCTAATCCTGAGAGCAGGGTTTTGCCCAGACTTTAGGAAGACAAAGTATGGTAAATTTTGGAAAATGTCAATGCAAAAACTTTTAATATCACAAAGTTTATATGTGTAAGAGCATTAATCGAAGTGTAGATGAAAGCCATGGTATTTGTAAAGAGGGGGTTGTAGCTGTAACTTCCTATATGTGGACCTGAAAATTTACTGCAAAATTTACATGTACATCCACTATTTTGCTATTGAACCTTGGTTGTTTGGCAACTAGGAACAACTAAGCTAGCAAAAATCAATCTAAATGCTCTATCTTGCTAAATCTTCCTAATGAATACTGTAAACTGAAACCTAGTTGCAATAAGACACAAATCTTGAAGTTAATTACTATTTTAGTGCAGTTGTTTGTCACCTGAACATCTAATGAGTTTAGGTGATAGATTTATTCCTGGCTATAGGTCCGAAATGAAGCTCGACATTGATTGCATAATTAAAATTTCATTTACTGTATAGTAGGTCATGAAAGGGAAACATAGTATATTTGGGATGATTCCATAAGAAAAATTCATGAATGGTCTTGCTGTTACTCCAAGACAAGGTAGAACGTGGTCTCCGACAAACTAAAGGTCACACCAGCGTGACTAGATAGGTCCTGCATTATGGGATTACTAAGTGGTTTGCTTCCTTGCTGGGCGACATAACTATCTCTCAAGCTAGTGTTCCCTTGGCAATACAAGAGATATAGAGACACTTACAGGCTGTGAACCTTATGCTGTTTCAAAATAACTCCTCCATGGAACACATTAGTTTCAGAATCAGCTTTAAACACTTTGTCTTTTACCAGAGATATATTGAGCACTTGGCTGATTTTTATTTTTTTTTTGTTATTCTTTGTTTTCATCTGAGACAATGTGCATATGAAGCATTTACATTTAGTACTGGCTAATGTTTATCCCTCAATTTAAAGACATACAGTTTTTCCCTTCCGTACCTTAAAGACACTCATTCGTCACAGAAAACGGGTCTCTGAGGTGGCTGTTCACACTGTTCCATCCTCTCTCCTGAGAAACAGACCCAAGGAACTAGATACAGGACGTTTCCAAGACATAGATACTAAGGATGTCAGGAGTTGTTTTTAATCCGTGTGATTTCAATGCTCTACTTCTACCAAAAATCACAAAAGGTTACCCACTCTGTGCTCCTTTTCCTTTCACGCATGAGCATTTGTACAAAGCAGAAAAGCAGCAGTAACCTATGGTGCTTTAACCACTATAATAGCTAATGGACTTTGAAGGGAGCATAAGGGGCTGAATTCTGTTCTGATGACCTGTCCCCTGTTCCCACTGCCCTTGACAGCTCCAGAGGTCTGCATGGCAGCTGTACTGCGACTGGGCAATGCACTGTCGCTTTCCTTTGCCCTCTGCCTGGCTCTTCGGCTCTCCTCTGTGGGATTTGCATAGAGCCCTTCGTGAATTCTTCTCAAGTATATTTTAAGTACAGTAGAATTCTTTACAATTTGTCAGGAATACACAACAAAGATGCACTAATACCTAAAAGCTTCAATGGAATACAAAAGACTTGCCTTTGGGATGCTTGATTTACTTTCCCTTTTAAGGAAAGTGTTATACAGTACATCATTCTGGCTGGCATCACAGTGGATGTCTGTCAGAAGCTAGCTTTTTTAACTGTCAACCCATCAAATTAATTGCTTTGTTCTGAATGTAGGTTGGGTGATGACATACCTTTTTTTTTTTTCTTTCCTTTTTTTTTTTTTTTTTTTTCATTTAACCTGCTGATAAAGGAGCTAGGTGTTCGGAAGACAAAGTATAGACATTTTTTAGAAGGACAAAATGGACATTACAAGAACTGAAAAAGTAATCATGTTTATATCCTTATGAGGTAAGTGAAACTATACTGAAATGGTAGAACAAGTGCAGGCATCTTGCCAGCATACCACTCAGACTGCAGTACAGCTCTTTTAAAACTTTGTCAAGTATTTTGGCACTGAGAAACTGCTGACAAATTAATATGTTTATGTGCTGCATACAGCATCTATTTTGGACTGTAGTGCCGCACTAAACATATTTTCCGAAATACACTCACTTTATCAGATCTTTTTTTTCCTCTGAGAGGTTTCTTATCTACCTTAAACTATGTAGGAAGGTTTTTCTTTCAACTGTTTTTTATAAATATTTCGAATTACCAATTCATTATTCAGTCCTGTAGGGGCTTTGGACACTGGAATAATTGTATGTAATTTTGCTATGTAGCATATAATTTTATCAAAAATGCAAAACTCTTTAGGCAGCTGGAAACTTTAGGACAGAGTGGATTACGGATATACAAGAGTGGTGCCATATAAGTGATGTTTTGCTTTCCTTGCTAATTTAAAAAGTAAAACAAACAAGAAAGCTTTGTTACCACTGGACCAATAAAACTGTATACACACAAATAAATACAAACATTTTTATCTGTGTATATATACGTGAACACATTTGTGTGCATGCATTTCATTCAAAGTGAATATGCTTCCAAGTAAAATATCTTCTTTATATTGTGCTAAAAGGTACCTCTGATAAAAGAAACTAAAGGAAATGAAGGGCTATACTGTAAATATAGTGAGAACAATGCCCTTCTTTTCTTGAATAACCTAGTACTCACAGCCCTTATCCAGACTGCAGGAACGTTAATTCAATTCCTTCTCTCCGATTCAATTTGCATCCGGCTCACCCAGGTTAAAAAATTGTTCTAAATATCCTGCAGAAGAGTACAAACAGGGAAAGAGAAGCAGGCTCATTCCATCTCCTCTCCATATTTTTGCACCCTCTGAGTACTCTTCACACTTCCACTGTGTGAATGTGTGTGATGTGTATGCTGCTCACACATCATTCGGTGTCTTGGGACGTTTGCCCAGTGCCTTCAATAACCCCTGGAATGAGAATAAGGGTCCGTCATCACCACGTCCCTGGACAGCCTATAACATGTGACAGAGTGTATGGATCCAAATCCTCTGTGCACAGGAGAGAGTTTGACTCTCTCCCAGCATGAATAATGTTGTGAGCTGAAGGGTGATAAAAGAAAATACTGATTTTGTGAATCTCCAGCGTCCCCCCAAATTTCAGGTGAAATTGGTGGATCTAACACAAATAAATAATATTTTTTGATTTAACGAATACTGCATTTTTAATGAATAAATTATTTGTCAAAACCAAAATATTCATTTAATTCAAGATTGAAGACAATGTGCTTCAACAGCACATCTTTTTGTCATGCTTGACATGGCAAAATTTTGCTACTATGCTAGAGATGAGGCTGATTTACACTGTTTAACATTTCTAAATGTTAAAGTTCAGAGGCTGCTTTGGATGATCTGGATGGAAGTACGTAGTAGGTGCTCTCGTACCAAAAGACATCAAAGCTGACTTTGATTCAGTGCAGTAACTGACATGATGTGTCATCCCTTATTACAATGTCAGTCATTTTTCCAGCAGACAGGCATGTCGGTAGAAAGAGGCAATGGACACTGTTCTCCAACCATACCACTTTGCATCACCAAAGTACTTCACTAGTAAATGGCTACACCCAAATCCTGGAAGCTCCTTGAGGTGCCTATAATTATCCTGATTGTCACCTTTACCAACCACTACAGGTCGGTAAGGTAATTCCCTTTACTTTCACTAAATAACTTCAGAGAGTAGGCAGTACCTGTGTTTGGAAATACTTAATAGGAAAAGCTGCTCAGTCTTTTCCCCACTTCCCTCCCAGTCCTTTGAATTCTCAGCCAGAAAATAGTTGCCAACTCTATTTTCCTGATTTTTATTCTCAAATTCTAACTAACCAAAGTGTATATTTGTATCTCGTTAATAGAATTCCTGCAAAGCACTTTGGTGGCGTGAAATTGTGCTTAGAGAAGTGCTAATATAGAGTAAAACACAAGTTACTGGGGCACTAAGGAAGGCAATTAATGCTATTTAGCTTCCTTTGTAAATGCCTATCTACTTCCAAGAGCAACTTGTGTTAACGTAGTAGTATTAAACTACTATTTACTCCATTCACGTAAAGATACATTTACAACCAGTGAAAGAGAAGAGAAAGAAAAAGCCATATTCTTTGACAAATTGATAGTTACAGAAGTCCAAATACAGATATCAAGGAAGATCTAAAGCGTGTGTTCAAGCACACTCTTATTATATCAAACCGGAAAGAAAAAAAAAACAAAAACGTTGCTGGAAAACCTTGTAGTAACTAATGGAAACAAAAGAGAAGCAGAAAATTGATAAGAAAATAGAACCGGCTTGATTAGATCAATTCTCTTAAAAGCTGTGAAAGACAATAAGTGATTCAACAGAGGTAATCTGCAGTTCAGGTTTACTCAGTAATCCACTGGAGGTCTTTGTCAAAAGATTTTGACAAGCTAATTAAAAGGAGACAGTTATGCAACACTGAGTATTTACCTCTGTGAAATGAATCAACTCATCTTCAAGTTTCTATATCCATATTTTCTTCTTAGCGGTGTCACAGTGACCTTTCTGGATACCATTAATAAACTGTTCCTTCATCATGATAGCTTTAGAGTAATATGCTATTTGACTCCTCTGTTTTGGGGAGGATTTTTTTTATGTTTAGGTAAAAATATAGAGAAAATATTATATAGTAAATTCTAGGTACTGTAAGCCTCAACAAATGGTAGTCTGCATATGTCTTTGTCTTACAGATAAGGAAAATACCCTGAAAATAAATGTAATAAAACCTTGCTCAGAGCACACCTCAGATGCTTCTAGGGCTAGCAGGTGTTCAGTCCTCTCAATCAGGCTGGAACGAGTCTGAAGCACCCCTATCCCCCAAAACTCATGTAGTGAAGACATCATGTCCTCATCAACAAGTGTTATGCTCCGTATTCACACCTACTGGGAAAAAAACTAACTGCTGGTTTAAGACATAACATGTTTCAACACTGAGAACTGCTAATGTTAACATCTTCTCACACAAAGAATACATGTCACTCAGTTCCTTACAGTATACATTCTTTTACATATGTTAAAAAGCAATTATTTCATGGATTTATTGTAAAATAGAAATAGTGACTAAGCCTTTAGTTTCATGATACTGCAGAGTCATACGTGTATGTGTACTAGAAATTACGCCAGTTACATCCTTATTGTGTTTTTATTGGTTCGTTTTGGAAGGACTTCCTCTTTTTGACTGTATAAATTAACATATCTAAAAAAAAGTCTTCTTGCCTAAGACCATGATAATTTAAGTAATTTACTAGTGTACTCATCCTTGTTAATTTAAGCCAATTTTATCTGGGATAGTGCAAAATTCCTGTGAAAATATCTTTATATTTTTATTTCAGCTCTCAAAAATGCTGAAACAATGTCATTGCCATTTTAATTCCACCTCTCTGTTTTAGACGTTCTCAGTATTACATAGATTCAAATTTGCATTTTGCAATCTTCAGTGTCTGTTCTCTAGCAATTGACTTACATTTCTATTTTCATTTTTTGTTGACTGGAATTTTATTGTTATTTTAAGGTATGTTTAACACGTTCTTGTTAGATATGTGAAAAACTAGAACACTCTTATCACAGTGAGACATCATAATTTGATACGCAGCTCTGTGCACCACCAAGGTCATCAGCATTCCCCTCATTTCTTCACTGGGCAGGGGAAAATAAATAAAAAGCGAATATTATTCTCATAGAAACTGGAGCCTGTCTTCTAGATATACACTTATACTCCTTATTAATGCCAAGTGAATTGATTTTGTCATTGCCCCCTTCCCCTTTTGCCTTTGATGATGTCTGAGGGTGCTTCCAGAGAGGCTTCACCTCACAGCATAGCTGGCTGAGAGAAGGTACACAGCATGTTAACATTCAGGGACTTTATTCGTGAGCCTAGCAGTTATTGCATCACGCATTCCAGCCTATGATCAGGTCTCATGTCGCATTGTCAAAAAATCGTTAACTGATTTCCCCCGCACAGTTAATTTGTATGCTAAGTCAGCAAATGAGCCTTATTTCAGCAATGCATCTAAGAGAGAGGTTCTTTTCTACCAAGTTTTGTATTTTAAGAGTTTAATCAAAATGGCAGCTGGCCATTTTGGCTATTCCTATGCTTAATGAAGAGAACTAAGAATTCTGAGAGGGTAAATCCTGTCATCTGCTTTAGACATTGATTTTAAAATGGGATAAATTGCTTCTGGGGATGTCTCTCTCTTTCTGTAGACAGAACATAGACGCGGAGGATGGGATTAATCTAATATTTTTAGTCACTAAAAAGTTAGTTGATTAGATTCAAGATAATAACTCCAGACTCTCTGCATAAAGAAATAAGGAAAGAAATCCAAGGAGGGAATCGGCCTAAGGCGTTGTGTCTCTGAGGTGAAGCAACTTCTGGAGATGCCATTTTCCTTTCTTTGTCTAGAGGAGGACTAGCTTTGACTACCTTAAACAAACAACTTATAGATGCTTAAATACATGTGAAATGAGTACCTTGGTATGTGCATGCCTTGCTTGACAACACTTATGCCTGTGGGTAAGTGGCCTGTGGAACAGGAATGCCTACCATTTGTATTTATTCCGGGGTCTAGCAAATGTGTGATCCTCTACATATAGTACATAAACGTACATGAAGTAGTATAATGCCTAGTGCAGCTTCTTTTCTCTCTACAGTGTATACCCACAGATATTATAACTGATTAAAAAATTATCATAGTCTTTTCCAGTTTTTGGCATAGATGACGTCTCAATGATTTTCTCTGACAGTGAATTTCCCTGGATGACCACACATTGACTTAAAAAAAATTAAATTCTTATAATTGTGTTCCATTCTAGTGACTTTTAATTACATTGAAAGACTCCCTGTGTTATGGGATCATTATGCATTATGCCACCGCAACTGCCACAGGATAATGAGGAGGGACTTTTCAGTTCTGAATTTTTAGTGTCTTGGCTAAGTCCCTTCTAACTCAGTTCAGTTCAGCATTAAATAATGTTAGGCTTTGTAATTTCTCATCAAATGTTAGGTCTGCCATGATGCTTGCCGGACACCTTCATGGCTCATCTCCAGATTTTTCATTTGGTACAAGACACACTACAATTTCAGGCATCTAAAAGTGGAGAATTTTAACCCAGCATATTGGCTGATATGTCTATGTAGTTCCTAATATGAATCAGTATTTTTTAAAGTGAGTCTCTTCAGGCAAATATGTTATCTCTGGGTTTTCTCTAGTTTATGACCAAGCACAGACACAGTGATACTCTTTCGACATTAAAACAGATAATTTTTCTTAAAAGTTTGGAGAGTATACAGATCTTCAAATTATAAAAATATGTTTTGATATTTTTCTTCCTGCTAATTTTTCCTGTGAGATTTAGTTCAAAATTATCATTTCATTCCTCCATAATTTCATTTGGTGAGAATTACTAAGATTTGGGTTCTTCCAGGGAACATTTCATAGGGGCTAATGGAAATGATTGCACATTAAACAGATTATTTTGGAGGTAGGAATTAGAGCTCCCCCCCCTTTTTTTTTTTAGGTATCTTATTCTTTTGTAACCATTAGAGGAGTGTAAGTTAAGCTGATCTCTCCTTGTTGATCACATTGCACTCTTTTTTATTATATTAAACCCATGTTCTAGGGCTTTTCAATGTGCCTTTCAGCTAGCAGAAAGGGTGTTTTTTACTCTTCATGACATAACTTACCTTCTTATTTCCCTTTTTCTGCAGCAGTTCTGATCATAAAACAAATCCCTACATGATCAGCCACTAAACTGGTTGCAGCTCTTATCTTGACATTTTTTTCTAGGATATTAAAAATCCTTTAGGTGGCTGTATGGTTGTTTTGCCCATATTTCAAGCCATGTTCAAGCCACTAGTGTTTAGCTCTTATTTTGGGGTTTCTTTTTTTTTTTTTTGTGTGTGTGTGTGTGTTTCTTTTTTTCTCCCTCCCCTTCATCCCCCTTTAACTTTCACAATCAAAGCAGGACACGGTCTACTTTCCATGATCGTCTGGGCAAGCTAGTGTTATTTCAAAAAAGTAACATAAAACCCTTAGTCTCTAGAGTTCTTTCGATGTGGCAAAATATAGTTTCTGGCTTTTGGTCTTTTAATGTAGGTCCCAAGTTTCTTACAGAGTGCTGTGTTGTGTGGTCTATGATATGCAAGACATGTGAAACAGACACTATTTTCCACTTTTGGACTAAGAATCTAAGCATCTCTTTCCTAAAATTTCAGATGAATCACTTCAATTAACCAGCTATGCCCCTCTAGTCTTCTTCTTCTTTATATTCAAGCCCTGCCATTTTCTTAGTCCAGTCAACATGAGGTTTTGAAAGTAATTTCAGCAGATTAAGGCCCATAGGATTGGGGAAAATGTTAATGTGAAGGCTGTAGTGCTAAATCCTGTGAGATTGTGGCCACAGAATCACTCACAGGAGGTGTTTGGCACTCAGGGACAGTGCTCAGCATCTTAATGAAGTGCATAAGCCCTCATCACACAAAAGCCAATATTTGCACCTAGTTTTCACAAGAGAAATTGATTCTGTAGAGCTGAATCTGTAAGTAAAACTGTTTCTGTTAGAACTCATGCCAGGAAAAGATTCTGGTTTTTTTTTTGCCATATTGTGTGTGTACGTCCACACTTGACAAGCTTCTACAAGGAAGTATGTTTTCACATTAAGCAACTGTGTCTGCAAAGATGTCATTAAGCATCCCAGAGTAGCCTAGCACCTTCCTCTTCCTGATCAATCTTTAAGTATTTGTGGAAGATCATCCTCTGGCAAGCAAAATCAAAAGCCAGTGCTGGATAAAAGGCTAAGCAGCCAAGAAAAGACAAATTATAAAATGCAAAATTACGAAACTCCTTTAACAATTTGTGTAAAGTTGATCATAACATATGAAGTGCATCGAACTTTTTTCCAGACAAGTTCCAGACTTGTTTCCAGAGCTCTTAGGATAGTTCATTATTATTTTTTTTAATATTTTCTAAACTTACGCCCCTGTTGAGGGTCTCAGTAAATACTGATAAACTTATTATAGAGAGAAGTGATTCTATTTCATACTGTTTAGGAGACATAGGCACAGATCTCCAAGGATATCTCCTTGTGCCAGGGCCCCTCCGTCCCTACTGAAAGGATCTCCTTACTTATGGTGACGATGGCTTGTGATCATATTGCAGAATTCTTCCTCCTATAGGATGGTTATCTCAGCCAGGAGAGACAAAGTAGCTCTTTCTGAAGGGTATGGCCAAAGCCATCACCGAAAAAATGGCTGAAATTGTGAACACTGACCCGAGGTAGATCATTGGGTGCACATGCATGCATTAATGTACAAAATTTGCCTCCTGAACTCTCAATCGCAAGACTCCTACTTGCCAGCCGCACCCGGTGCAGGCTGATTGTAAACTTTTATATCATTAAGGCTGAATAAAGTGGCACATCATGAATTCTCCAATTACTTGAGACATGAGACAGAATCACAGATGATGAGGTTTATCACATGGTGTACTTCTCTATGTGGACTAATATAGATATGAAAAAGTAGTCAATGGGTGCTGGAAAAAGAGTTCTTGAAAAGAACTGGTCTCAGAAAGAAGAAAGGGGCCTGGAAACAAGGAAGTAAAGATTGTGGCTGGAAGAAAGATCCTGCAAGTGAAGGAACATCGTGGAGATCACCTTTGAGTACACCTTCAGCAAGTTTGTCAATGACACCAAGCTACATGGTACAGGCAACATGCAGGAGGGAAGGGATGCCATCCAGAAGGACCTTGAAAGGCTCGACAGGTGAGCCTATGCCAACCTCATGAAGTTCAACAAGGCCAAGTACAAGGTCCTGCACCTGGATCAGGGCAATCCCAACTACAAATACAGGCTGGGCAGAGAATGGATTGAGAGCAGCCCTGAGGAGAAGGACTTGCGGGTGTTGGTTGACGAGAACCTCAACATGACCCAGCAATGTACGCTCGCAGCCAAGAAGGTCAACCATATCCTGGGCTGCATCAAAAGAAGCATGCCCAGCAGGTCGAGGGAGATAATTCTGCCCCTCTACTCCGCTCTTGTGAGACCCCACCTTGAGTACTGCATCCAGCTCTGGAGCCCCCAACATAAGAAGGACATGGACCTGTTGAAGCAAGTCCAGAGCAGGGCCACGAAGATGATCAGAGGGCTGGAGTAACTCTTCTATGAAGACAGGCTGAGAAGAGTTGGGGTTGTTCAGCCTGGAGAAGAGAAGGCAGCCTCATTGCAGCCTTCCAGTACCTAAAGGGAGCCTACAGGAAATCTGTGGAGGAACTTTTTACAAGGACATGTAGTGATAGGACAAGGTGTAATGGCTTCAAACTAGATTTAGATTAGATATCAAGAAGAAAGTTTTCACTTTGAGGGTGGTGAGGTACTGGAACAGGTTGCCCAGAGAAGTTGTGGATGCCCCATCCCTGGAAGTGTTCAAGACCAGGCTGGATGGGGCTTTGAGCAACCTGTTGTACTGGAAGGAGTCCCTGTCCATGGCAGGGGGCTTGGAACTCGATGATCTTCAAGGTCCCTTCCAACCTAAACCATTCTATGATTCTATGGTAGATGAGAGATAACAAGTACCAGGGGATGCCCAGGGACGTTGGCCAGTGACACCTGAGATGGGCATCTGTTAGCACTGGCATGGCAGGAGCCAATATGGCTTTCAGTGCAACCATCCAAACCCAACAATAACCTCTCTGCTGGTTGCAAGGAAGTAGAAACATAATGCGGCAGGTGCAAATGAGTGAGTGAGTAAAGCTCTCATCTTGTTGGCTCCTAAACAAACACCAATATCCAGACCTACTGCAGATGGACTTTTACTCTGAACTTTTGCATGTGACCAAAGCACAAAAATATTGACCCGAAAAATTTGTTGAACTGGTGTGAGTGAAAAAGGCTTTTGAACAAATCAAATGAAGTACATAAACAGAGAATAATAGAATGATTGAGTTTCTTTTTTTTTTTTTTTAGAAAGAGAACCTCTGAGCCCGGAAGAGATGTCTCTCTACCTGTTTCTAACACTGAATACTACGACAGCATGTTGTTCCTCTGCTTAGCTCTCTCCAAATGCAAGACCAAAGCAGTATATTTTTAACTGAATCCTTCCAGTAAGGATGTAGGGCTTGATTCAGTTGCTTATCTTTGGAAAAGTTAGGCTAATATTTCTTTTTAATATTATCATCAAGGCATTCTTGAAATCTTCTAGATATAGCCTTCATCCATAGTTACTGGCTTGAATAGCCAACTATTGACCCACACTTGTTAGTAACTCTACAAGACCAATGCCTGCATGCAAAGGGAAACAAAAAGAAAACAAAACCTTAAATTCAAAAGTCAAAGGGATTATAATATATCTAGAGAAATCTTTTTCACACACACATAGCACATTTACTTATACACATGAATTTATTATTTTGCCTGTGTGTGTGGTCCTTTAAGTTTCAGTGTCAGTGAAACTTGGAAGCTACTTTGACTTGTACAAATGCAAATTTTAAGCATCCAGGCTAATTCCTCATGGAGATTTTATATACCATATGACACTGACAAAGCATAGGACTCAATCCCTCAGCCAAATTTTAGCATGGAGACATGGAAAGAACCAGCCTGCTCACAATTACTGCACATGCAATTACTTTCCAAGAAAGTGACAGGAGAACTTTAAAATTTAAACTCAGCAAATAGCTAATAAATCTTTCAGAGGAATAATTTTTCAAAGAATGGAGCCTGAAGCAAGCCCTGGGTGGCCTACGAAGGAATAAATTAACATTCTTGCTTGTCTACTAGCCTAATCTAATCTCTTACCTGCTCCAAATAGTTACCTCCTTCTGAGAGATTTGAATTCTGATTAAGCAATGCACTTAAGTATCTGCTTGATTTTAACTTGAGGATGTGCTTTACAAGAGCATATCATCTGGGTACTTCTTCCTCCATCCTTCTCCCTGATTATCTACCTAGCTGAGAAAGAAGGGAACAAAATATAAAATTATTTTCATCTTTTTTCATATCACGTTCAATTTGGATTTTCAACAATAAAGCACCTTAACTAAACGGTTTGCATTCAACTCATAGAGAAAAATACAGAGAAAGATATGTACAGCTGTGAAATTTCAATCTATTGAGATTGTTTGTACAAATTTAAATATTCTTTCTTTTAAAACAAGAAAGAAGAATTATAATATTTTATATATTAGTCTAGTAGCAGGCTAATTTGCCTTTGAAATTAGAAACGCAGTTTAATTCTCTCTTTAACTAAGGGTTTCTGTATTCAGATACTCCATCTCCAGGCTTCACCAAAATTTGCCCCATGAATTATTATGATGAGAACATTCTTACACCTGTTGCTATGGAAATCATAGAATCATAGAATAGTTAGAATTGAAAGGGACCTTAAAGATCATCTAGTTCCAACCACTGTGACATGGGCAGGGACACCTTCCAGTAGACTAGGTTGCTCAAAGCCCCATCCAACCTGCTCTTGAACACTTCCAGAGATGGGGCCTCCGCAACTTCTCTGAGGAATCTGTTCCAGTGTTTCACCATCCTCACAGTAAAGAATGTCTTCCTAATATCTAATCAAAATCTACACCCTTTTAGTTTAAAACCATTATCTCTTGTCCTATCACTACACTCCCTGATAAAGAGTCCCTCCGTTCATCTCTGGTCACCACTTAGACATTGAGCCATTGACTGCAACTCTTTGAGTGTGACCATCCAGCCAATTCCTTATCCACCGAGTGGTCCATCTGTCAAATCCATATCTCTCCAATTTAGAGACAAGGATGTTGTGTGGGACAGTGTCAAGTACTTTGCATAAGTCCAGGTAGATGACATCAATTGCTCTTCCTGTATCCACCAATGTTGTAACCCTGCTGTAGAAAGCCACCAAATTTGTCAGACACGATTTGCCCTTAGTGAAGCCATGTTGGCTGCAACCAATCACCTCCTTATTTTCCATGTGCCTTAGAAGAATTTCCAGAAGGATCTTCTCCATGATGTTGCTAGGCACAGAGGTGAGACTGACTGGCCTGTAGTTCCCTGGGTCTTTCTTTTTTTCCTTTTTAAAAATGGGGGTTATGTTTCCTTTTTTCCAGTCATTTGGAACTTCACTGGACTGCCATGACTTCTCAAATATGAGTGGACAGTGGCTTAGCAACTTCATCTGCCAGTTCCCTCAGGACCTGTGGATGAATCTCATCAGATCCCATGGGCACATGCACCTTCAGCTTCCTGAGATGGTCTCGAACCTGGTCTTCTCCTAGAGTGTTTCCTCATTCTCCCAGTGCCTGCCTTTGCCTTCTGTGACTTGTGCAGTGTGCCTAGAGCCCCTGCCAGTGAAGGCAAAAAGTCTTTGAGTATCTCAGCCTTCTCCATATCCTGGGTGACCAGGTCTCCTATTTCCTTCCGGAGAGGGCCCACTGTTTCCCATCTTCCTTCTATCAGCAACTTACCTATAGAAACTTTTCTTTTTGCCCTTGTTGTCCCTGGCTAGGTTTAATTCTATCGGGCCTTTAGCTTTCCAAACCTGATCCTTGGCTGCTTGGACAATTTGTCTGTATTCCTCCCAGGCTACCTGTCCTTGCTTCCATCCTCTGTAGGATTCCTTTTTGAGTTTGAGTCTGTCCAGGAACTTCTTGTTCATTCATGCATGGTGTATTTGCCTTGCTTCCTTTTTGTTGGGGTGCATCGCTCCTGAGCTTGGAGGAGGTGATCCTTGAATATTAGACAGCTTTCTTGGGCCAATATCAACGGTTCAGTTAAATGACAGTGTTTCTACCACAAAAAAGTAGAATTAGAACATTTCTCCAGTTTAAAGGAGATTATAGTCTATACAGACAAGGTCAACAAAGTGGAGAAAAGGCAGTACATAAGAGTGACTCCTGCAAAAATTTCAGTGGTAATGAATGTACATTGCATCATAAGTGATGTTTTTGGTATTTTTTTACTTTGTTGTTTTGCCAGGATTAAATAAAAAATAAATTGCTAAATGGATAAGCTAGGAAAAGTTGAAGTTAGAAACTGAAGACTGAGAAAGATAACAGTGGGCAAATTAGTTAGTTGGGAATATGAACTTGAGAACGAAACATGAGGTTTGATGCTTTCATTAAAGTGTGTGGTCCCTGCTTGAACTATCAGTTCTGCATTGTTAGTTCTGCTTACAGTCCCTTTTCCCAAAGCCACGATGCTGTAAGAAAGGAAAGCTGTCCGAAACCTAGAGCTCAACTGCATGTTTCTGACCTTCTGCAAAACAAACCCTGATTGGGCTGGATCACGTCACAGGGGAAAACCAGTCAGTTCGCATGGTTCAAACCACATCAGGATCGAAGAAGTTCATTGATTTATTAACAACGTGTTAAACAAAGATCGATATCGACACAAGTGACAAATCACGATAGTAGACAGTTACGGAGTGTTAAACAGCTCCTTATTTCCCAGCCCCCGTAACTAATCCCCAGGAGCACCACCTCCCGGCACCCCCCATCTCCCAGATAGCACCCCTCTGCCCCCGTCCTGTGGGTCACAAGCCCCCCGCCCTGGAGTGGGTCCCCACTCGTGTCCCCGCAGCTGCCCGGTCCCCGCCGGGGCGGGGGCTGCTGCCGGTGCCCGCAGGGCTGCCCTGCCCGGCCCAGCCCAGGGGAGGGGGGCTGCTGCTGATCTCCATGTAGGGTCTCCCCCCTGACAACTCTTAATCCTGACTTTATGCTTCTGTTCAGGCTGACTCCCCCTGTGTTTCTGTTTCTGATCCTGTGCCCATAACGCGCACACACCCCACGGACACTCACAGTCCTGCCCTAACAGCCGGGGCTCTCAGGGCCAACCCAAGTTTGGGTCATGAGAGCACCCCCAAAAACTCACCATATACTTCCCTCCAGCAATTGCTCCATGAACAGTTTTCTGCAAGACATTTTGAGGTTTTGATCTGTCTTTGCTCCCCGAAATTTCATGAAAGGAAACTGAATAAACTACTTGATTTACACTAGTTATTACTGAGAATAACATACATGCACACAAAAATTAAGATGATGTGAAGTCCATTAGGGAAAATATTCCTGAGTTACCAGACTCCAAGTAATGAGCACCCAGGCATTTGATTTTATTGGAATTTGGCTCAACATTTTAAACAGTGGAGATTAATGGGCCCTGAGCACTATCAAACTTTTATGAAGAATATGTAAAATTTTATTCTTGGTAGAATCATCTCCAAAACAATCTTGTAGCACAAATACATAATACAACTGGTACCACTGTCCACTGCTTAAATCATTTCATAGTATTGTGTGCTTTTTAAAAAGATTTCTTTCTGGATTTGAACTTAATCATGGATTTGATAAAGTTTGATGTGTTTGTTACTCAAATATTTAAAATGGTGAAATTAAAAAACAAAGAAAAGTTTGTGCTATCATTTTAGACATTGTGACAGTAGACTAGAAATAATATCCATTTTTACTAGGGTATGAATTCATAGGAACCTAGTTTTAAAGTTCAATTCAAGTGCATTTCAATGTCTGACCCAACCATTCAACCAAATCTGTCACAAATTTCCCCCCCATTGAGAGGCAGGAATTTGTTAGGAAGACATCCCAATGTATTTGCAGGTAACTAATTGAAATTATACCTGATTTTATTTTCTACTGAGTGGATATTTCATTTTTAATATGCCCTCTGAACTTTTGAAACAATAGCTGTCATTTAGCAAGTGAAATGGGACATTTACTCTTGTGAAGGAGTTAATTTCATGTATGTACACATAAAGTACAGCATCAAGTCTTAGGTGATCAGCTTGTACTCCCTTTATATTTTAAATAATACACCCTACTCTGAATGAAGCATGCATTTTTCTCTCCATTCACTGTAAAACAGAGGAAAGGCTGGATGACAAATTTGATCGGTCTCCTTAACTTTAGGCAGCTAAAGTTACAGCGATGCCTCTTTTAGGGCATGATTTTCCACTGTGTACTATTTGTTCTTTTTATTTCTACTGTGCAAGTCCACAGATCATCTGTCCTTTCTGTCTGAAAAGCTGGTCTGCTGTTTATCAATGGCATCCTAGCTTTGTTCCTGGCGTAAAAGCTTAGCTGCGTAAAAACTTCTGAAAAGTAGCAGATAAAGATGTAAAGTACTTTAACTTCAGGCTGAGCAACATTACACTGCCCACTTCATAACTTTCTTTATCTTCCTTCTGTTGAATGCTAATTTTCTTCATGAAAATGCCAAACTAAAATTAGAGTCTACAATATGGAGTTTGGAGAACTTTATTATCTCTTTGCTTTTTAACTTCATGCAGTCTTGCATAAACAGCCCCTATATACAGAATAACTGATGTGCAAAACAGGTGTTGTCTGAAAGATGCCACTAGTAGTACTTACAATACATGAATAGCGTTCAGATTCACAGTCACTTTGAGCATGACAGCTTTCATGCAGCCCTCATTTTGCTTTACATATGTGTTTTCCCCTCTTTAGCCCAAATGTAACTCCCAATTCTATCACAAATATCTCTGATGGCATTAGTTTCCTTGAAGGTGTGTTCAAATCTTTTCTGAAAAGGTAATACTGGCAAGTGAATAATAGCCACTGCAAGGTCAAAATGCGTGCAAGTACTGGGTAACAAACAATAACAAAACTCAGCATTAAAAGAACCAGATGAGTCTGTGGCTACCAGACTTCTTGTACAATGCTGTAAGTTCATTCAGAGACATCTATATTTTCCAAACTACGTCTGCCTTTTGCTTTCTAACTTTTATTGCTATACACTCAATCTCCAAATTATGACACCATTGTCATAAAATTTCTTGAGAGTTAATTGGTTATAGAAAGTTTTGTGTGTTTTAAAGCAAGGCTTGTCAGACAATCTGATAATGAGTCTGGAGCTATATGTCAGATATGTTGGGAGCATTCCCAAAAGGCAAAGACTTGACCTGTCACTACAGATTCATCTATATTATTTATGTTTAAATAGCCTATAATAACCGCCAGAGAACTCAGACCTGTAGCTATTTTATAAAGCTATCACTTAAGTTGGTTTCTGGGTGGGTTTTTTTTGAAATATCATGGACTGGATGAAACAGAATATCTAACAGAATTTGCAACAGAACAGAATTATTTAGGTAATAAGCATTTAAAAATATGTTAAATGCACTCTTATTCTTTGATTAACAGCTATGTTTCCGTAATCAATTTAAAATATTGATTAAAACCATTAAGACTTGTTTAACTGTGATATTTCTGCATTTACATGGTGCAACCTTAGGAAAAATGATACTTGAAATATCAAATATATGGAGGGTGGGAAATATCAAGTACCCAAACAAGGCACATAGTACTATTCAAACTCCCCAAACTTGGACCCACGTGTTTGTGTAAAACAAAATTTACAGTCACTTTCTTCCCCTCAAATATGCAGACTTTTTCATTGCTTCTTATGATGATATATCTGTAGAAATCATAAAGCATATAGAATTGGCTAAAATGCCCACTTGGCAAATATCTAGTCTTTGGTAGTGCAGTTTATCTGCATTAACTTAAGTTACATCACAGTAAGACTTCCAGTTGCCCTTCTTGTCTTCCACTGAATTCAACAGAGCAAGCCAGAAGAAAGCGTATCCCACCAGGATGCGTCTTCCTCTCACTTCCAACCCAAGCAGGAGCACAGGCAATCAGCCCAGCTGCCTCTTAACTTCAGGCAACTGAACACCCATTGCTGATGGCTCATCAAAATCTTCTTTGCCATCAGAGAAATAAGATCTGGACCTTCCAGTGGGAGCAATGGGCAAGGCTTAAGCATGATATGGGAGAGCTACATTACTCGTGGTCTGCTGGCCTGCAGTATCAAGGGAGCAGAGTTGATGATCTGGAAGGTCTCTGGCAATAATATGGTAAGAAATATGATATCCATGCAGCTGACACCTTTTACAAAATAAATTATAATTAAGAACGTATCACGGAGTTTATTTAACACTGTTTTGGGGAATAATTAGCATACTAATGCAGCATAATGCAAAGCTGTCAGTTGTCAGGAGAGGTAATATGTCTGACTGGAAGGTAACATGTTGAATAATTTCCTTCCAAGGACTTTATCTCTTTAAGAGAGGTATTCTTAGAATTAAAACTCACAGTCACAATTAAAATATTAAGAATAAAAATTCAGAACAGAAAGAACTTGAATCTGAAAGTAACGTGTCAAGATTTAGGAAGAAAATATATGAACCACAGAAATTATTCTACCTTGGTTAAATTCAGTTCTTGGGAACACAGCGATAAGCTAAGTCCACAGATTTTTATGTGAGATATGAGGTGATTCATATCTTCTTCTTATTCTCTCCTTTTTGTCACTTCTGTCACATTGTGGTTTTCTAATTGTTTCAACAAGTTAAAATGTAATAAAAACTGTTATTCAAATATCGGAAGTGCCAAACTGCCTTTTCAGCATTATATTCTGAATTTTGATAAAATAATAAGAAATAAAGTAGGCTTTAATGAGCAGATTATCATCTTCTGTGAATAGAGCTGGCTTCAACTCTTCATTGCAAACAATTTATTTGATGAATCTTTCAAATTTTTTTTCTGTTTCCCAATTGTTTGTGAAGAGAGTTTGATTTTCATAAAATTGTTAATTTGTTCATTCTTGGACTATCTGACTAGTTTCTGAAAACAGTGAGTTACAGCAGAACATTTTCTTGTGATAGCTTTTCTCCATAAGAGGAATTTTAAAATGTGTTGCATACTTAAATAATCAGTCCCATTTGTAAAAACAATATTTTATTAGTGTGTAATAGATTACATATTTTAGGATGAGAGCTGTGTGTGTCAGAGGAATTTTACCCTCCCTGAGGTGCAGGCAAATGTCTTTGCTTTATAAACTTACCAGTTTGATAAAATGCCGGGCAGCAATGGGTTGAACTAAGGCAGCAAGCAGGTCTCCGTGACACCTAGCATTGTATATACATATAAGTGTTTGCATAAATGGACAAGGTGAGAAAAAAGTGAAGATCAAGGAGGCTTATCGTAATTATTGTTTCCCATTATAGACTAAATGAAATTGAGTCCATTATTATTAGGGTTGTTCCTGCTGTTGAATGTCTGATTACAAGAGAAAACTGCGTTTCATGGGTTTACCCGGGAACAAAAATTTGCAGTACACTGCAAGCTGTCACTACTTGCCTTATTATATTTTAATTAACGCTGCTTTCCTCATACTCATCCTCTGTCTCCCTTAGCGTCTCTTCTCTTGGGATACACTGATAATACTGAGAGTCAACTTCAAGAATGGCTCCCACCCTTTTAGCTCACCTTCCCATAGGAAATTCTTCCTGTCTCAGGAGTGGCTACCTAAGTTTCTGCACTTTCCGCTGGAGGCCCTTTGGTTTATTTTTTCTGAGTTCATTCCTTACAGAAGAGTGAAGAGACCAGAAGTCTCCTCTCCTTGGTATCATGTCTCTGGCAAAATTAAGCTTCTGATAATTTTCCCTTTTATACTTCTACCAGCAGTTTCTGTACCAGTAGGAGATTCTGGTCCATTGATTTTCTGCATTGAAACCTGCTATCACGGTTGGTCCAGAGCAGGTTCTTTATTATTTACTGTTAGCACTTCTCCTGGGTATTCTGCTTCTTTGATCTCTCTCCCATTAACTGCTTTTGTCTTCTGACTTAATTCCTCATTGCATTTATGTTTTTGCTGTCCATCCTTTTCTTCTACCATTCCCTTCCAGATGGATGGAAATTCTTGGTCCCCCAAGGAAGTGATGTCTCTAGTGAGCTTTGACTCTTTGGCCAAAATAATGTAATACTCTCCAACCCAATACTGTACTACTTACAACCCTGTAGTCTAAAGGCAACCTTTGTCATTGTCATGTATCTCGAGCCCTAGCAAAATGCCTTTGATACACAGCCTGCTCCATTACACCTGTTCTATTATGATCTCGCATAGTTTAACATTTAATGGCAGCTTTAGATATCAACTCTGGATTTCACTGATGTTTGGAACTGAAGAAGCAAAGAGTCAAAGAAAAAAAGGGAAAATGGATGGCTGTTGAAATAATAAAAAAAAAAGTAGGGCTATTTATTAGACCAGTAATTCAAACTAAGAGACCTGTTGCAAGTAATTATGTCTCCATCTGTGTTAATTTACTTGGTTTTGCTCATGTGATGGGTTTTCTTCTAGTGGGACTAGGGCACAGAAGAAACACAGGGAATGGTGTGTGTTTGCACATTATCCTGACAGGAAGATACAGGCTCTTGTATGCCAGGAAATAACAAAAGCTGAGGCACAGTTTTTCCCTGTCAAGTGATAAATTTGGTGAGATAGGTAGCTTTTCCAGCACATCTTTTTCTCAACACTGTCTAACAGGACTTGGTTCCACTAAGGTATTTCTCGGATGTCTGAGGAAAGCTTAAAAATTCAGGCTGAAAATTTAGGGCAGATTATCAGCATCAGTATTTTGTGCATGGTGTAGATAGTTCTAATGTAAGTGGTGATTCCTTTCTGTGGGTACCTGAATTTTTTCCCCTGGAAAATATTTGGGTTTCTTTTTCTTTTCCATTGTCTGACTTGGAAGAGAAACATAATTACCATTACGAGACCACACAAGCAGAGCACTTTCAAACTGATAAACCTTCATTAGAGCTGCAGATTTAATCTGAACATTTGGCAAGTACCCTTGTTAGAGATTAATTTTGTCTATGACACTTCTGTATATGAGACACCAAGCTAAACACAGATACACTCTAACAGCAATAGCTGTCCTGTTTTTTTTAATAAATTACCATCTGTAGAAGATTGGTGTAAAAATAAGCCACCAACTTCTTGTAGATAGGTTGTTTTCTTCTTATCCAACCTCTTCTGTTGAAGAAGAGTACATGGGTTTGATTTGCCCTAATTATCAGGTGTTTTAATGCAGTGCATTCTCCTTGTGCTCCAATGGGATATATGAACCACATTTATTTTGCAGGTGTCAATGGGAACTACATGTGGGAAGCTGCTGTATGAAGACACTGTTTTATGAATAACTTTCTGAGATGATAATACAGTCCAGCTTTTTTAGGTACTCCACGGCAGCCGCAAATCTGCAAACACAAGCTTACACTCATAAAACCCCTCTGGATCAAGGGCAGGGAAAAAAAAATAGTTAGAAAGCAATAAAGCTTCGTTTTAAAGACATTTAAAATTAATAATCTTAATTGAATTTGAATGCCCAATTTTGAATGATTTGAAAAGGCAGAAGAATGTATTTTTTACCTTGGATTCATTCTGAATGCTTCAAAGTCGAAGGCCTAAAATTATTGGTTTAGTATCCACTGGATTGAGCCTCAGTTCTCTCTAGTACACTTCAGTGGATCTATTAGTGCCTTTACCAACCACAGAGATACTGCTGGGAAAAATGAGTATCACACCAATAAGAGTTTTGAAAATTTGTAAAGAACAAATTTTTACCCAGTTCCTTGTTTAGGTTTTGAGATTAGTAGCCAATTTTTAGACTCCTTTTTTGAAAATAGCAACCATAATGCCTACCTTCAACTTGGAAAAAAGTTTGACGTTTATTTCATTAAATAAAGTACATATTTTTCCCTACTTATAGGGTTTCAAATTTATGAGAAAATATAAATCCTTTACCTTCTTTGGTGATACTTTTAAAAAGTCTTACTCTCCTGAATTCATATAGCTCTAGCTATTTTAAGTTTGCTGGATAAGATCAAACCAAAAAAAAATCATTTGCTTAAGATGGCCCTTTCTGGACAACTTATTTTACAGCCAGATTTAGCAAAATAGCTTCCTGAAAAAAAAATTGTATATCAGAATGTATATCAGAAAAGGAATTTTCATGTGCAATCAGCACTTACACAGCAGAAACACTGTCATAAGTTATAAGTCAGTTCACAAGGCAAGATTTGTACTAAACGAGCTAGGCTAGAGAGAAAATGAGAACTTCCAAGCTACTTGAAATAGATCTCTTTGTGGAAAAAATATCTAAGATTTTCTTCAACCAAGATAAACAATGTTCAATGGACAGCATTCATTAAGAGAGGAGAAAACAGACAAGAGAATCCGACTTGTTAAATCTGTCCCTTAAACCACCTTGTTTTTCATAGATTTTTTCTTATTTTCTTCATTTCTTTTTTCTCTCTTTTTCTCTTTACTCAGTGTAAATGTTATTGGTTTTGTAGCTTTCTACAGTGAATTTGAGATACTCATGCAGAATGTGTTGTACATAAGAGTGTTTGTTGTATACACAACGTTTATGTATGTTTTCCATTAATATTGTTGCACTGAATTTAGCGATCTCCATAAGAGTGAGATGAGTATATATTGTGTTCCAGTACCTGATCACTGACACAGTTCACTTCAAATAGACAGTGGGGAATGAAACAACAAAGCAAGGCACCCAGACACCAAACAGTAAAGAAGAGAGGGAAAGAAAGAAAAAGGGAAAAGAAAAACGCAAAATAGTGAACAGAAGACGTTGTATAAAGAAACTTTTTCAAACAGTTTAAAATTTTTTGACAACTAGAAAAAAGGCTGAAAATGCTGCATTTCTTTGTGAAAACTAATGGTATTTTTAATAGAGCTCACTCAAACGTATCTATGATGCTGTACAGTCCAGAATACAGGTCAGAGAATGGGACAATCTGTTTCTTCCCATTCTGTTTCACAGAATCCAGGAAAGACAAAGTGGGCTTGGACATTTTGCATCTTTTCCCCATGTTCTCCCACAGGTTATATTCTTGGGGAATATGAAGCTGCTCCAATGCACTGGGTGCTCCCCTTTGCCAAAGCCACTTCTCTGTTCTGCCCTCAGTCAAGCAGTTTCATCACCCAGAAGCCAAGGATGAGCTCCACATCTGTGAGGAGCTGGACTACCTTCCCTATAGGGCTGCATATGAGCTTTCAAACTTTACCCACAAAGTTTTCACCAGTTTTACAGCTATGAAATATTATCACAACAAGAGTAGCTTCAACCTATTACCTGACCTGGAATACTTGAAGAGACTTTGCATAAGGTAGCTGGTTATCTGACCAAAAGAGATGTTGCGCAGCATACCAATAATTAACACAATCAATGAATTATTGCTTTGTGCCAAGATAGCACAAAAGTGTGTTTATCTTGCATACCACATCTGGACTGATAAGCCTAATTGATACAAAACACAGCTTTTTTTTTTCTCTCCAGTAAATTATCATGCATGTAAGCTGTGCTTTTCAAATTTACTTTTATCAGTAGCTCTCCTTAAAGTTTTTTAGGGGACCGACTGGCATTTCTGACTCATTATTAGTAAATATTTTAGGGAGTAATGTAACAAAAACTCAAAGGTTCTCAATTAAAAAACAAATAAACAAAACACCACAAGAAATAATTACATTTGATAGTACCATTGAGACAAAGAATCTTACAGATTCACTCGATAAACTACAAAAAAATAACACTGAAGTTCATCTTTGATATAACCAAAGTCGTAGAACTTCAGATATAGAAGTGCTGTTTTCTTTAAAAAAAAAATGCTCATGCGAGTCCAAGAACCCTTTAAAGAGCAATTGAAACTCCCCAACCACAGCATGTGCTGTCCAAAATCCCTGTTGGAGGTTTAGTCTCAATACTCCCATGAGCTATTTCTTGATTTTAGCATTACTGTTTTTTTTATAATATTTCATTTCCCTTCCCTTTGAAAAAAAAAAAAACACAGTTAAAATAATATCTCAAGCCATGCATGTAGGTATAGATTTTCAAGAAAACAAATAATCTAATTTTGAGGAATGCAGCAATCATTCCTATTCACAAAAATAGCAGTAGCAGACAGATGTTTTTTAAATGTGTTCATAAAAAAGATCTGACAACAGAAATTCCACTATCTCCCTGGGTTACTTGTTCTAGCACTTAACTATCCATAAAGGTTAAGATATTTTTTTTCATAATAACTAATTTAAATCCCCTTTTCTGCAAATTAAGTCAATTATGATTTGCTCTGTCCCCGGGTAAAGTAGAGATCATGAATTGTCTTTCTAATAATCTTTTACATATTTGAAGACTATTTTAATGTCTCCCCTCAGTCTTCTCTTATTTTTTAGACTAAACAAAGCAGGGGTTTCAGCCTTTCTTCACCGGTTGTTCTTCTTAAATCCCCCATCATTATTTTGCTCTTCAGTTTTGTTCCAGTATTCCTACAATTTACTTAAACTTTGGTGTGTAGAGCTCAGCATTATAATCCTTCTGAGGCCTCATCAGTGTTAAACTGATCAGAATAATTTATATAATTACCTTCCCTGTTGAACATACAATGTTTCTTTTCAGCTATGTCTGTTTTCTTTCTCTGGTCTAGTGACATTAGTGAACTCCTAATTCACTCTTGCTGTATGCTCATCTGGACACAGGAAGGCAAACAGCTCAGTCCATAGGTAGCAGTCACCATCTTCCTTAAGAGGTGACAGTTCAAGGGAGCTTGGGATTCATATGAGGAAAACTGTGGCTCTGTGGCTGCTTCTCCTTTGCTCTACCCAGGGTACAATCAGTCAATGACACCTGAAGCACAAGTGGCAAGGGGAAAGGCTGCATGGTGGGGTGCTGCTCTCTGGGGGTGGCTTCCACTGCCCATGACATTCAGCTGAGATGGGTGCGTGACTCTGTGCATGTTCCTCACCAAGCATCCAACTAATAACACGTATAACTTCATGGTATACACACTTTAAGGATGAGAAGTTCTTCAATCCGTCAGCAAAGAACAATCCTTTGCCTCCACTGGCAGTTTTCAAAGTTCCCCATGGTCTACATTGCCTGTAGAAGGGCATTCAAGATCATCTGGATGAGCTAGATCCCCTTTACAGTAAGATCCCCTAAAGTGATGAGAATGTAGCCCAAGGTTAGACTATTGCCAGGTCAGAGCAGGATCCAGCTAAATATGAAGTGCAGTCTTAATCCATTTCAGAATGGCACTTACTTTTTCTTAAGTGGCATCATGTTGTTGACTTCTACACAGTATACGTTGCACTTTGACCCAGGTGATCTGTAGTCCTTTGGCCTGCCCAGATGTTCCCTGGTTTATGTATGTATTAGCAAGTAAGCGTAGTACTTTACATTTGCCTTTATTGAATATAGTATCCTTCGCTTCAGAACATTTCTTGGGTTTGGAGATAGATTTCCCTGATTTATCCCTTAGTGCCCAAGTGGTACTACTACTTCTACACATGTTTGTGTTTTAAAGTACTGGCCTAACCAGCATGCTTCCTGGAATGAACAGAAGAGACCCAGGTAATGCCTCTTTTTGGCCCTTCTGTACCAGTTACCTGGTCGATCCAGCCTGGGGGAAGAACAGGAAAAAGTAATTCATTTGGCTGGATGATGTGTCTTCCTAGCCCAGAGCATAACCGAACATGCAGCCACACACTAGATAGTGGTTTTTTTTTAATTTCAATGACTGATTCTGCAGCTCTTGATCATAGAATCATAGAATCATAGAATCATAGAATTGCTGAGGTTGGAAGACACCTTTAAGATCATCAAGTCCAACCATTAACCTACCCTGACAAAAAACACTTCTAAACCATGTCCCTAAGTACCACATCTACCCTTTTTTTAAACACCTCCAGGGATGGTGAGTCCACCACCTCCCTGGGCAGCCTATTCCAATGTTTAATAACCCTTTCAGTGAAAAACTGTTTCCTAATATCCAATCTAAACCTCCCCTGACATAAATTAAACCCACTTCCTCTCGTCCTATCCCTTGTCACCAGGTAGAAGAGGTCAGCCCCCACCTCTCTACAACCTCCTCTCAGGTACTTGTAGAGGGTGATAAGGTCTCCCCTCAGCCTCCTCTTCTCCAGGCTAAACAACCCCAGTTCCCTCAGTCGTTCCTCATCAGATTTATCCTCCAGACCCCTCACCAGCTTTGCAGCCCTTCTCTGGACATGCTCCAACACCTCAATGTCCTTCTTGTATTGAGGGGCCCAAAACTGAACACAGTACTCGAGGTGGGGCCTCACCAGTACCAAGTAGAGGGGGATGATCACTTCCCTAGTCCTGCTGGCCACACTATTCCTGATACAGGCCAGGATGCTGTTGGCCTTCTTGGCCACCTGGGCACACTGCTGGCTCATACTCAGCCACTGTCCCCCAACACCCCCAGGTCCTTTTCTGCCAGGCAGCTGTCGAGCCACTCTGCCCCAATCCTGTAGTACTGCATAGGGTTGCTGTGACCCAAGTGCAGGACTCAGCACTTGGCCTTGTTGAACCTCATACCATTGGCCTCGGCCCATCAGTCCAGCCTGTCCAGATCCCTCTGCAGAGTCATCCTACCCTCAAGCAGATCAACACGCCCACCTAGCTTAGTGTCAACTGAGAATTTACCGAGGGTGCATCTGATCCCTTCATCCCGATCATTGATAAAGATATTAAAGAGAAAAGGCCCCAGCACTGAGCCCTGGGGGACACCACTTGTGACCGGACACCAGCTGGATTTAACTCCATTCACCACCACTCCCTAGACACGGCCATCCAGCCAGTTTTTTACCCAGCAAAGAGTACACCTGTCCAGGTCATGAGCAGCCAGTTTCTCCAGGAAAATGCTGTGGGAAACAGTGTCAAAAGCTTTGCAAAAATCCAGGTAGATAACATCCACAGCTTTTCCCTCATCCACCAAGTGGGTCACCTTATCATAGAAGGAGATCAGGTTTGTCAGGCATGACCTGCCTTTCACAAACCCATGCTGACTGGGCCTGATCACCCTGTTCTCCTGCATGTGCTGTGTAATGGCACTGAGGATGATCTGTTCCATGACCTTCCCAGGCACCGAGGTCAGACAAACTGTAGTTCCCTGGACCCACCTTCTGGCCCTTGTGGATTACAATATTGCATCTCATATATATCTTCTCAGCAATGTCTGTGATTTTTCTGCATAAAGAAATGCTCATATCCATGAGCCAGCAATGTGCCTGTCCTGGTTTGAGGTAAAACAGAACCAATTTTGTTCAGTAACTTCGCTTCTTAGCTGGGCCTCTTCTAACAACTGAAATTAACTGCATGTTGTGCAGACAATGTTCACTCTCTCAGAGTGATAAGACCAATGTTTATAGCTGATGCCCAGGCATGGTATGCAGAGAGGCTCTTGCTTACACTTATTGCTATAACCCCCAAGGCCAACCAACTTTGTTATTTGCCCCGTTGGAGGGTCGGAAGCGGAAAAGCATAGTGGAGTCCCACCTGCAGGGAGGAGCGGACAGGACAGGTGACCCAAAACTGACCAACAGGGTATTCCATCCTATCTGCCTCATGCTCAGTATAAAAGCTGAGGGATCAAAGGGTCAGGGGCTCTTCCTTCAATGACCGACGTCTGAGGAGGACTCTGTTTGTCTGCCTGTGATCCCGATCCTGAATCCAGATCCGGAATCCAGTTCCCGTCCGTCACTGAGTCCAGCCTGGGACTGCCCCAGTGCCAGCCGGTGACGTGATTGTCATCTCGGGAGCTTGATATGGTTTTGTATATATTTTTCATTATTCCTTTTTATTTTATTATTAATATTTCATTAAAGTAGTTTAGTTTCTTCTAAACTCGTAAGTTTCTTTTTCCTCCTCTGCCTCTCTCACATTCCACATTTTGTTCACCTGCCTGCCTTGGGTTCTTGAGAATCAACATAATTAACTCATATGATGAGTTTCAGCTGTTTATCACTTTAGAAATAATATATATATATTTATATACACACACATACACATGTATAAATTATTTTAACTGGCCATGAAGAAGTATCTTCTACTAATCTTGAAGATAGCTATATGATTTAAAGTCATTTATATGGCAGTTTACAGGAGTCGCTTAGCTTTTCAATTTTCCAAATTCTACATTCGTTGTAGTACTTTAATAATCAATTGCATGGTTGTTGGACTGAATTTATTTTTTTACAACGCTTTTATCTTATTTATGTATTTATTCAACGGCTAGAGAGGAGAATTGCCTTGACAGCTCTTTCTCCTATATGGAGACTGATTTTTACCATAAGACAGAACTATCAGACTCAGCGTTGCTGTTAGTATTGACAATTTTCTGATTTGTATCAGATTCCCAGCCACCATAGCCTGTCAAATTACACTGAAAAACAAGACAAAGATTTTTAATTGCTTAAAAAAGTGTGTGCATTTCTCCTATATCTATCAATGGGGATGAAACAATACTTCACTTAATTCTTTTGATACGAGTTCCTGAAAGAAGACTATATAGACTTTATAGAAATAGCTCCAAAAGCCTCTCTCTCAAAGTCTCTCAGCTTTTTTCACTTTTTTTCAGTTTTATTGGCACATGGTCTACGTCCTTTTCATTTGGGAAATGTTTTAACTTTATCATTAGCCTTTGGCCACGTGAAGCTTATGTTCCTGAAACTAAGTGTAGGTGACTTGTGCAGAGCTCTCCTTTTATGCAGCTGCTTTGCAACACAAAGTAACCTCCAACAGGTTTGACACTCTCCATGGAGTCAGCTCCTTTGCCAGACCTTATCCAAGAGAAAGAAAGGATTTAATCCCCAGGGCTCCCCAGGGACCATTCAAGTAGGATTCCTTCAGCCAGTCCACCTGGGGTCTTTAGACGGACCTTCTGCATGTGTAACATTTTCACTCAAAAGTCTCATATTGAGGATTGGTGTTAAATAATGCATTTGCTTATCACCTTTTTTTAACTCTATGGTCACTGAAGTAACACCTGAAGACGCACCATCTTAGCTAACAATCTATTTTAACTGTTAATGCACGGTAATAACAAAATCAGCTGTGACTTACAGAAGTATTCACTCTGCACTTCACAGACAGTCGAAGGTATGCTTTGCTGTTAAGTGACTCTGAACAAAACAAAACAAAGCATATTGGTCTGAGATTTGCCATAAAGGCTCAGCTTGCAGTATGTCTGGGGATATTATTTGATGAAAATGATCAAGGAAAGATTCATACATCAGAATTACAGTAAACATACAGGCAATACACAGGTAATGTAGGAAAATAAAGAAAGAAAAACTGCTTTTCATTTTCTTGTAGAGGAAGTGTTGTAAATCTAATACTATTAAATGAAACACTATTGATGACATTTTATTAAAAAGCAGTAATTTTACATAATAAAGTGAAAGCTCTGTCAAGCACTTTTGTGGACCTATAATTTGGAGAAAAAAAAAGAAAAGAAAAAAGAAAAGAAAAGTAAAAAACACAGGGAAGGGAAGGGAAGGGAAGGGAAGGGAAGGGAAGGGAAGGGAAGGGAAGGGAAGGGAAGGGAAGGGAAGGGAAGGGAAGGGAAGGGAAGGGAAGGGAAGGGAAGGGAAGGGAAGGGAAGGGAAGGGAAGGGAAGGGAAGGGAAGGGAAGGGAAGGGAAGGGAAGGGAAGGGGAGGGAAGGAATTAAATATATAAGATATTCTATTTTTACATTTAAATAAAAATAAAACTGTTCACTTTTACAGCTACATGCATCCAAAAATATCTAAAAATAATTCCAGCAGAACTAATGGTTTTCCTCACACATGGCTGAAAATCTTATTTTAAATAAAAGTTGTTCTGAATGCTGGGTTCAGATAAAATTAAATTCCACATAAATAACAAAATGCAACTTTCAAGTACAGGAATATTTTACTTCCTTAAGAATATTACAGTGAAAATTATTGACCTAAATATTTAAAACACATAAGAATCAAACTTGCCTCTTACTTAAAATGTATATATTTTGTTACTGGTGCCAGAGTCTTAATTTTATTCAAATAAAAATTAAAAAAATATTTTTTATATATATTCTAAAAAACAAGTTGACATTGAAATTTTTCATGTCTTTGACATTTTATCGAGCAAAGACAGTTTTCTGTTTTACATGCCCATTCCTGAACATGAATTAGTTGTAGGGATTCTTGATTGCAGATACCTGTCCATGTTTTGATGGCATGTTGATAAAAAATTCTTCTAAACGTTCTTCTAAAAAAGATTCAAGAATTTTTGCAAAACTTATTCAGTCATGGGACTTCTGACTGAACCTTCCAATCTTACTGCTTTTGGGTCTAAAACCCTCTGAAATATTGAACTTATGATTATTTTTTTTTTAATTTATGTATTTTATTATGCTTTAGTGAGACCATGGTTTTAAATGTTAAAATACAAACGAGTTTCAAAATCATTGAACTTAATTGTTTTCATTTATCTAAAGTATTATTCTTTGATTTTTATTTTAACATCCACAGCCAGAAAAACAAACTTTATCTCAAAATTGCTCTTTCCCTCTCCCCCCCTACTTTTTTCCTAAGTAGAGAAGCCTGGGCATAAGCAATAAATACAAAATTATAACTATATACTTATTGTTGTTTTATATAATAGTTATAATTTTAAATTTATAACTGTGTTTGTAAAAGTATGCAATGTTTGTAGTTAAAACTATCTGATAAAATTGGCATTCTTATATCAACAGAGAGTAGTTAACCCTCAACCCCCTCCAAAGCCTAACAAATATTGTAATAACCAATTATAAACACACTTTTGACAATATATGGACATGATGTATTTCACTAGAATACGTCTCCACACGTCCTCCCAGCTCAGCGGAGGAGGACTTAATTGACGAAGTTTTGTCATACTTCCTTTACTAAAGTAATAGTCAGTGTTACAATTCCATAAGCACCCTCAAAAAAAAAAAAAAACCAAACAACCCAGATATATTTTTTTTAATTCAACAGATGCAATAACTGTATCTAAAGAGGAATAAATGTCCAGAAATCCAAGACCTGCCTCCTGTTCTCAATGAAGTTTAGCATTAAAATGTGGTTGGATTACAGCTCTGCAACAGCTCCTGCAACAGCTCCTCCTTGAGCCAAAGAACGGCTTCTGCTCCAGTGAGTTTGGGCTCCCAACATTTCCCCCTTAATGTGAGGGAAAAAAATGAAAAAACCTGCATGACTATATTGCTGCATTTCTTGCTCATTTATTGTAGAGATGCTTTGTCAGTAAGAAGTGAACAACATTGACTTTAAATATTTGAAGAATCAGGGACATATAAAAGCCACAGCCTAGTATGCAAACATTCTTGAAAAATTACCCTAATTAAATCTTTGTCACACTTGATAATGAGATATTTGCTTCCATGGCCTTTTCTGTTTTCTTTTCATGATGATGATGATGAGGTAGACATCAGTTTTAATTTAATAGTATCATATAGATTTTTTCTTTGGTAATATCTTTACCAATCAGCACACTCCAGACCCAAGGGTAACAACTGGTGTCAACCTCTTCCTTAAGGTTGACCAAGCAGTGTGTCTTTTTGAAAAATCATGATTGCATAGTAATAAACAATTAAATATATTCATTTTTTACAGTACCCAAATATTAAACTGATAATCAGTGTATTTAAATGCGTTTTCCTTCTGTCAAAAGGATTTCATAATAAATACTCAAGATCGAATAAGTTCTTTAATAATGAAAAGAAACCTAAACCAGTAACTCTCTGAATCTCTCTCATAAAACATGTAATAGTAAACTCTGTTCTTAAATGCTATGTTTGATGGGAATTCTGCAGACAAGACAGTGTTCATGTCTTGGCCTTTCTGCCCTTGAAAACTTTTGAGACTGAGAAAAAGAGACTTCTGTACAGACTTTGTAAAAAGGAAGTCTTTGAAATTCTCCTTGATGTGGTATTTTAGGCTTATTAGAAGGGTGAATTTAAGTACCATGTCGAGTCGTAATCCAGTTCTTGGGTTCTCTGTTTTTTTCCTTAGATTCCTCTCCCCACCCCAAGAGAAAACAGCTCATGCTTTACTATTATTCAAGTTCTGTTGAGTAATGGGGTTCTGTATTATTTTTGTAAAGGAAAGCTTTTGTGGACTGAAGTGAATGAAAAGATTACTCTAAATGCACGTGTCTATTTTTCAGAGAAGTAATCAGCTTCCAGGTAATTGTAAACATTATTTCTGTATTGTCAGAATAGGGCTGAGTGCAGGAAACCATCACTCCCACACACATGTTTTTTAAGTCATTATTTTTTTAAAAATAATGTATCTTGATGCACTACAACAATGATTTGGGTTATCATGTTGTTAAGAATGGATAATATTTCAGCTTTTTTCTCCACTTTCTGAATTCATTGTCTGCTTGAAAATAGCTGTAAGTAAAGTGGATTGAAGTTAGACGAAAAAAGGGCCTAAAACCTTATTGGCTAACAGCAAATGTACAGTTTACAAGTAAACAGAGGTGGATTGTTTATCATTTTGAGAGAGGAGGAGAATGATTTTTTCCTTTTGCAATATAATGACTTACACTAGTGAGTTTGTTTAATTACAAATCACATAACTGTGCTCTATAGTATTTGAGCATTAGATAAAAGTCGTATCTTGTTTTCAGAAAATGACAGAATCATATAATAGTTAGAGTTGGAAAATCATCTAGTTCCAATTGCCTTTAGCTTGTGCCTTCAAATCAAAAAAGATGTAACCCATCTGACCAGATCTGTCCCATTGACCAGTACAATCCCTATAAAAAATAGTCAGATTTGGCTAATCTAGGAATTTATTATTATAAATCTTTTATTATTATTATTAAAAATATATTTAAAACAAATTTGTCAGTAATCAAGTGTCAATCTCAATGCTTTTGTAGTTGCTTTTGCTGAGGTAGGACTTGATTCACTGGGTCTTCTGCTCTTAGTACAGGTTTCACAAACATACATAAGACCTCAGCTTTCACTACTCTGAAGGGAACAAAAGCATCTGATAGAGCTCAGCAAGCTAAAAAGAAGGTAGAGATTGCACAATATGCAGAAGGAACTGTTCATGCAATCACTAAATAGAAAATTTCCCATTAAATCGTGGGAGTTAGGAGAGTAGGAATTCATCTTTGCAAGTAAGTAAACACATGAGGAATTTAAAGAACTGAGGTTCTCAAAGCAATACTATGTATATAACCTATCCTGATCCAAGTCAATGGGGCTGAATGTGACTGATATTTGGACCTTATACTTATGCACAAATGTAAACAGTAGAAAGCTTGTGATGGAGACTGAAGGTTTATGTTCACTATATATAATGAGAATCAATTTGCGTTTCTTAAAGAAAAACAACTATATAAGTTCATTACGTGGAAGGTGAAATATTGAGAAAAATATCTGATGTAAGCAAAGGTAGCTCCCAGACATATTCTGACAATTGGTGCTTTGCCTATACTCACTATCACTCACTGGGTCACTAGATGATTTCACGGTGCAAATCTTCCAGATCTGATAGATTTGATTATGGGGGCTTTAAACATCAGTGTTAGTGGGGGCACTTTTGTGAGAAAGCCACATACAAAATGTAATGTAACTATGTATTATGTCAAGTCATAATAAGTCATAGTGTACTGAAAATATGTTATTAGATTGAGATCTACAAGTAGTCTCAGATTTGTCCCTGTGAGTTATGAATACACAAAGATGTCTTGTGTTATCGAAATTAATAACAGAAACAAGAAATTTTTCAGATTAGGTAACTGAAAAACAGCTGCAAGACCTTCTGCAAAATTTCATATTAAGCCAACATCACCTCACTTCAGGTCTCCACTCAAGCAGATAATGAGGTACACAAGATGACTTAAGTTTCAGATCTAAAAGTGAAATCCTGTGGAAGATTAAAGAAAAAATAAAGAAAACAAAAGATGTCACATGAAGTTCAGTGTTAAAATCTGGATCTTAGAGGGGTTGATCCAGGAGCTGGAGATAAGGAATCACACCTGCAATGAGGGGTGCAGTGGGAAAAAGTGGGGAGACTCATCAATAAAAACAAAAGCGCTCTTTTGAAAGTTGCTCTACTGGAAAAAAAAAAGAGAGATTTCAACCTTCGGTAGCTGAAGCTTGGTGTTCTACTGACAAAGTAGCTGTTGGTTGTACTAAATTGAGTCAAATTACATGCAGTAGTTATATAATGAGTATTACTGCCCATGAGGGACAAAGATGAGGCCACTCATTTTACTTAGGACTGAAAGATGGATTTAAATTATACTGCTAGGGATGAAAGGCTAGAGCTTCATTAAGTAAGCTGCTCAACCTTCATGCTTACTCCAGTTTTAAAACTATTATCTTACAATCACAGTGAATACCTTTGAAATAATGTTGCAGTCATTCTTTGATAAGAAAGCCTGTTTTCTTCCTTTGCTCAGCCTTGCAACTAAGTAGCAGATACATAATTTATATTAACCTTGACTTGTTCTTCACCTGCAGATTCTCCTGATTTTATATCATAAGGGAGAATCCTTTTTTCTTTACAAGTGAAAACATGAATTAAGCATTTCCCTTATACAGATCCTTTCTTTTTATTTTTTTTTTCAGAGGAACCAAGGTTCATAAAGCACTGTTCCTAGCTTACAAGAAACAGAAGCTTGTTTCCAGCCTTCAGACTTGTCCAAAATCAATCTTGTCACTTTGGCTTGGATTTGCATAATATTCCTCCCTGAGTGGCGTTTCTGTGGCTTGTCTACAGCAGTACTGTAGGGAGCAATAGGGAGTTCTGTTTAAAAACTGATGACACAAAACTGCCACTGCTGTTTTCAGGTGCTCTTTTTTACACACCTATATCCTTTGCAGAGTGCTAAAAACAGTACTTTCAGAAGTTGCACACAATTACATTAAAAGCTGTGCTTGTACTGAAAGCATTGTCATTAGAATGTCTTATTTGCTCAGTACAAAGGCTGTATGGCTCACTGCCCTTCTGATATTTCAATTATTTGGTTGTAATCATGTAGCAAAGCAGATATTGATTTCCTGGGTATTCAAATTACACCCCTAAATGCAAGAGCTAGTAAAAGGGCTTTATCATTTAAAATTATACACTATTTGGTGAATCCAGCTGGTTCCAGTGCAAAGGAACATATTCTTTTATTTTAAAAATGACATTATAAAGAGCATCTGTGGGGGTGTTTCTTTAAGGCTATATTCAAATTCAATAAGCCTTACTTATTTTGAGAAATACCTTGTTCTCAAGTAGCTTCTGAGACTTACAAAATGTGAATAAAGAAAACTAAAGCAGTCCTTGGAACCTGATGGATATACCAGTACATTTTTAATTGTACGTCTATGTGTCCATCAATTTATGGATGTTAAAAATTCACAACTTTTATTTTTGGTACATGTCAGACAGCAATGGTTTTCTATCCCATTCATCATTCCTCTTTCACATGAGATGGCTGGTACTCCCTTCCCAATATTGGGCAAACAGAAACCTGCAAGAAGTCAATTCCTTTGACAAAGTGAACCTGAAACACACTTTCAAGATTTGGGAAAACTTCCGTCATACGCTCAGATGTTTTTCAAACTCCAGATGTTTCTTCTTTGTCCATTCCAAACTTGACATTGGTGGCCTACATGCAGAGATACTCTATCAAATCATATGGTGAGAGCTTCACAGAAGACAATGTTTTAGCTTGGCTGTTGTGCTTGACTGTGAACACCATGGCCAAGGCTCGAAACTGAAGTACCTGCTCCCTGGGAAGCTAGAGATTAGTTTAAAAAAGTCATTGAACCAGCCAAACAAAAACCCATATGCAGTTTACAAGAGGAAAGCAAGAAACATGACACTATTGTGTTATGGTTAAATAAATGCCAAAAAATAAAAATACTTTAGATTCCAAATGACCTCACCATTTTGGCAATTTTGCCTTATTCAGTAAAGCAGACTTTCAATGCAGCTTCCAGATTTCCTAATTTTACTTTCCTCATAAACCTTCTCTCTCCTAAAAAGAAAGAAAACTTTTTGACTGCATTATCTTAATAATTTATTTCTGTGTTTCCCTGTGTCCTCATCTTTGTCTATTTTCCTTCCTTTTCCAGGAGAACCTTAAACCATTTTATTTATTTATTAATTTATTTTAAATCTAGTTGGTTTTCTATGTATAAAGCTTTATGCATCTATATGCATAATGCTTCATGAAGGAAGCTAAAAGAGTTTAGAGTCCCTCAGTTACAGCTAGCCTACCCGAGTCTATTGTCTCTCTGTGCACACATTAAAAAAATCTCAGATCCCACAATTAGTAGCACAGGTATTCAATAGAACACTCTGAGAGGACAGAAGAATGCTTACAGATGCAATTAATTGCTAACAAGTTACTGCTATCATTGTCCTAGAAATCAAAGAAGTTAAAATGTTTGAAAATGTACTAAAACCATAATACTCACCTAAAATGAGGCAGCCTATCTGAACACCTAAAAGCTAGTGAGAGGGTTTTTTTTTTTCTTTTCTTCTTTTTTTTTTTGGTGACTGATTAAAAAAGCTTTTCACGCGTAAAAAAGTATGTTCAAAGGTGATGGATTTTCTTCAAAATTTCCCGGTTTTCTTAGGTGTTATTTAGTACTTCAAAATGCCCTTTGGTTTAAAATGTTTTGCAGACTCCATGATGTTATCATTCAAAGAAAACCAAACGCACGTACTCTCAGTCATAGAATCATAGAATGGTTTAGGTTGAAGGGATCTTGAAGATCATCGAGTTCCAACCCCCCTTCCATAGACAGGGACACCTCCCACTAGACCAGGTTGCCCAAGGCCATGTCCAGCCTGGTCTTGAACATCTCCAGGGATGGGGCCTCAACAACCTCTCTGGGCAACCTGTTCCAGTGCCTTACAACCCTCAAAGTGAAAAAGTTCTTCCTAATGTTTAATCTGAACCTGCCCTCTTCTAGTTTAAAGCCATTCCCCCTCATCCTGTCGCTACATGCCTTAGGAAAAAGTGCTTCCCCAGCTCTCCTGTAGGCCCCCTTTAGGTACTGGAAGGCTGCAATAAGATCTCCCCTGAGCCTTCTCTTCCCCAGGTTGAACAACCCCGACTCTTTCAGCCTCTCCTCATAGGAGAGGTGCCCCAGCCCTTGGATCATCCTTGTGGCTCTCGTCTGGACATGCTCCAGCAGGTCCGTGTCCTTCTTATGTTGGAGATTCTAGAGCTGGATGCAGTAGTCAAGGTGGGGTCTCACGAGTTGATACTTGTTTTGAAAAGAAAGTGTGCAGTGGCTGCAATTTTTTGAGCTCATTAGAAAGGTTAATAATCCAGTATTATTTTGTTTGCACCTACTTCCTCAGGTAAAATCCCAGTGCAAAAAAAACTTAAAAGTTTTAAAAACAATCAAATATACCAATTTCTTTTTCACAAACACTTCACTCACTTCCAGTCTCAGACTGATCCTGAAGTAAATCAATGTCATGCAGCTCCATGTTAAATCCATGACTTTGATTGTCAGGACATCCTTGTTTCATATCTACAAGCTGTAACAAGAACCTCAGAAATAATAGTACTTCAAAACTGGAGCAAATGACAAAGCTGCTGCCTCATCACCCCTATACAAGAAAGTTTTATTCTCACAAAAGACAAATATATCATATAATTTTATATCTTGTTTATCACAGATTATTTCTGTTTCATTCAGCTATCCACCACTGAACCCAAATTGTTAGTTGACAGCTGGATGAATATGAGCCAGCAGTGTGCCCAGGTGACCAAGAAGGCCAACAGCATCCTGGCCTGTATCAGAAATAGCGCAGCCAGCAGGGCAATGGGAGTGATCGTCCCCCTGTACTCGGCACTGGTGAGGCTGCACCTGTGTTCAGTTTTGGGCCCCGCACTACAAGAAAGAAATTGAGGTTCTGGAGTGTACCCAAAGAAGGGCACACACCAGAAGGACCCCCTGGTGAGGGCCCTAGAGCACAAGTCTTATGAGTGGCTGAGGGAACTGGGGTTGTTCAGCCTGTAGAAAAGGAAGCTGAGGGGAGACCTTATCTCTGTCTACAACTACCTGAGAGGAGGTTGTAATGAGTTGGGGGTTGGTGTCTTTTCTCAAGTTACAAGCATAGGACAGGAGAAAATGTTCTCAGGTTACGCCAGAGGAGGTTTAGATTGGATATCAGTAAAAATTTCTTCATGGAAAGGATGTCAAGCATTGGAACATGCTACCCAGGGAAGTGGTTGAGTCACCATCCCTGGAAGTATTTAAAAGCAGATGTGGTGCTTAGGGACATGGTTTAGTGGTGGACTTGGCAGTGTTAAGTTAACAGTTGGACTTAATGATCTTTAAGTTTTTTCCTAACCTAAAAGATTCTATGATTCCATTCTGGGCTTCAATACAATCCATCTTATAAAACGTCTTTCTTGCTTAATCCTTGATTTTTCCTGTTTTTGAAAATAATTTTTTAACAAGAAGGTAGACACCAGCCTACATTTTCTGTCAAGTTCTGTTACCTTTCTTAATTAGCACCTTACAAGTAAGAATATCTTAAAGCACAACAGGCTGCCCTGAAGAAGTGTATGCAATTCCAGATAACTTTTTACTCATGAACATAATTGTAATGTACTTACAGAGAATACAATGTTATTTGAGTCAGATCCTTGCCCCCTTACTATGACAAATGTAGTGAGCAACATCTGCTTTAACCAGTCTCTCTTTGGGACTCCCTTGCTTGGTGGACACCTAAGAAAATGCAGACACACACACACAAAAAAAAAAATGCAGCAAATGACAGCCTGAAGCACAAGAGTGTGCGTAGCAGTCATTACAAACAACTTTTGCATTTAGTTATATTTTTTCTCTCTCAGGAATGATGACTGTGAGCTGGCCAAAACTGCACGGAAACTGAAGAGTGTTCAGTCATGTCACAGTAAGTAAGATGTATTTGCTTCCACTCATGCACCTCTGTTTACATAATGGCCCACGTATTCACCTACTTTCATCTAGATTCCACATTATTAGTTTTCCTCTTTTTGTATGGGAGGTGAAAAGCAAGTTTTCCCTATATGCCAATCTATCTTACCAGCTTCTACTCAAACTATTCTGCGCTTTTTTTCCCTATACATCATATAAATGTTAAGTGCAGTAAGGGTTGAAATCCACATTTGATGACTCCTTTTTGTCCCTGGCCTTACATTTTACACCAAATTTTAGATTCATTTTCACACTCTAGTCCAATGACTATTAAACTGTGGAAGCAAAGTGGAATTGATCTAACATGAGAGGTTTAGTAGAGCAGCTTAACTGGTCACACAATGGTTATAACTTTCCCCTCTGACATGAGTTTCTTGTCCCTATATAGCCCATAGCAATATGGTCAGGATAATTTCCTGTAACGTGGAAAATTTTAGGCTGATTAGTGCTTTGGCACAGGAACCATACTTTGTTTTAGTCATTAAGACATTAGATAAAACATGAGTCAGGTCCAGTTATGCTCGGCTTACAACTGTCAGTACCGATTAAACAAGCTCTGAGAAGGAATGCCCAATCAGACCCCTCTGGGAATTTAGGCAAAGGAACACTTAGAATGGGATTAATCTCATCTACCTCTAGGTACAGAGAAGAAAGACATTAGAATCTGAACTAACCGCTTCAGCCTGTGCAAAGGAGAGAAGTAGGCACCTTCTGAAGCATTTAATTGCACATTTTTCAGATGCCTCTTGGATGAAATGAATCCCTTTTGGGGACACCAGTGTCTCTCATATGACTCTTAAATGGACATAAGGTGATTAGCTCAGTCTAACTTTAGTTATTCCATGTTTAGCTTCCGTGTCTGACTGAGCTGATATCTGAGCCAGGCATTGTGCCGCTTTGTCGAGTATGTCCACGTGTGACCACTCTTCTGGGTGTTACTTGCCAAAGTCCTTACTAGTCCTTCTTTAGGAGCTCCATTCCATATTGGATGTTGGCTTGACTACATCAGGACTCCCCGAGAATCCAGTACAAGGTTGCCAAAATAAAAATCCAGAAGGCTATTGCCTAGAATAAGATAAAGTTTGTCCTCTTCTGCCACTTCAATATTAGTTTTTTAATTCCTTTCTAGATCTAAGCAAACATTAGCACTGATGTGCAGCTTGTCTTGCTGATGTTTACTACCACATACTCATGATACAGGGATAAGTTCAAGTGGCACATCAATACCAGCTGCTTTTTATAATGAGACAGTCACTAGTAATTATAAACCTAATTAAGCAGCAATTGATTATCCACATACCCGGGAGCTAAACCTTTCTTTGATAGTCCTGATTGAGAGTTTCTGGCCTTTTATAAGAACAAGGGCTTTATTTGCTACATGAAACAGGGAGAAATTTAAGGGTTGATAGAGCTGACTTGGCAGACCTACCGCAAATATATAAACAAAACAGTGACGTTGATATAATTTTGGATACAGAAATCTACCCTTTAGACTCACCAAATGTTGGGGGACAGAATCTGAAAAACAGGCATAAGTCTCATCATTGCTGCTTGTATGGGGCTGCTCCATAATAATACGAATAACGCTATGCAGCTATTTAGTTAAAAATGTGCAGTTAATGGAGGAGAAGTTAACATGTATACTGACATACTGAGACTTTAGTGTATTACTGAATGAACTTAGCTTGTCGGGGTGCTGCGCCTTAGCATTCAGACAGAAAACACAGTAGCAATACGAGCTCCCAGCAAACACATGGACATTTACAGACGAATCGCACGCTACTAGCTTTAAAGCAAAACCATTCAGATGCTTTTTTCATTCCTGACCAAATATACTTCAGTCTTCAAAAGGCTGAGCAGGAATGTTTCTGGAAAATGTAACTTGAGAGAGACTTGATCCAGCACTTGGTCCTAGAATGAACTACCGTGTACTGTAAAAATCGAGATTTTTCTCAAAATATATTTTTTGCATTTATTTTAATTCAAAAAGCCATTTCATGTATCTCCTTCTTAACTTTTTCTGCAACAGCCAAGTAGAGAGAAAACTCACTCCTTTACACATATTTCACAATTATTACCTGAAATATATCAATAGTACCGAAAGCAGGGACTGAACTCCACTCTTTCCATGTGTTTGCTTTAGCTGTTAATCTACAAAGTCAACCTGGAATTCCTTGAAGATGCTGTTGTAGGCAGATCTGTTCTGCTTGTTCTTGATCCTATTCTGAGAGGGTTAACTCTTTCCATAAACTGTAATACTACCTCATCCAGGCTTCTGGACTTCATTCTGCAGACTGAGCTCAGATCTAAAAAGACATTTTGAATCAATTTTAATCAAGAGATTTTTAGGAAACTTACATCAGAATTTTTGAAAAACTGAAGAGAGGAATTCTTGTGAATTCTTCTTTCTGGAGATTTTTAGGAAACTTACATCAGAATTTTTGAAAAACTGAAGAGAGGAATTCTTGTGAATTCTTCTTTCTGGAGTTCAGTTCTTGATTTGAACCCATGCGGACATCCCTCAGCTAGGTGCTTATGAAATGGAGTGATTCAGAACTATTATCTCCTAGACTTAGATACATTTTTCCTTCCTTAAATAAGGACATCTAGGTTGTTTTTTAAACAAGAGCAAGAGTAGTACGCCTCAGATGAACATTAACAAATGGGTTTAAGCACAAAATTAGTGGTGAGATGAACTGTTCTCCTTTGAGCAGATAGCAGACTGGGTCTAGTGGCTAACATTTAAATGATCACATTTTTAGTGGCAAGAGATATAAAATCTTATGGGCTTTCAGTAATCAAACACTTAGGAATTTTATTGATCATGTTGTCACAACTTCATTACTTTGGACAAAGGTGAAGTTTACCTGGAATGTTACATCATTTGTTCAGTTTAGCAATGATATCTTGACCTTTTCTGTTTTTGGCGTTGGTTTTGTTTTTTGTTTTTGTTTTTGTTTTTTTCTTTCTAAAGCAACAAACAAGCTTTTGTATGTCACCAGTCATTTCTGAGTCAAATGCTTAATGGGCAAATGTATAGATCACGACATTAACTGAAACAGCCAAAGATGTTATTTGCTTCTAAAGTAAAAAAATGTTCCTAATGGGACCAGCGTGAAAAAGGTGAGATTTATGCTTATTTTTGTTTTAAGAGGGAAATTCTAGAAAAGCATAAATGTTTTCCCTCAGTGATTTTTAGCTTGTTTAACTGTATACAAAAAAACCCTCAAACCCAAAACCAAACAAAAACCCCTCCAGCTAACCAAACAAACAAACCCTTACAAAGGCATAATGTAAGTATTTTTCTTATTCCTTTTTTGTTTTCTCCAGTACCACTTTTAGGATTGAAGCTCCCATATTAGATTTATTGCTGAAATAAGCTAGATTTTTAAAGACAAAGCAGCCGTCTTTTTAAAGGCAGAGCAGATATAACTCCAACGCCTAAGATTAGGCACATCTGCTTCTCCACCATGTCCCTGTCTAGCAAAGACAAAGCTTTAGAGATGGCAAAAACAAATCTAAATTCCTTTGACATTCTCTTTGGTAACCCCTTTACCTTTTCAAGTTCAGAATTATCATAGTTGATTTTCCTGTGCTGGGTATTAATCCCGCAGAGAATGCTTCTGTGTAAGTTTTTACTTGGTCTCCCATCCCCTTCCTTCCAGTGACTTTCGTGGCTTGTTTTCTTCTGTGTCTTCTTCTTTTTACTTTTTAGCTAAGAACAATAGCCCTGACACATTATGATGAGTCTCAGCTGTTCCTCAATTCAGGTTATGCTCTTTAATGAAATCAAAGAAAAACAGATGAGAGATCCAGAGAATAAAAAATTTAACTCGGTAGCTACTACAAAAGGACATCAAATGGAAAAGAGATTTGTAAGCTGAGAAAATTCAATTCAGAGCTGGTTAGGGAGTTGCATTTTTCAAGTAGGAACTTGGGGATTAGTAGAGAGTTTGGCAAAGAAGTAGAGAACATTTCATTCAGGAGAGTGGGAAAACCATGAAGAAATTTGAGAATGTTTTGGGTTATGAATATACAGAAAAAAGTTTAAATAATCTCAAGGAGAGAGGTGAAATGAGAAAGCTATAGGAAAGTCTAAGTGAAAGATACTGAAACTTCTGAGCACTTTGAAATTTGAACACCTTAACCTATCAAAAACATCAAAATGCACTCTTCTGTGCAGAGCACACTTCTGTACAGAGCGGCCACAAACAGTTCTTCACAGGCTGAGCTAGATAAACATCTCAGATAAGTGATCCCCATTAGTCCTTTGAATGGTCATCAGACATCTTTAATATATTCTAAAAAAAAGAGTTTAATTTATTTAATTACTATGTTTATCCAGCTTGTATTTTTTTTGTACTTGCTGTACCAGCTGTTCATAATGAAGATTTTCAGCCATGGAAACAAAGCACCATTATTATTCCAGGAGTTCGAGCTAAGTTCTTGCAGATAATCAGTCTTTCATCAATCAGCTAAAATATTCATATACTATTTCTTTTTATACGCATATTAAAAATACTGTCTATTTCAGCTCTGAAAAACAGAAACAATTCCAAGTGTGTCCACATTTTTTTTATTTTTCATTTTGTTTTTGTGAAGATGAATACAAATCAAATCAAGCTTCTTTCTTTTTTCCTTCCCACTATTATCTCCCATGGTGTCATGTCTAAATTCTGATCCTGATTTTGTAAGAGTAAAAAAAAAAAAAAAATCCCCCTCCTTTGGTGGGATTCTCACACTGTCTTCTGATGCATCTACTGCTAGCCACTGTCTGAGGTAGGAGTCTGTAACTGTGGTTACAGGATGGCAATGTGCTTGCACATGCAGCAGTACAGGGTCAGCACCTACAGTTATGAAATCCAATATGCAGGGGCTGCATCATGTAAAATTTTACCTTCGAGTCTGGGATTTCTGTTCATATTAACTTAAGACATCTCTATTAGCATAGAGATGTCTATGAGGATAAAGTTTAAAAAAATTATTCCAAGATTTAAAATTATGAAGCAATCCACGCCTTTAAAATTTTTATTCTGTAATACTACTGACTTTGTATTGATACATAGTACCTATGAAATTTTGGTGGGGTATACGGATACTAATATCAAGTGCTAAGCATTTTGTTCATGGTTGACATACGGTCTCCAATTAATTAAATTGTCTGTTCCTTTGTTCTTGTACTATGGAATATCATGAGAGTGATGATTTCTTCTGTGTTTCTCATAAATACAGTGCATTGAGGTTCTCAAAGCCTTGCAGGCTCAAAGTACTGAGTGGTGGTGATTCTTCTGTATCTAAAAATCTCTGTAGCTCTCTACATATTTGCTTACTCACATCCCTGACATCTTGGTTTTATTTTCCATTATGACAACGTTAAAATTAGATACAATCCCTTCTTCCATTATATTTACATTCCAAAACAGAATTTCACAAATAATTACAGGCTATCCAGAAGCATGACTCTTGTTATGTCTGTACAGCCATGCTTTTTAAGCTTTAATACTAGTCACTGTTGAATCAAGTCTCATCACATATTAAGTCCATTGACTTGGCTCGTTATATTCTATTATCAGCAGCTGACCTCCATCCCTTATTTATGTCCACATTATAACACAGAAGAGATTGAACAGATAGGACATGTTTTAAAATAACAAAATATTAGGGAGGACAAAAAATATAGAGCTTGCAACAGAATATGTCACTAGTCAGTGAGGTACCGTGGTATGCAAAAGCTCTCAGTGACTGTCACGGAGAATCAGACCTTCGTGGTCCTGGCTCCAGTGGGAAGGAGGGGAGAATGTTATCTGCACGTGCTTTCCCTGACTACCTGTGGCAGCCACAGAGCTGAAGCATTATGGAAACAAAACAAACCAAAACAAATAAATTTTTGTTCGCAAGTGTGTTAACTTAGCACCAGAAGGAACCTGTATAGAGCAATTAATCTTTTGTATTTCAGGCAGCAAAATGAGGGTGGGATGAATCAGCCTCTGGGGGCGCTTTAATGACTAGATGGTGACTAGATATGACTACATGGTCAGATGACCCTCTTAGGCTAGATACCTAAGTTTTAGATAGTTTAAGGTAATTGGGATGAATGCAACACACTAATACACAGCTGAATAATGCAAAATGGGTGGGCATTCACATAGTCTAATAGTGATGAAGTTGGCATAAAAGCTTGAATGGAATAGAATTAAAAGAGAATATTAAATTTGGGTTTAGTTGAACTCTTTATTAAATTGTATTTATCTTACATTTTAACAAATGTTTCCAAAGATAGATTATTATTTCTCTTACAAAAGGCAGCACATATGGCACCATTTGAGAGCTACAGCACGAAATGCCAGTTTCCTATAAATATAGACTTTGGGAAATTATCCTTAGAACCAGTAGCATATGAGGTAAATAATTAATAGGAATGCTAATTATTCATTAAAATTAGGAAAATGCTAGGAAAATATAATATCTTATGTCTTTGATTAATCCATTCTGTTCTCCCACACTTTGCATGGGTCTTTTATTAAATCCTACGGTTTTATTAATTGCAGAAGCCAAAAAGCACAGCTAATGTAATACAGTAATGGTGAAAATACCTCTTGAAATGTTTTTTTGAATACTAAATCAGGAATAATTTAAGGTCTGTTGGCCGGAGTAAATGAGTACTAAGATGGTACATTTTAAACTAGCAGATGAACTACTTATTTTCTCAAAAGCTGGAACTTTGATATTAGGAGAATATTATTATATTATTTTTAGGGAGGTTATCAGAAAAATAGAAATGGTTTGAATGCATTAAATCTAGTCAAAGATTATATATACTTTTAAGGATGTCTTTAAATCACTTGTCGGTGTGATATCTGTTGATACATCATTTAAAAAATCAAATGATGACTGTCCTGGGGAAGAAAGCACAAAAAGGCTGTAAGACAATGCATACAGGAGGGACTAAGAACTACTTTCACAAGAAGACCTAAGTGCTGCAAGGCTGACAATAGTATAAAGCAGAGGAAGAATCAGACCTTCTTGTAAAACAGCACAATCCAGAATGCTGTTCGTTCACCCACCAATGTTACTGAGTAGACAACATAGCACTACACCTTAAATATTGCCTGTTCTTTTATTTCCTGTGACATCTCCTTTCCGATTGTGGTATGTATTTGTTTGCTAATTCCACTGGACATGCAGATCTATTTCCTGAATCTCACTGAAAAAATAAGAGAGAAGCCATGTTTTTTATTCAAATTGCAGTACTTAGAAGAAGCTGTGCAAGCCTTGGCTTTGCAGGGGCACTCTGAAAAAGGTCTGGTGAATGGCCAGCACATTATATACATGAGACTGAGATTTAACCAACTTGGCCAGGTTAGTTGGCAACAGGCCTGTTGTCATAAACAGGGTTAGGTAAAAACAGTATTTGATGACTCAGGGTTCCTTTAAAATTGGCAGTCAGGTAACTCAAACTAGTTGTGCTTTGTGCCCAGGAACCTTCACAGATGTCTTTTTCTTCTGTCCTTCCTTCTAGATCATATGAATCCGTAACGTGGGTCTAGCAACATCTGTACTGGTGGGAAACGAAGAGTTTAAATGAAGCTCCGTGGAAGTATTATGGTTGAAGCCAGTAGGGATGCTTCCATTAAAGCTATCTGACCTTATTTTCAGTCATTTTTCTTCTTGTTACACTAAACCTTATTGCACAGAATTTGTTTGTGACAGCTATCTGCAGCAGTTCAGATGGATTTTTCATTGCTGTTCTTCTAATAAAAAATCGTACAAAATGTTCCCCCATAAATATGGAGAACACATTAACTTTCACTACATAAATTCTGGAAATCTTTCAATCTAGTACTGGATTCAATAAGAAAGGTGGAATTTGCAACCAGGACTGTGCTTTCTGTCTCTGATAAAATTAATCTCAATTTTGTCATGTAAAAAAGCTTTTGAAAAAATATGGGTTTCACACGAGAGTTAAGACTTCTGAGATTTCAGTGACTAAACCAAAGTAGCACAGTACCAAAACTGTGCTACCCTTATGTCAATCTGAGGCCAAGGATCTTCTGTGCCACTTCATGCTTGGGCATGTCCCCCTGTCTCTCTCCTCTGCTCAGATCCCACCCTTAGAGCAAGGAAGAGGCTTTATCAGAAAGCAGAGGTCCAAAAGGAAGATGCTCAGAGGAAAAACACAGGATTGGAAATCGTCACACTGTGAAGTTGGTGTTGACTGAACAAGGAGCCTTACTCCGAAATGAGGAGTCTGAGGAGAACAAACCCAAGATTTGCTGTGGAAGAAAATGAGACTGAGGTGAGTTGCCAGGATTTCAAGACAGACTGGTAGTTCAGAACACAGCCTTTATTGGAATACATGTGATCTGATAACTATGTCACGCTCCCTGCAATGAGAGGACGGCCAACTGTCAGGGTGAATCAGTACTAGGGAATGAAAGAATGTCACTTGTGTCAGCCTTTTTTCCTGCAAAACGAGAAATTGTACGCTGAATAAGTAGGCAGGGGATGATTAAGAGGAATAAATAGTGTCCTGATGAATTAACCCTGTTCCTACCTCTACTGCAAAACATCTGTGGCAATATTTTAAGTCACTGAAAGCTGAAGTTTTAAAAGATTGGTCATTACTAATGTCTCCCTCATTTTCTGCAGGCTTAACTTGGGGAAGGTTATCTTCAGAACTGCTGAGAGCTCACAGCTGCAGTTGTGTATAAGAACTGCTCTGAAAATAGAAAATGCATTAATGTTAACTGTGTTAATAAGTTTGATTTCAAATTGTGCTTCTTTGTAATTCCCCTCAGTTTTATTTAACAAGATTGCCACCCCTTCCTCTTACTAAGATGCTATGAAGAGTGTCATAAATATTTATGAAACATTCAGCTACTGTAGTGATGACTGCCATAGAAAAGCTAAAGAGATATTTAATCATTATATTTTTGAATGGTGTGAGGCACATTAACCAGAGGGCCACACTATGAGTAACACAGGTAAAATAATACTTGGGATAACTTATTGAACAGTGTGCTGAAAGTGGTAGTGGACCATGGAAAAATGGTATTAGAATGTAAGACAAAGAAAAGCACTAGTGAACTTACATTTAGTATTTCCTAATTTTTTTAACATTTGAATTTATAGCTTTAAAGATATGTTAAGAATTCTTTTGTGCATAACATTATTGTGCATAATATTATTATTGTTATCAAGTGTGACTGGACATATTCCATATTTAGGCTAGAGGAGGAAAGATTTAAATGCTAGCTTGTTTAGTGTAGTTGGAACAACACATAACGATGTTAGAGCCCTGATCAGATTGGCAGGGCCTCAGAAGTTGACTTACTAAGGGAGGATCTAGGACACAATGTTTGGAACAATGAAGACCTATCATATTTGAATGCGTTAATGTCAGAGGAAAAATAAAAGCAAACCCTTCCCCCCAGGGAAAAAAAAGGCAGAAATGGTCATGACTCTTAGGGGACAACAACTGGTCAAGAGATTGAAGATAAGTCAAATTGGAAATGTTTTGTTTTCTTTTTTAACTACGTTCAGGGAAATAAGCTACTCATCTTCTACACCTTTAAGAAATATGTATCAAAACAGAAATAAAATACTTTAAAACTATCAACGGTTTGTGTTTTTTTTCCTTCAGAGAAACAGCCTTTTAAGATCTCAAAGACTAGCTGATCACTTGCGGACTCAGATATTCTAGTTACAGGGAGATGTCAAACTATAGAAAAAAGACTTAATGTTCAGTCCACGGGATTGCAATGGAAAAGAACCAAGGCTTTTTTGTAATAGAGAACATAAGCTTATATAAACAACTGTAGGATGTGTAAGGGATCCTGATAATGTCTCTGACTCTCACAGCATGTGAGTCTGTGGGTGTTCCCCACCCATGAGAGGTTAAAAGAGTCATTTCTCTTGGTTGATTAGGTTACATGTGATATGCCTGACAATGTATTAAACTAAAGCTTTAAGGCTTTGGATAGACAGCTACTGGGTCCAAGAATATTTTATTCTCCTTTTGATACCTATCTTCACTTTGTAGCATAGGATGATAAGATAGCATAAAGCATCAGAGATTGGTCACAACTAAAGATAGGTTGTTAGACATGTTTCTATAGGCAATAAAAACAGTTTTCAGCTGGGGCAAGATCCTTACATCATCAGTGCTGCAGTTGTTGGCAAGAAGGTATTTCCCAGAGGTCAAATCTTGGAATTTCTTTTATCTCACTTTTTTGGGTGATTGTAGGCTAATTCCTAGAATTATTTAGGAATATTTCAGTTAACGTATTCTCTGAATTTACATGTGTCTAAGCAATGGTAACAGCTGTCTCTTCCTCTGGGCATCGTTACTTGATCCTCTTTTTTGTTTTTTTTTGGTTTTTTTTGTTTTGTTTTGTTTTTGTTTTGTTTTGGTTTGGGTTTTTTTTGTTGTTGTTGGGGTTTTTTTTTTGTTAACGTAGACCTTATTCTGCATGATATGTTGTACTTCTTGCATGGGCTGGAGGCCATGAGGAGAAGGTTCTTCTCACGGTTCTGATGGGTTTAAGGAGTTGCCTGGACTTGTTTAATCTAGGTTTTTGATGACCTCACATGTTTTTGTGCCATGGAAATACATTAATATTCCCAATATAATCTTAAATAATGTTTTTAGTTTTCTGGATGAAAGAATCAGGGAGATTTCTCTGTCCTTACTGGCTATGATTATAATTTTTTACCGGTGACATTATAGTCTGTCATCACAGAAAGAGATGCGTGTGTTAGTGTCCTGCTGCTCATGTTCAGTTTGCAAATGGTAAGAGAAAGTTTGTCAAAATCAAATGCTTAAAGCATGATAGTTTATCACCATCTTGCAGGTTAAAAAGTCACCACATCAACTGCTGCATTTTTCCCAGCAGAAAACAGGTGTATGTTGATTACTTCATCAGCAGGGACACAGCAACTTAGGCTCCCACTTACACTGTCATTATGGTGTAAACGAGCTGTTGAGAAATGGTGACAGGCTGATGTGTAGAGAACTGAAGATAAAGTTTCCAGGTGTCTATCCAGTTCACAGTGTGAACTGGCAAAACTTTCACATCCCTCCATGGAGTTTAACACTACATCACAATTAAGACTATTTTGGTTTCCTGACTAATGAGGGGAAAAAAAAAAAAAAAGAATGGAAAGGCCAAAAAAGACAGGACTGGTATCTCTTGCCAATTTAAGTTTTAATCCAGACAAGTGGAAAAAAAAAAAGTGTTTAATTTTTTTGCACATAACTTTAAGGACATTGTTTCTGTGGTTGAAATTAAGCATGTGCTTATGGGCTGGCCTGGATCAGAGCCCAAGTCCTCAGTTTACTTTCTGAAAAGAAACCACCTGCTTAAAGCTGATAAATCATATAAACATTCAGCAAGCTTTGTTTAACCATAAACCCTTCATACCCTGATAAAAGCAAAGGAGTTATGATAACATCAAAGGGAAACATATTATTGATTAAATAGTTTTATATATTTCTTCCTAACATGGAAAGGTTCTTTGAAAATAATTAAATAATGGAAAAAAAATATGCATCAACATATAATAGTACTGTGAGAACATGATTTATTGATTTTGCTATACCATTGAGCTTATAAGCAGTAATGCAGTACGTATACTTGGACTGCCTTGGGCAATTAATTTTGATTTTAGTTGTATTTTTTTGTATGTGTGTGTTTTGGTTTTTTTTTTTTGTTTGTTTGTTTTTTAATTTAGTAAACCAGGTTGTAAAGTATAAACCAAAGCTGTAAAGAACTATTTGAAAATTATTTAAATACATTTTGCATTTTTTTAAGAAATAAGTACTTTGAGAACATATATAATGAAGACTACAACAGAGTACAGAAGAATAAGAAATATTAATACTTAAAAATATGAATAAACTTTCTAGTATCTCAAAGGAAAATAAAGTAATAAAATTAGATACCTTTTTATCACAAGTAACTAAACCTCCCAGAAAAAAAAATAATGTATTTGCATCCATACTAAATATGATTGACAGATGGCATTTTTAGGTTGTGCCACCGCTTTACTTTTGTGCAGACAACACAAACAAAATTAGAAGGTAAGGTAGGCACAAAGAGGGAATGCAACATATTCCAAGACATGCCTCAGTTTGTACAGTAATATGCCATCAGCATGGAAAAGTACTGGGGCCACCAGCACAGCCTGTTCCCTATCCTCATACCTGTCTATATCACCTAAACATGATAATCTTGCAGTGACAGCAGGTCCATGAAAGCAGCAAGAAATGTAAATTATTTTGGTTCTTAGTGGATTGTAAAAGTGCAGTGTTACAAGATAATTCCCAATTTTCTTACAGAGTTACTCTGACCGTTCCTTGTTTGCTGTAAATTACAAGCAACACTTAAACACTTTTCATTTGATTTTTACCAGAAGTTAACATGAATATTTGTCTTCTCTGAAGAAAACTCTGATCAAGATGGAATGCATGTGTTATTTTCACCATAATATAGTATACATGAAAGTGAAGGTGATCAGAGGGGTGGAGCACCCCTTCTATGAAGACAGGCTGAGAGAGTTGGGGTTGTTCAGCCTGGAGAAGAGAAAGCTCCGGGGATACCTTATAGCAGCTTTCAAGTATCTGAAGGGGGCCTGCAAAAAAGCTGGAGAAGGACTTTTTAAAACAGCATGTAGCGATAGGACGAGGGGTAATGGCTTCAAACTAGAAGAGGGCAGGTTTAGATTGGGCATCCGGAAAAACTTTTCCACTCTGAGAGTGGTGAGGCACTGGAGCAGGTTGCCCAGAGGAGCTGTGGGTGCCCCATCCGTGGAAGTGTTCAAGACCAGGCTCGATGGGGCTTTGAGCAACCTGTTGTAGTGAAAGGTGTCCCTGCACATGGCAGGGGTTTTGGAACTAGATCTTTAAGGTCCCTTCCAACCTAAACCATTCTATGATCCTATGAATCTATTGCTCTATATGGCATAAAATTCAAGGCAAAACATTGAGGTTTATGCCAGTTCTCACTGTATGATGATGTAAACTAAAAATGTAATGGATGATTTAGCAAGAGGGACATTTCAAATGGGATGACGGTACTTTGTTGGCTAGATTTTTCCAACATTTTTTACTTCAATTTTATTTAAAATAGTATTTGTGTAAGACTGAAACTGGTATGAGAAACATCAACCAGAGGTGAAACTCTAAGTCTGAATGCTTACATTTTGATATAATATGCTAATTTAGATTCTTGTTTTATTAATTTACAACAAAAAGATATAAAGTCTGTGAGGATCATTTTATAGTAGTGAGCTGGATCTAAAACTTTACCATTTACCACCTACTGATTTACTGCACTAGTTTAGCTAGATGAAGTATTCTGTGAAGTGCTAGATATTTAACTAGCTAAAAGTAGACTCGGACTGTTTGAATGTTGCAGCAGGAGGCCTGTCTTTCGACACTTAGCTGTATACAATGTTACATTGCCTAGCAGCAATTATGTAAAAGTGATGGATTAATAGCTTGTAGGTAAAGACTTAATAGTTGTATGTTCATCCATTAAAAATCACAAGATTTCAAAGTGGCCTAAACCGATTAAGGAAAGAGACGTATGGGCTGCTTTTATACTGGAAAATTCCGCAGTGTCAGGCAAGATTGCTGTGCAGTGGTACTTCATTTGCTACACTGTTAAATTTTTAACATAGTCCCTGACATGGTTTTGATTTATACCCGGCAGTACTACCTGAACAATTCTTGAGTGCGGCTGAGGAATTAACATGGGCCATGGACCATTCCCAACAAGCAAGTTGTATACTACTACCTCATTTTGGAGAGTTGAAAAGTTTGGTAGTAGGGATGCATGGGGTCACGACACACAAGTAGACCTCTGTGTCAAAGAATACCCTGGACATATTCAACTGATTAATACGCGCAGTTACCCAAGCAGACCCAGTATGATTTATATTTAGCTATGTAAAAGTCTAAGCTATCTGCCTAGCTGGTCACCTCTAGAAGATGACTCCTCCCAGCTATTGTAGGCACCTATAAAATGTCTTTCTTGGGAATAGTGAGTCTGACTGACAAAGCTTATATTAGTCGCTCAGCTTTAGATGGTCAGTGTAAAGTGAAGCACAGTCTGGGAACTGGGAAGTTTCTGATCATCAGGTTGTATCCATCCTTTCCAGACAGTCACCACCTTTTCCTGCTCTCTTCCTCCAATTTTCTTTGACAGAAAGATTAATTCTTTACTTACATTGGACCTTTACAGAACAAGAAACTGCCTCATCTTTTCTGGTAAGGCACTTTTACTATCTAAAATGAAGAAAATTTACTGATGCTGTTTTTTCATGTACATCTACAGTAGTTTAAATATTATGGATGTATTTTACTCAATGGCAGAACTAAACCCCTCAAGCTTATGTTTTCCTCTCCAGGAGTTTCAAAGTGGAACTCTAGCTCTGTAAGCAGAATTTGTATTTCTTGCTATATTAATAGCATAATTTTTATTCATCTCTGTTACTGTAGAGCCTTGGGCATGGGTCCTGGTGTCCCACTGTGCTAATGCATTTGGTTTTTCACATTTTCTTTGAAAACTTAACTCTGCACTTTATGGACAGTGAGAATGTATCACTCTGAGCAACCACTCACAAAATAATTCTTCATCAACTCTACACCATTTTATTTGCAACTCTTCTGTTGTGATGCACTTCAACTAATTTTAGCTATATTATTAATGTGATATGTTTCCCAATTATGATAGTAATAATTATAAATATATTGCTTAGAGATTTCTGATACAGGTCAGAGGAAAAGAAGGAGAAAAAAAAGCACCATTATTCTTCCTCTCTGCTTATAAATCCTTCTGATTTCCAAACTTAGGACAGTTGAAACACATATATTTATCCTTACTAATGGTAAAATCACACTTTTCTATACTCAGAACCCTGCATTTAGTCACAGTGCTATTGGGTAGAAGAGCACCCTTTTGAAAGTATATAAAATTAAGCGACCTACAGAGGGCAAACAAGAAGAAAATTCATGGCAGATTAGAAGAGAAGTGCACAGATCCTACAGTATTGCAGAGGGATGGTGCATTGCGGTATTGTCTATATGAAGGGGATGCTCCTCTGGAAGCATTTTGCTTTGAGAAGTGTAAATGGGAAGAAAGAGTAAGGTTATCAGTAAGATGGGACTTGTACTGAAAAAGCAGCTCTGAAAAAGGGACTCTTTAGTCCCGCATCATTTCCTTTCAATTTCTAAGCTGTGCATCTGACAAGCAAAACAGCTCAAGAACTTATGGTCTCGATCATCCTCTGTGTCCCTCATCTGAAATGGGAAGAATTGTCCCAGATCTGTCCAAAGCCGCACAGGGCAAGACCTGACCTGTTACATCCCACTTCCCCTCAGCTACCTCCTGCCTCTGCACTTAGCACATAGACCTCACTATATGCCTGTAATACTGTCTCCTTTTTTTCCCTATGCTTTTGCCCCCTAATTGTCATTGCGTAAGACTGAGCTTTCAAATTCTAATTACAGTTCAAATTGTGAGTGAAACCCAACTGGGGAGAGGTACGCGTGGAAAGGTCTGGAACTCATTTTCTTCCTGCTTTCTACTCTGGGTCTGCTCATGGTTCCTGACCCACAAGAGTATTTGTGGCTACACAAGCAATTTCAAATGCCAGGGAAGGTGTAGAGTTAATGAAAAACATGAGATAATTGATGGAGAAGTTCTTTTAGCTGTTCCCCGCAAATGTCAGGTGAATGAGACCATTTGGGGAAAATAAGTAAATCTTTTGATTCAGCTTTTTATAAATTCTGTGGAAAATTCATGGGCATTTTTTCCCGATTCTTTTTCTATATCTCTGTGCTAAGACTGTATTAAGATGCAGGCTAGATAGTCAAAATGTGCTAAGCTGAAAAATCTTTGCTGCTGGACAGTTTTCTAGGAGATTCTAACAGTTTTCAGCTGACTAAACTTGGAATTCTTCGCTTGTTATTTTTTTTTTTAAGATAAAGCAAACCTTTAAAAGTAAAATGTTGTAACCCAGTGTAGTCGAAGCTTCTATTATGTTTAAGGAACATTTTCAAATGAATGGGGTCTCAGAGGCAGCAGATACAGTTAGTCACAGTGGATAAGTGCCATAGCCTATTGGTTCTGCTATGACAATCAGCAGCTCTTCGGTTAACAGCGTAGGTAATTACGCTGTTATATTTAACAATGCAGCAAAATGAATGTGAGGAGTTTACTCTTCCACTAGAAAAATTGCTTTCTTCTGAACGCCTTTTACACAATGAGGGCTTTTCCTAAAATTTGATGTTCTGGGAACTTTTTTTAATGAAAACTTAAATTCTGGAAGATACAGCAAAAGCTGCAGGAAGTCCATTGCTAGGGTCTAAATCCTTTTGAGGCAGCAGATTTTCTTTACCTTAGTTTCCTATTGTCTGAGAGCATGAGTGCTAAACAGGATGAATTTGAATCAATAATGTTGGAGGAAAAGTGTGAAAACATAATAATTACTGCAACATGGTGGGATAGTTCATACAGCCTGAATGCTAATATGGGCGGATATACACTGTATTAATGGGAATAAAAATAGGAGTGGATGAAGGAGACTCTTTTTGTAGTCTGTTTTCATATCAAGAACATTTTAAAAGCAAATCAAAGCTGAAAAGAAATATCTATTTCATATTTTCTTAGACTATAGTAATTAGAGAAAAGTCAAATATCTGTGACAGAAAAGTCAAATATATATGTGAATTTTATTTTAATGTTCTGTTTTTCAAACAACCATGACTCTGAACTCTTACCTCTTCAACTACAGACATGGACTAACTTTCAAAAAGGGGAACATTCAGGATCAAGAAGAGACGTGGGAATTTATTTTCCACATTTCTAACATAAAAGTTATTGCTGCTCTAAGCAGAGGGACAGACCGCATGATTTTTAGTAGTCTTGCCAGCCTAAATGGCTGTATGATTAAAAATGTACACATATATGTTTCAGTAACTGAAATATTTTTGAAACCATTTGAACCATTGTAGTCAGCATTTGAACTTTTGTAGAAAACTTTTCATATTAAGGAAGAATGCATCTACCCACAGTATTGAATGTTAAATATCTTTTCATGTTTTTACTATCTGTCGTGTTGGGAAACTGCAGTGACTAATTAAGGAGGTTCAGGAAAAATTGTGACTTTAAAAAAAAAATTGTTTGTAAAATATGCAAAATTATTTCTTACAGAGAACACCGGACTTATTGGAGGATGAGTTTTCACCTGTTCTCCTACTTCTAACATCTCCTGATACATTACCTATGCTGTACACAGATGCACTGCGGTAATACAATGAGAAAGTGGCTCACATAGTCTCCTAACTGCATCATAAAGGTATTCATTACTATTTAAAAAGAGCTGGAGGATTGCTTGTAGCAGTCAATGCTTTCTAAAATTCAAGTTCTATAAGCCACCCAAACCTTTAACAATTTCTCAGACACTGATTACTTGCTTTCTTGTTTCCTAACGAAGACCTTTTGATTCTATGATTTTGTCTGATACAAAATACACCTTTCCCAGATTACATGTCTGTAATTGGATTAGTATTTTGAGCTGTAGTATGCTGTATTGAAACTACTGGTGAAGTATATAGTATTTATTTTAAACATATTATTTTCTAATTCGAAATTTATGTCATATAAATCTTAGAGTTGCAAAGAAAGATTTTAAGAATGAATAATATGAGCGGTCTTTCAGTATTGAAAAATAAATAGGAATAGTGGAAAATATTGAAATCTTCATAGAAGAGGCCTTCTGTGGCTATCTGGAAAGGTCTAAATAAGCACTAGACAATATTCTTCTAGGGTGCACTTCTGAAAAATCTTGGCGTGGAATTGCACTGGAGGGGAACAGAAAGATTGCCATTTTGGCTTTCCTGAAACAATATGAATTTGAATTAAATGGTTTGCTTGAAAAACATTGGAGCAGAAAATCTGGGGCAAAAACAAATTTAGAAACCCGGGGGGCTATATTTACAAACAATCGTGTCATTCCCTTCTTGCAGGAGCTGAGAAATCGGAGACCTCAGCCAGAGTGAGTAATCCCTGAGGGGTGCTGTGAGGTGGCCCCTCTGGGCATGTTTGCTCTTAGAACTGCAATCTGTCAGTACATGAGGTGTAATTCGGATGTTTATGACACAAGTGAGGCTCTTTACTACTACTTATTCTCTGTCACAGATGTGTTTTTAACTACAATCTCCTCAAGAGGTAAAGAATTCCTATCGAATACCATCTCTCTGCATTTTGTTGGGAAAATTGAAGTTCCAGTTTTTATTGTCGATTCAGGGAACGGCACAGTATTGACAGGAAGGACTGAGAAGCCGACCTATGTCCTAAACACTGCATACGTAGTTAGGATGTTTTTCTGAGACATGGGGTTCAGTACAATAGCATAAGTGTCATCTTCACAAAAGAGAGCTTTAATCCCTGAGCAAATTATTATAATTATCTGTTTCCCCACTTGCAAATTTTTGAATAAAACCATAATTCTTTTTTTCTTTTGAAGGTTCAAAAAAATTGATTTGTAGTACAATAAAATCCTTTTTAATTGGATGAAATATATTTTAACATCACATTCAGTGCAATAAGACAAAAATACTTTTAATTCAGCTTCAGCTATTTTCTTCCAGACTTATTTTTAGCAACTGAGATAAGATAGAGAATGACTCATTGAAGGGACAACGGAAGTCCTTATCACCTATATTTTCATGAGGAAAAAAAAATTAACTGTGCAAATGGTTCTTCAGAGTCATCCTGAAACCTTAATAAAAAGACAAGTTACTCATGTTTAAGCCTTTCATGGTCTGCAAGTTCATGAAATATTTTGCCTTTCTTTCCTGAATTAGAAAGCTAGATGCATTTCATTTTGTGCTGCTTTGTCAACTCACCATTTCTGGAATAAATAAAAAAAAAACAATGCAAAGAAAATATATATAATATGTGATTTATTTTTTTAATAATGTCGGGGTTTTTTTTGTTTGTTTGTTTGTTTTCTGTATTACCTTCTGCCTGTCTGCTGCCAATAGCAGGAATTCTGTGTAACTACCAAGAAGCCTATGAAACATTATCACTTTACATTTTACTTGTATGAAAAATCCATTTTCCTCTTTGTATGTTAGCACTGTCTCTCTATTTCTCATCTCGGTCTCCAGCTGGAGACTAAGTTATAATATTAGTTAGGGTATTTTGATGTTCTTTCATTTGTTTCTTTCTCTGATTTTGTTTTAAAATACAGTATTTACTGGAAGGTAAACTAGAATACTAAGATGACTCTTTCAAATAACCTTTTTTAGCTATTTCCTTTTGAATGATGTTCATTTTTATACATTGCATTAGTGAACATTAAGTCTAATGGGAGAGAAATATGTCAGTGACTAAAGTACTGTATTAAAAAAATACACTGTAAGTATGTAATCAAAGACACTTAGCTACAGTCTCTAGGCTTGTTTCTGTTCTCAGATTATTTTAAAAGAACCTCAAAATGCTTTTTTTCCTGACTCTTGGGAATCAAAACAGTTAGGAACTTTCTTGCATGCTATAACACACAGCATATTTCCTGAAATGGGACTGGAAACATATCATGATCACTGTAATTTTTGCACATGAAGGATACATCAGTCTCTCTGTCCATTGGAATTCCAAATTTCTTGGAAATGCAGCAGTATAGGGGGATACAGAAAATACTGAACTGAATTAGGTGCACTTTGCCCTACGAACACCTGCAGCCCAGAACATTGCCTTTAAAACGGCATACATTTTATTTATTTTAAGTAATTTTTACACATAAATTAAATTAAAGCCTATTAGTGTTTTGTGCAAGCTCACCTAGCTTGAAGGTGGCAATTAGTACCTACTTAAAACACAATAACAGGTAGTGTTTTGTGACAGTCGTGCGTGTCAGAATTGCCAGCTCTCTTAAAAATGGACAGTCATGCAGGTTTTAAGATGTCAAATGAAGCATTAAAAATAACTATTTAAACTTGATATTCTAATCATTCTGATCTGCAGCTACAGTGAATCAAACATTTTACCTGGGGCAAATTTCACTAGGAATCATAATCTGTTAATGGCCGTGGGTTTTGCCTAACTCTGAAATATCAAGCTGAAGTCTGTATTTGCATATAAAAACTGACGGTGATGAAAATCACTAAAAACAGTGAAAAATGTTATACTTATCAGCTCCTGTGAATTTTAATTGGCTTTTTAAGGCTAAAAATATGAAGAAAGTCTGTGGTAAGAGATACTATTTGAAAATGATAAATACTGAAAAGATATAGCTGACATGAGGAAGCAAGAATAGTTACTGTAATTGGATACCAGGTCATGAATGAGGAAAAAGATGGAAGAGATTAAATGCCGCGCAGAGAAAAAATGAGGCCTGCGAGAAAGAAGGAGAGTCGAAATGTGAAAAAGAGATTGCATTACTGCAACCTGTCTTGGGAGGCTTAAATAGCAGAGCTGGAGAGCTGCTCCTCTCAGGCTGACATCTTCTCTTAATAACCTCACCGGTTCCTGTCTGCCCTCTAACTCTTCTGTTTTCTCCAGTAAGCCACCAAGAAGCACGTAAAACCTGCACAAAATTTACAATAAATAAATAAATAATTTAAAATAACTGGGAGGAGCAGTGTAAGTGAGACACAAGGCTGATGATATCCTGGAGGAAGGCAACTACACTAAATGTGGTACGGCTAAACCTTGCATAGGCTCATTAGGAAGCAGCAATTTTAACTGTCTTCACCACTGCTGGCTTCATCCATAATAGCCACATATATAGCTAACATACACGTTAGCTAGAGAGGTGTAAAGCTAAAGAACCTGGGCAAGGTCACTTACGCCCATTACGTGTAATATTTAGCATGATTCTGCCATAGTTTTGGTTTAAGGTGATTAGTATGGCGCTCTCCTGAACAGGACAGGGGCAGTTCCCTTTGGGCAGCATGCGTGAAGCAACCTTTTTTGGGAACAGAACTCAGCTATGTGATGCTGAGCTGTGCTGTGCCATTTTCTCTCAGCTCCAGACAAGGATCTTTGGCCCCTTTTACTTAGAACCTGGGAGATGGCAGGTAACTCTCCCCAAGCTCCCAATCAGGTTTAGTACTACATAACTCCGGAAAGAAATTTACACAGCTTCATACATTGTTATCCAGGACTTAGAAAAAACATTCCTTTGCCAAATCTATGGGAATAGGTGTTATAGTTAATAAAAATTTTGGCTTTTTTTTTTTTATTTTTTACAGAAAAGATAAAATGGTAAATGCTACTAACCATCTTTAATCATTTATTATTCTCATTTGTTGGTTGTAAGGGTGGACGCTGCTCCTGGATGTTACACGCTTCTGCTTAGATTAGATTTGAGCAGCATCTGGTCTCCCTGTTTATGCCAGGATCAGGCACATACTCTTCAAAGTAAAATCTTTCTCTTAAATAGGTCCCTGGTTTCACCTACCTTCCCAAGTCAAGACTTTCCATGTCTATCAGTCGCATGTTTCCAGTATGCTACACCTCCACTTTCACATCATTTCACAGAAAAACACTGTTCCAAGCAACTTCTTGATAGTTGACGAGTCAGTCAGTGCAAACAGCAGCCTTAAGGATTGTCAGTGTAAAAATTGCCTTACTGATATCAGGATCCTTTTTTCGAGCCCGGATGAGTCTATAGGATGCACCATAATATCCTGTTTACGATATGTACGAAAGGATGTGATCCTTTCATGCATCACTGAGCTTCTATTTCTGTGTGAGTAAATACAAAAAACTGATTTTGGAGAGTTTTTTAAAACTTATTTTGCCCAGTCAGCATTTCATGTTGCTACTGAGTATATGAACGTGATGAGAAGTCATGATTAGCCCATTGAAAATGTTTCTGCAGAAAACTGTCCTTGATTTGCATGGCATTTTGTAACATGAAAGACTGAATAATTTTTATATTTAGGATTAATCATGCCAAAAGCAGAAGCTGATTTCTACATGTTTCTTCATAAGCTATAACAAAAAGGATTAAACTTGAGAATTGTGAACTGTGAATACATATTTCTGTGACATATGTATCAAAACTTATGGGTGCTGATTTGAAAGGAACTGAAATTCTAGGTATTTGGGAGTTGTCCTCGTCCTGGGGTTGAGGTATATTGTATAGTGTATATTGTATTGTATATAAAAGGTACAATACAGAAGCATTCTAACAAAGAAACCGCTGGTACTGTGTCAGTGTTTTGGGATAAAGATGCATGTTTTGTATAAATGTTGTGTCTGTCTTTTCTGTATCGGGAACAACTTACAGTAATGATTACAAATGAAAGGAAAAGTTGAGATTCAAGGAAATGGCAGTTTTGATTTTAAGTGACGGTTTTCTATAGTAGAGAAAAAGTGCTCACCATTGTTTTTAAGAAACAGTAATACTTTGACATGTGGAAAAATTGTTGCATAGTCTGAAATGAAATAAAAGTGCTGTCTGCCCAACTGCATTTTTGGATAGGGTATTTTGGCTATTAGAGCAGATAAGATAAATATGATACAAATATGATTGAAACGTAAAGAAAGTGAAAAGAACAGTAGTACTTAAGGTCAGTAAAGATAAAACTAAAACTTGTTTGCATTCTGATGACAAGTTCTTGGACAAGATAATCTTGTTGCTGAAAGCAATGCCTATAGCAAACTGGGCAACACAAGTTTCTCAGAAAATTGGCTATTAACAGTGGTTTAGTAAGAGAGGAAATTAAACATTGCACGTAAAGTAGAAATTTCTGTCACCTTTCTCAACAAATGATTTATGAGACATTAATGTATATAGATATGAGACCTAGACAACTGCTAAGAAGGACAAAAGTCAACTCAAAACCTTCAGGTAAAATATTGAACTACAATTCAGAATAGGATTTGAGGTGATGTGATGCACAGAAGAAAGTCTTTTTAGGATCAGTAGGAGGTTTGTGAAGGACCAGCTTACCTGAACATGGGGAAAGCTCTAGCAAAGCCAGTGTACATGGAATAAGTGAAGACACTAAGAGACCCCAGTCTCCGTCCTTACCATCCCCTGGGGCCTCCCCACTGCCTGCCCATGGTCCTGGAGCCCCATTTCAGGTCAGCACAGGGACATCAGTCCCTGCCTCAACAATGCTGCAGGAGTGTCAGTCTCAAGCCATCTCTCCTGGAAGGCCCTCGGTCCTATGTTACAGGTAGTGCTGTCCCCTGCAAGCCTGATGTGCTGGCAGGATGTCCTGGCTGGACCCTGGACCCCGGACCCCCCTCATTACCTCACCTTCTCTGATTATCACTTGTGGGTGACTGACAGAGCTTCTTACTGTCACCACCTTGGTCCCGCTCAGGCACAGGGAATCTCTGGCTTGTTGGTGCAGTCACTGGTCACCTTGACTCCTGGCTCATCTGCCCTCAAGGAACAGCCGGCAGTGGTTTCTCCACAAAGTTTTGTCTTTTGGAAAGTCATGCCTATTCTGATTTTTATTTCAATAGCAGGCAGAGGAAAAAGCAACTGTAGATTCCTTATGAGATCATAAAAGCTGACCTTAATTTTTCAACAAGAGTTTAAAAAACCCCAAACATTTGTCAACAGCAAGCATCGGTAATAGTGAGGAGTTACGAGAACGATCAAAGAATGACATGGTCCATAAAGCCCTAAAGAATAGCAGAAATAGGGGTAGTATAGACCAATAATTATCACAGGGAGAAAAACCATGTAAAACAGCCAGTATAAATGATTTTTAATACTTTTATTTTTAAGGAGACATATATGTAATTTGACTATACACCTTAAAATAAATTTAAAAGTTCAGCTAATTAATAACAACACATTTTTTTTTTACCTCAAAGTGGCAGACTAATTTTCAGTGGGGTAATTCTTTTCTTTAAGAATTGCCATGTAAAATCATAATTGTTGAAAGATTGCTCACAAATTTTTGATAACAGCAACTCTCACTGACTTCACTTAAAGGAAATTTCTCTCTGAAATCTTTTTTCTTGGCACAGAATGATTAATAGCTTTCCTAAGAAATGATGCCAAATCTATTTAAGTGAAATACAATTTCATGAAGTTACAATAGCAAACACAGGATGATCTCATCCCACTTTATCTGTTTCACGCATCATGCTGCAAATCAGGGAGAGAAGATAAGAGAAAAATATCCATATCTTTAACGGGGCACATGGGTATGCCAACAAATGGGAGGATATTGATCAGGAACTAAGATCTATTTAAAATGACTTAAAACCCCGCAAAATAGTGTTTTGAGCACTTCAAGATTTAATTCATGTTGGGAAGAGTTTACAAGCAATTTGAAAGCACGTATCATTTTTCATAATAGAAGCAGTGCTGATTCCTTTCTCTTGGGACCATACTTGATGATTCCCAGGCCTAGCTGCCTGGGCTAAAAGGATATGTTATAATTAAAACCTCAAGATTCAGGTTGTTTGCATTTCAGCTCCCCACCTATGCTTTTCATTCATGTTAATCTAATTCAATTGAACTAACAAATGTGGCAAAACCCCACTTTTAGCCCATACCCTTAAAGTCTTACAGCATTCTCTCACTTTTGGAGAAAATGGTTGCACTGATACATATTTTAATTAAGAAACAGAAGTATTAAAAGCTTGATGATGTCTTCAGTATTGTGTGAGTGAAGGTATATGTTTGTATCTTTATGTGTATCTATATAACACAAACAATTTCACACAGGGTTCTGTGTCAATCAATTTGTGCAGTGACTGACAAAAAGCTGGTAGCTTTTCCTGATGATGTTTTGACAGCTATGCATAATATTTAAACAATGAAACTGATTAAATGTCACTTATAGTTTTCCATTCACTTCATCTTTACATTTGATAAAGGGTTTCATGATTCAGTTTCTCCAGATGAATTTAATATTATCTCTTTTTTAGATGACAAAGTAACAGAGTTGGAAGCAAGTGAAAAGCCTGAAAGTGTAAATACTTTGCAATGCAATATTTTCTGCACTTCTTGCTGTTCTAGGATCTCTGATATGAAAGAAATTAACTTTTTAACTTTGGAAATTCCTTAATTTCAAGCAAATCGTCCTTGTCACAAGAATACGCTCTGGTTCAAGATTGAGATCAGTGCCAAAACCTCTCCAGAACTGCCTTTAAGAATGGACTTTTCTTATGCTAAAAGGTCTCATATTCGGTCTGTCTTGATGCTTTGTGGAAGTTTCTTATGGGACTTCATTTTAATTGAGTCCTTTTCTTGTGGGAAAGTTGAATTTGAGAATTCCTATGTAAATGAAATAGGACAAGAATTTTACTTTTTTATTTTTTTTATTACCAATCTCTAGATGTTTAAGCACAGACAAAAGTTTGCAATAAATTTGTGTTTTAGCCTAAGAATTCACTTTTACAAGTTTCACTTCTTGAACACCACAATTCTTGAATACCCGATTTGCGTAAAAGGTTATTTGGAATGCCAATAAATGAAGCACTCCACCAAAGAACTGAAAATCAGCAAGATCATTCAATACATAGATTATGCATATTTCTCTCAGGGATACAGTCATAACATTTTTTTTTCTGCTTTTACATTAAGGAGACTAGAAAGGAGTGGTGAAATACAGAGAAAGTCTGCGAAAAACTGCAATTGTTTTAATTGCAATGGCTTACTAAATCTGTTTTTATAAATAAAAAAGTTTATAGGGTATACACCTTGGTTTTCCAGGTGAAGGAACTCGTTTACTTAAATTAAGCAAAACTAATATTTCCCTGCTGGGCAAGCAATTTATAAGGTGCCTTCCTTCTCCCCCCACCTCCCCTGTCATCCCCAGTGATCAGATTTCTCTAAAATCTGTTCTAGTAGACTGGACTGCAAAGCTAATATACTAATATTAAAAATAACATAAAAGTACATATTTCTAAGGGGTAGCCCATCCGTTTTGAGAGAGCAGAACAGTTCTCATTGAGCAGGCCTATACGGGTCGTTAAACACCACTGGCTTTGAGTCCCTCAGAAACAATGACTTTGCAGACTTAACTTGGGATCGCATTTTCCTGTTATACAAGGTCTGCAGGGCAAAACCCAGAAATGAACTGTGAAAAATGTAATAGCTGTTTTTATTCTTAGTATTTGGACCCAAAAATATAAACCCACAATGTACTTAAACTCTATAAAACTCTGTAATAGATCATGTTTGTCTACTAGCACAGAACCTATTTCTTTGTTGTCCAGATTGCGGTATACAATTAACTATTATATACCATTACTATTAGCTATAAATGTATTTGTTACTCACCTTCAAAGAGATCATCTACCTTTTGCCTCTTAACTTATCTCCATGGTTTTTCCCCTTTTCATTATACAGTTCCCATGCTTTCAATATGCAACTCTAGATCATCATGAGCATAAATAAATTTATAAAAATGAAAAGCATTCTGCTGAGTATTTCCTCTTTCAGGTAACCATGTAATTTCCATGGATTTCAAAACGTTATCCTGCTTCGGATAAATTCCCAAAGACGTTGGCTGTCAGTGGTCTCATGACACATGGCCCTTCTGTGAAAAGAAAGGGAGACTGATGTTAAGTACGCTGGCACCTCTCACATATAAAAAGTTAAGTGTCTGGGAATTCTTTGTGTATAGAATTATATCAGACAAAACGTGTCCATTACACATAGAGTGATTAAGCTTCTAGAACTTAATTAAAGAGCAAAACAAAAGATTCCTCAAAATCAATAGAAATCTTGGCTTTTGATCTGAGTAGAAGTCATTATGTATTAAACTAGATCCTTAACAAAAATTAAAAGCAAGTAGTGATTTAGAGAGGTGCCTGAGGACTGGAGGAAAGCCAATGTCACTGCAGCTTTTAAAAAGGGCAAGAAGGAGGATGCAGGAAACTGCAAGCCACTCAGCCTCACCTCCATCCCTGGAAAGGTTGTAGAATAGCCCATTATGGAGATCGTCTCTAAGCATGTGGAGGAAAAGAAGGTTATTGGGAGTAGTCAACATGGATTCACAAAGGGGAAATCATGCTTAACATATCTGATGACAGCCTTCTATGATGTCATGACTAGTTGGGTAGATGAGGGGAGAGCAATGGATGTCTACCTCAACGTCAACAAGGCTTTTGACACTCTCTCCCATAATATCCTCATAGGTAAGCTTAGTAAATGTGGATTAGATGAGTGGACTGTGAAGTGGACAGAGAACTGGCTGAATGGCAGAGCTCAAAGGGTTGTGATCAGTGGCGCAGAGTCTAGTTGGAGGCTTGTAGCTAGCGGTGTTCCCCAGGGGTCAGTACTCGGTCATCTTGTTCAACATATTCATCAATGACATGGATGAGGGGACAGAGTGTGCCCTCAACAAGTTTGCTCATGACACAAAACTGGGAGGATTGGCTGACACACCAGAAGGCTGCGCTGCCATACAGCAAGACCTGGACAGGCTGGAGAGTTGGGAGGAGAAGAACCTAATGAAGTTCAACAAGGGCAAGGTCCTGCACCTAGGAAGGAATAACCCCGAGCACCAGGACAGGTTAGGGATTGACCTGCTGGAAAGCAGGTCTGCAGAGAGGGACCTGGGAGTCCTGGTGGACAAGTTCACCATGAGCCAGCAATGTGCCCTTGTGGCCAAGAAGGCCGATGGTATCCTGGGGTGCATTAAAAAGACCATGGCCATCACAACAAGGGAGGTTGTCCTCCCCTTCTACTCTGCCCTGGTGAGGCCACATCTGGAGTACCGTGTCCAGTTCTGGGCTCCCTCATTCAAGAAATACAAGGAACTACTGGACAGAGTCCATTGGAGGGCTACAAAGATGATCAAGGAAACAGAACATCTCTCTTACAAGGAAAGGTTGAGAAACCTGGTCTGTTTAGCCTGGAAAAGAGAAGACCGAGAGCATCATCAATGCTTATAAATATCTAAAGGGTGGGTGTCAAGAGGATGGGGCCAGACTCTTTTCAGTGGTGCCCAGTGACAGAACAGGCGGAAATGGGCACAAACTGGAACACAGGAAGTTCCATCTCCACATGAGGAATATCTTCTTTACTTTGAGGGTGGCAGAACACTGGAACAGATTTCCCAGAGAGGTTGTGGAGTCTCCTTGTCTGGAGACATTCAAAACCTGCCTGGATGGGTTACTGTGCAACCTGCTCTAGATGAACCTGCTTTGGCAGGGGGGTTGGACTAGATGATCTCTGAAGGTCCCTTCCAACCCTGACCATTCTGTGATTTTGTGATTCTGTGATTTATGATAGTAAATATTAAGAGTTCCTCTACCAACATCAGGAAATTTTGATGGTTGAAAAATATACATAACCTCTGAATCTTCACTGGAGTAGTCACTGCATATCTATAGTAGCCATACTCTGATTATACCGTGAGCTTTAGTATCTTAAAATAGTCATGCAAACAAGTGTAAATACTGGCATTGTCCTGCTGGATTCCACCAGAATACTCAACTGTAACACACTACAGTGCTTTTTTTCGCATAAAACTGTGGAGCCATGAAAAAAAATCCATAATTCTGGCCTCTTTATGTGCACACAGTCTCATATATATTTCTGTATGTGATTATAAGGGTGTATCACATGACTGTCATTGTTAAAGGAGAGCATTTATTAGGAAATTATGATATGTGTGTGCAGAAAGGGAATGAAACTTTCTGCAGGGTGTGCATCTGGTTAAATCAATAATAGTGCAGTCATTCAGTGGAAGATTGAAAGGTGCTTCTCTGCAATGAAAACTTGTCAAATTTCAACATTCCTTCCATCCTGTATTGATTCATAATTATCACTAGGGCAAACTACAGAGATTATTTTCTTTATCTGTATAATCAGAAGTCAAATATTTTCACTTTTATCTGAATTTCTCAAAATGAAAACAATTGTCTCCCCTGTCCATTTCAGGCACATTCATATTGTGGCAGCACTTATTTATCCTGAACCAGGAAAATAGGAATTGATCTTTTTAATAAAAAAATGGATAGTGGGTCTAGAATATCATCAACAACAGCCCAACCAACACAAATTGTCTGAAAACTGATAGGAATATTGTAATTGACTTAGATATGTCCTGAAGAGTGATAATATTTCTCCTGCAATACTACCATGCCCTGTTTAATCTGTTCCTGATCATTTCACTAACATTTTGATTTCTATTCCAAGGTTTTTATAACCACCAGTAAAGTTTATCTGTGTCATGTTTCTTGACACATGTTCTTTGAGAAAAAATGGTATTTTCTGACACGTACTGCTATTTATTTCTGTTGTCTTTCTTGTGTCTATAAGTGCCAAGTGAGCAGCTCCCTCAAATGTTGGAGAGAGTTTGTTTCCTGTCATATGCCTTTGGCAGGCTATCTTCCAATAATCTATGTATTTGACACAGGGTACCCAGTCAAATGAAAGGGTACTTAATGTTCTTTGGCAACATGGCTTATACAGTTGCCTACATTTTTTTTTTGCCTTTACTCTTCTTAGTTTACCCAGAGGACTCAATTGAAAGACCATGTACAGAAGTACCAAATAAAATATATCATAAAAAATTACTCACAGAGAATCCAGTGACCTGAAAAAATGTTACTTGAAAAACTAATGACCTAAGTATGCCTCTAAATCTGAGATCATCCAGCATAGAATTCAGAATTCCTTAAAGTGGACATCTAACTAGTGATCCAAATAGAAAATTAAATCTAGCAATGATTTCTTTATAAATCTATATATAAAAAAGGTCTCTGAAGTCATCCTGTCTGCTTCAAACCCTCTCTTGTATACTGCACTGAAATCTGCAGTTAATAGTGTTTCCTGTGAATGTTTTCTATATTCTGCTCTTGTTTTGTTTACACTTTCCTTGTATTAAAACAACTCAGAATAAAACCTAATAACAATTCAGGTATTGATGCATGGATGTAAAATGCTATCCGATCAGATGATCTATAATTTTAATCTATTGTAAAAGATATACTACACAAGCAGACTTATATAGTTTTATGTTGAGTTATTCTCTATTGCCATTTAGAAAACATTAATCTGTAAATTAATTGCATCAAAAAATATCTTTCATAATCATAAACTTCTCAAGCACAGAATAACTGGAAACAGCTTTATTAAAGGCTTAGAATTTCATAGTAAAATGTCAATGAATATGAAGATAAATTCAATTTCCACGAGCTCTAAGGAGAATACAAATGATTGACTTTCTATTCTTCAGTCAATAACTTATTGACAGTTCTAGGTCCAAATGACAAAACAAAGAGCAGAAATCAATGGCAGTGGAGCAAAGATCAGATCAATAGCTGAATTTCTCATTAATGAAGCGAACGGCAGTTTTACTTACTTTGACAGAAAAAGACAACAGCCTCATGCCCTTTCTGGTTGAGAATGGAAGGGCAGAGGTCAAATATGCACAATGAATGTGAATCTGCAGTTTCTTTAGACCAAAAGCCCCTTGCATCTATGAAATTCATTTTTAAACAGATATATGATCCCTAGAGTAAAGTCCAACAGACATCATTAGAAATTATGGTTAAGCACTTACAGTGTTGTTAGGGGCTATAAACCTGCTTTCACACGTAGTACTGCTGTGTGGTTATAGGCTCCAGAGCAGAATGTTCATAAACTTACCATTTGCACAAATGAAATAACTGGGGGGGGGAGGGGAAGCTCTACTGTGTTTGTCACATAGGTAAAAGAAAGGAACACAGTCTTCAAAATTCCCTTCGTGCTTTTCAGAAAAACATATTGATAAGAACAACATTTATGTCACATTTATTTTCTGATCTTCAGTTAAAATAAATAAAAGGGGGAAATTCCTGATAATGATTGGGAATTGTATAGATGAAAAAAAAAGAAATAAATTAATAATGACAAATATCTATTGAGCTAATAATAAGTAATTACATTTAATAGTGATTTTACTCATTTCCCAGTGTCCCACCCTGCTTCATGGATAACTTGTCTGTTGTACATCATCTTTTAATTATTTTTAATAGCGTATTATATTAAAGAAAACCCAATTTAGTAACGTACACTGGTAAAGTTTTGTATAATACATGGGTTACACAAATGCTTTACAAGTAGCTATTCCTACATAAAAAAATAGCTTTTACTTCATCAAAAGAAGAATTTTCTGAGAGAAGGACAAAGCAGAAAGCAAGGGGCAGGAACTCCCAAAGCTATGCAAGCTCATAAATCAGAGCTCACAAAAAAACAGACAGTAGTCACTAATTAAACCTAGCCATTTATGAGAAGTAGTTTAAAATATGCATTTGAATCATGTTTTATTTAAAAATATGTGTTATTGATGGCCACATATAAATTATAATTAAGGATTATATATGACTTGTTGAGTGGTCAGCCAGTTACTGTAAATTGCTATAGAGTTCAATGGATCAATAGGTTAACTGTAAAACCTTCTACTTATATGCTTATGATTATCTGTAATACATGGTACTTCAGCCTAACATGCTTTTGATATTTATTAACCTCTTATAATCTATTCACACATGCAATACTCTCTCAGGACTGATAATGTATCTGCAGCATGAAGACTGATCTATATCAGAGCAGAATCTGAAGAATCTATTTCCTTTACTCAAATCAACCTCCCATAACACCTCAGAATAAAAGCCCATGGGCTTCTTTTGTAAAATAAAAAAGTATAAAAATATGACACCCTGCAAGTAACATGTTGCAGAAGTACTACTCATCTCTTTTTATACATTAAATAGATTTATTTCATATTTTTAAGTAATAAATAGCAGTAATCAGCTGATTATGATACAAATTTGTAAAGCATGAACATACTAAAAATATTAGGTCAGTCTTATTTCATATTTACCTCTTCTGTAAGAAGAAATTGCTGTAAAATTAACAGCTTCATTCAGGTTAAACTGGTTATTTTGCACTGGCTTGTAATATTTTAGGCTTCACAAAAGCTGAATGGTGATCCTAGTTTCTTACAAAGTTATCAGTTCTTTGGAAATTCAGATCCTAAATCATATAAATTATATCAGCCACGTTATACATATCTTACTTTCCCAGACTTTTGTATGCCTGTTGCTTCTTGTTTCCATGAGTACATTGCCTTTAGAAGAAGTCACAAAACTCTTTCAAATGTTAAGCAACACTAATCAACCAGCAGTCATCAGGATCAAAGAAATGTTGTCATAATGAAGTTAGGCAAATGCAAGAAGAAAGGAGGAAAATGGAGCCATGGGTGATGAGGGAAAAGATGTTTCGAAATGCGTGCTTCCATGCTACTGGAATGATGGAACAGGACTGGTTCTATCTAGAGAGACCTGTTCAGATGATTACGCAAAAGTATTATGGGCAAGAGTATTATGGACTGTTCCTCTGGTCTTACTGCTGATTGTTTTTCATCAAGGAATATAATGGTTGGAAAAGAGAAAATGGTAATGAAAGGAAAACAACTTGAACTTTGTGAAACTTCCTGGATGTTCAAATTCTGTTGGGACATAGAGGACCAGCTACAATGAAGAACCTCCAGAAAACTCACTATGTTTTAAAATAGTGATCAAGCTCCATCCTGTACAAGCAGGAAGGAGAACAGGAGGAGGAAATATGAATGCTGGATTTAAATAATAGCTGCCCCTTCCATCCAAAAGTATTCTTCAGTAGTTATATCTAGTAGTTAAAGTAAGAAAACTCCCAACATATTTTATGGTATATTAATCAATTTGAACTGAAACACCCAGAACTATAAAGAACCCTGAACCTCGACTACCAGCTGAATCCAACCTCCTTGGTTTGACTTGCAGCCTCTGGCTCAGTCGCTGCATTTCTCTACAGAGCCTTTTAGATGGCTGTGGTTTCAGCGCTTCCTATTCAGTATGTTATTTTTCACAAATGCTTTCTCTAAGTGTATTATCTTTGTGCATTATGTAAGAAAGACTGGACAACTTAGTCCCCCCGACACTTAAAAGTTAGGCATTGCAGTGCTCCTTGTGAACCTAATCCCTTGTTCTTTACCATATCCTTATCAGTATGTGTAAAAAAGACAACATGACCTCACTTGCCAGCTTCTCAAACATGAGTGCAAGGAATAATATATCAGATCTTTAGTTTAAGTCAACTCATACTCCTATATGTTATCAGAGAAAAAGTTCATTCTTGGCTGTATTCTATCAATGAATGGGGACTGTGAAATGGCAGTTCCTTTGAATTTATCTATACTTCTCTTTCCAGAACTTTCAAAATGAGTAAACACTGGGCACTGATATCTATAATCTAGAGGTTTTGCAAAGGTAGTCACACACTCTCTGTGATTTTACCTGCCTCACTGAGGAGAATCAGGCAAAGGGCCTCTAAATCCTTAATTACCGATGTACCAGATAGACAGCACAAAAGGGATTTTCATATTAATAAGATAAGGACAATTTTAATTTATTCACAGGGTTAATAAAATTGTTTCTTCTAAAAGCCATTAGTAAGGCAAGTAATTATCTTTACATACATTAGTTTTCAAAATTAGGATTAATTTTAATACATTCCTTTTCAAAACTTGTCCTTAAATTTTCCAAAGTAAAGCAGGAAATGACTGCATTTTAGTCTGAAGTGAAGATTCTACATAAGTAATATGATGTCAGTAATGTGCTTAAAACCACACCATCTAATCACTTTGACTTACATTTTTATATACCAATAAATCTGTTCCACAGTCATCTGCTAATAAGTGAATTCTATTGAAGCATTTCCAGATGTTGGGACAGTCTACTGTATTCTGGTGAATTTTAGAAGTTACATAAAATTTCAAAAATAGGTACCAGTCTCATTCATAGACCTTAGTAAATTAATTAGCGTCTTCCTGTTGTTGATGGGAAGGCTCTGAGCCCTGATTCAATGAAATACATATATGCAGCCTTGCTAACCAGAGGAAATAACAGAAATAATCCTTTCTTAGCATTAAAGTTTTAAATAAATCTGATATTTCTTAGTAACCAAAGACTAGGTCTTGAGATAATGGGAGGAAATGGCCATAATTTTCACAGGATTTATCAAAGAGTTCGCCAAGCACTTAAGTCATACATTTTATTTTGTCATATTTATTTTTTCTTAGGTTGGGGGAAGATGTTGCCTGTTTTTGCAGAGTTTTTAAATGGTATGCTAGATGTCTATTTAACTGTTGTTTATCAAACCTCCTGAAAGCTTACGGAAAGTTTTCTATGAAAATCCTTTGCCTTTGGACCAACCTGTTGGTTCTTGACCAAAAGCCAGTGGTGTGGGCCTTTTTTAATTGTGATCTTCAAATCTAAAGATGAATGCATTTTTTTTATACTGATTTGAAAATATTGGAAGATCCTGTGTGTAAAAGCCTGTGTGTTTTGGGGACTGGGAGCAGGAAAGAATTGCTTTAGTGACCATGGTAGCTTTTTTCAGTAGCTGAAACTATTCCAGAGGCATATTTTTGGTCCTCTGAAAGAGGAATAACTTCAGAGAACCCAGTTCTCTGAAGGTGATTTTGAAGGTTGAATACAGAAATATAGCTGGTGTACTGCGGATGTGGAATCTGCAGTACTTTACTGTGGTACTGGTAATCTGCAGTACTTTATACTTCTTTTTTTGGTAGTGCATAGTTTCATACCAATCAAAGTTTGGGAATTACGTTAGGAAGGAAATTGGGGGAAAGTTGTGAAGAACGTAAAAACATAAAGAGGAATTATAACAAGTGAGAAAATGGCTATTTTTGTAGTCTCGTCAGTAGATTGTCGTGACTGTGAGAGGTTTTAGTTCTAACATGGAAAATGGCTGAGCACATGTTACTGGGATATTCTCTAAATCAGTTTACCTCAAGCAGCTATGGAATCACAGAGTAGCTGACCAGGGGAAAGGAACCTGTGGAGACTGTCTAGTCCAAGCCCTCACTCAAAGCAGGGCCAGGTAGAGCAGGTTCTGTCTTCCCCCCTTTCTGCCTTCTTCCAACTTCTCTGAAACTTTCCAATTTGAAAATCTTTTGAAACACTTATAATTTGATTAAAGTGGGCACCAATTTAAAACATTACCCATTCCTCTTTTATATTACTTTCTTCATTCTTAAGTGACTTTCATGCAGGCTGTACAAAGGAAGGGTAAATATTTCGTACCTATAAAAAGCTCAGACTGGTACCCATCAGTTTAGTTTTATGTAAACAATACTAATACTAAAAATTTGCAACTTATTTGTTGGGATTTCCCTTCTGCTGTCGATAAATTTTTGCACAGAGTGAATATTGATTGCCATAGTGCCCCTTTAAATTTTCAAAGAGGAAGAAAATTCCACAACATAACCGAGTGCCTGAGCCAAACAGGCTTAGACATACTTAGAAATGCTCTATTCTGTTTAATTACAGGTGTACAGGATAGGCAGACGTTTCTTAGATGTATTCAATCTTTTTCCTAATTTAAGTTCTTCAGAATAACTGAATGTAGTGTAACCAGATGGCAGGAGCTCTGTGATTCTCACAAGTAATTGAGCACAGAAAGTTAGTCTTTTGCAATTGGTCCATGCCACAGTCATACACAGAAGTTCTTGCATCAGGCATCTCAAAAAGCATCAACACTTACAGGGATCTGCTTGTTCTACTATACCGGAAAACATCCGTCGGGTAGAGTTTAAGAGTGTCAGACTGGGACAAGTCCTAAATAGAGTAGGCTATTCCAGAAGTGCTCCTTGGTCTGGTAAAATTTCTAAGCAGCATAGCTACATTAGGAAAACCTTTAAATGTAGCCCAAACTTAATTTCCATTTCTGACTGATTGTCCTGCAGATTACTGAGGTTTGCTCTTCTTTGATATCTTTGGTAACTTTGGCCTGTGACATGCCAACATTATTCCTGTCTTTAACGGAGGGATCCCAGATGCAATTTCTTCCTCTCACCTACTGTGCTTTCATTTAATGTAGTTACATTTAGAGAGAGTAGCAATGAAATAAAACTGATGTGGGAAATACGGCTTGGAAAACTGAATTTGCATATGTGCACGGAAAAGTGTAAGGAAAGGGCATCTTTAAAGTAACTAAAGCAGTAACTAAACATGTTAATAAATATTTCTGATTAAATGAGTGTGGCTTTTGGGCCTCAGTAAGTACATTTAGATATATTTTGTTCAAGAAGCATAATGCATAATAGAAGACCCAGATTGGTAAGGGTTTAAGTTTCAGATTAATCTTTAAGGTAGACTGTGAATAAGCAAGACAAAAAAATGTTTTCTTGATATGCTGAATGTTTCAAGGGTTGGGAGAGTACTCTGCTCCATTATGGCCTTACCGAATCTATTATTTTAGCTAAGTCTTAAGATTTGTACCTTAGAATGGAGCACATTTCTCTTAGCTTGTATAATAGGCTTTCACGTACTTAGAAAACTTTATGCAGAAGGAGTGACAAGAATAAAAAGCTTGTATTCTACAATTATGAGTTATTCATTAATCACTTTTATGAGATATAACAAAGTAACATGAATGTCAAACAAAAACATCATCACAAGTAATAAAAAAGCATAACTGTAATCTTAAGTGGAATTAATTGACTATTGAGTAACAGCATAAAAATTCAAAATAGCCAAGGAATTTCCGTTTTAGGGTGGTATGAACCTAAATACTTCATACAAAACGGCAAATGAGAGTGGGACTAAAAGTAAAATAATACAAAATCCACAATATTTGTAAATGGTTTACTGAAGCGTTCTTCCTAAATAATATATAAAGCAAATTTTCACAATGATAGCATAATGTAACTGTAAGGTAATGAGGCAGTACGATCCTCTTTAGCTGTCCCTTATCAGTTAGTCATGACATGTCCAGGTTAATTAAAGCCTAGAGGAGATACCAAGACTATTTGGTTGTAGATGGAGGTATGCTCGGTGAGGAACACCAAATATCCAAGTGTTAGGTCCTCCAGGATGTTAGGTATCATGTGTGTCCAACTAGGCCAGAAGGATAAGAAAGAAAGACAACCCCACAACTAAAGTGATTTTATTCCCCTCCCACCACCTGCAGGCTTTAAACAGGCTTTTTCATCCACTTATCTTTCAAACAAAATACCTGCTCACATTTTGTTGGGTCCCTGTTCTATAGTGCTTACCTACCAGAGAGGAGGCATTAGGAATCAGAGGTGTTAGAACTTCAGTTTCCTGAATTCTGAATGGACTGAAGACAGTCTCTGAAGTCATCCCACCTAGCCCGCGTTACTCTTATGTTTAAATTAGAAAACTAACCACCTTAGATTATATCCTTGTGTATGTATACTGGAGGCATGTGGACACTTCTAAAGAGAGTTTCTCCCTCATTAAGATAATTTGCTTCACTAAGAATAGATGAAGCCCTAGCTCCTGACTTAATTACTGCAATCAAAGCCTGAGGTTAGGTGATAAATTTGAAGCCAAACGTCCAGAATTAGCTGGCTATTTAGAAAAGGGCTTTTTGGGGATTAGAGTGTTTTCACTTTGGTTATGTGTATGACATACTTTATGAATCTTTTGCTGGGCATATGACAAAATATTACAAAAGCATTCAAGCAATAAGAAGCAGTGTTGAATGAAGCAATTGCAGCAATGGCCACAGGGTTGTGTGGGCCAGATTATGAGGGTGAAAAGACATACAAACAGCTTTTAATTAGATTTAATGTATTTTGTGCTTATTTTATTTTATTTTATTTTGTTTTATTGGGAGCCTAACACTAAGAAGTTAGGCCAAATTGGAGCTATGGTCGTATAGGACATCTTACTTATCCTAGATCCCATATATGTGTAGCAGTTATTATGCAGTCCGTCAGGACCTGATCTTATGTTACTATTTTCTTTGTTCTGCAGGAAGCTGCCTATTCAACCATTCTGTTGAAAATAAAATGTGCTTCTGTATTGAATTTAACTGCAAACTTTAGGTTTCTCGCCTCAATTTTTTTGCAGAGGTTCAAAAGTATATAGTGTTTAGGCAGGAATTTGGAGGACGGTCATGTAATTTAGGTTGCTGAATGTTATCCTAGGGGGTTGGATCCTGTGCTATTCATGCTGTGTAAAAGCTTGCTTAATTCACATAGTGTTGTTTTTGCAATTTGATTGAATTATTGTAACTTTTATAAAGCATAACATAAAAGAAAATAGCAAATAAACAGTAGTAAACCACAGTAATGATACACGTGGTTTTGCTGTCTCTTTTGTGACTGGTCTATGTACAAGTGGTTGAAGGAGTTGGGACTGTTTAGTTTGAGAAGGAGGAGGCTGAGGGGAGACCTCATCACTCTCTACAACTATTTGAAAGGACACTGTAGAGAGGTTGGTGCTGGTCTCTTCTCACAGGTAATTAATGACAGAACAAGAGGGAATGGCTTCAAGCTCCAACAGGGTAGGTTTAGACTGAACATTAGGAAAGAATTTTTCACAGAAAGAGTGGTCGGGCATTCGAATAGACTGCCCAAGGAGGTGGTTGAGTCACCATCCCTGGATATGTTTAAGAGACATTTAGATGTGGTGTTGGGGGATATGGTGTAGGGGAGAACTTTGTAGAGTAGGGTAGATGGTTGGACTCGATGATCCCAAGGGTCTCTTCCAACCTAGACAATTCTATGATTCTATGATTCTAAGACTGACATGTACACTAACCGAAACAGATTAAACCTTCAATCCATAGATTAGCAATCTGAGGGGGTCTTTTTCAAATGCTACGTTGAGGCCATTCCTGGCCATAATCCAGCTCCTGTTCCTGGACATATTTGCTCATACTTAAATTTGTTTTGTAAAATTAAATTCCATGAAGACTAGTATTACGAGTCACCAATTTTTAATTAAAAAACATAAAGGGATTTTACCAAATATTTGTAGATAGTGACTGTGATCTGAGAGATCACTAGTTGAAATCTGAGGTTTTTCCAGTATTCATTCAGTTTTGATGAGAAAGACAAGGAAAAAATTAAGCTCAAGGTTTCCAAAGAAAAGCATGAAATACACCATCTACTATGATTTAGATATCATTTAAAACATTCAAACTTCTATGAAATTTATCATTAAACTAGTATGTACAGAAAATATCAACGTAATAGAACCTCATTCAAAGAATTAACCATACTTGGACTAATGTCCTTAAAATTAAGCTTGTATTAATGCAGTTTTTTGGCTCAGGGACCCGAGTCCTTGATGTATTTCTTGAGAAGAAATATTCTGACTGCAGGAAAATGTAAATGACCTCTAAGATTAAAAAATGTACATACTTAAGTAATGCATTAGTTTAAGTCTAGGTTTTTTAAGAATTAAGTTCATGTTGAAATATTTGAATCCATTATTTTTATTCATTAAAAATAGTCTGAGAAAACAGTTGGAAATTGTCAGAAATGTCAGTGAAGTCTTCAATGTATTTTCTAACTTCTAGAAAATGAATTATAGGAAAACAGAAAGTGTAATTAGTACAAGACTCCTTCACAGACATTTTGAATTCACTTGTTTCAAATGAACTGTTATACAAAGTTGGCATACACTGTGCCCTTTTCTATTATTTTTAGTAAAATGGATTTCTTGCTGTGATAAGTGATGCAGTTGTAAATTTCAACTGAAAAGTGATTCTGATAAAGCAGTGGGTAGCATTTGTATTTAAGTAACAATGATGTTATTCAACAGCTATTATAAGTGGTCTGCAATATGACATTATAGTCAAAAACAACTGTGGAAAGTCATTGTTATCTTTTAGCATTTGGATTTTTTTTCCTTGGGAAGAAGTTCTGGGACCTGTTTGGCTGAATTTAAGTATGAACAGATTAAGAGTATCAGTGAAATGGAACTTCAGTGTACAGAAAGATCTGTCACGCTTTTTCATAATACTGTCAAGATCGAAACAATCCTTCAAATAACCTAAAATTAAAGGAATATTACAGGCTACATTTCTTAATTATATTTGATACACCTGGTACAGTAAATGAAAAGAAAAGGGCTCTCATACTCAGAGAAATCAGTGTTGTCTCATACGAGTTTTAGCCCTTATCAAGTCTGTCTGACAAGTATGGAACAAATAACAGATGTGTAGCCTTGAGAAAACAAACAAATACCCTGAAGTAAACTATCTCAACATTTCTTTGCCCAGTTAATGATAAGAGGGTGAAGCAGTTCACTCAATTAGCAACAAACTTTGATGACTGCTTATCACAAACATCCAGTTTCCGTCGGAAGTTTAATACTCTGTCACTGACTCGTGCCTTCATGTGGGAAGGAGGGTAAGTAAGTGACTGTTTACTTCATAAAAGGCAAGTTACTCACTATGTGTAAATACGAAACTGGGGACTCATACTCCTGGCTGGAATAGAGTAGACATGCTGAATCATCTTACAGTATGAAGAAAAGCAATTACCTCATTTTTTCCTGAAAACATACAAGGAGGGAATGGAGAACAAAAGATGAAAACAACGACGAATTACGGTTGTGCTACATACGTTACTAGGAAGTATAGAAGATTTATCCCCCCTTTCTATTGTTTATTCATGTAGTTTTAACCTATCTGAGTTCTTGTTTTTCCTGTAAATCCTTATCACGACTTCTTCTTTCTTTCAGAAGAAATTCCACAGAAATCTTGCAAGGGAGAACTGGAGTCATATGATACAGAGGGAGGACAGATAACCTTGGTGATGAAAAGACATTAGTAACAACCTCAAACCCTCTGATACAGCTGGAGTTAGTCAAACTTTTAGATACATAATCCCTTCCATTCTATTCATAGAAGCAATGAAGGGCTGTTTAAGGAACAACTTTCAGAAAGTGCTGTGGATGTCTTCATTCCGAATTGTCTGGCTTACTCCCTATGGATACCAAGACATAAAGGAGGTCATTAAGGTTGGGTGTCTAGCAGCCTGGCTGGAATTTACATCTTTATTAGTGCTACAGGACTGATGTAGCAAGGAGATACTAAGGGAATGGCAACAGCATATATAGATCGGACTACTGAAACAGTCTCCATGTTTGATGTGCAGCAAAGTCAAGGATGAGAAACTTGAACCGTGTAAGTTTACAGCATCCATAAGAAAGGCTCTCCAGTCTTGCTGTGAGTTTGGTGGCTGAATGAGGCAGATAACCTGGGCTACTCTACTGAGGCTCGTCTTGTTGGCTCTCAGTAATCTATGGCTGAGCAAGTCCCTGACAACCAGGCTTTCCTGAGCAAGCGGAGTCCCCAACATCAGCACAAACCTTCTTTAATAAAGCAATTTAAAAATTATTGCTGTATTTAGCTACCATTTCCAGAAAGTTCTTCAAGCTACACCTTTTCAGCTGTTCCTTAAGAGTGAAGTTAAGCCATCATTAAAGATCTTGAAATATGTTAGTTGTTAGGGTTATTTCATTCACTTAATTGTTCTTTCATTATTTTACTTGGTTTGAGTTTCTAGCCTTCCACGTTTGAAGTTCTATGCTTTTAAGAGAACTAAAGCTTCCTGGTAGTGTTTCATACTGGAGAGGTCTGCTTCAAACTTCAGTTCTACATTATCATTATTTATTTGCCCGAGAATACCAACCTAGAGATGGGAAAACCTGAAAGAGTTCAAATTGTGAGTTTTATATGTGATAATTCAAGGTTTCTAAAATATTAGTTTTCTCTATGTATTCTCTGCAAGTTTAGATTATGAGTAAAGTGTATAAAATGATGAGGTTTCAATAAGGTTATATACCATTGTGGAAAGCTGGAACGTTCCTCTGAATGAGAAGAAAAGTATTATAGACAAAAAAAACCTGTTCTGCTTTTGGCTAAGGTAATTTTCTTCATAGATTGGTGCTATGTTTTGGAGTTGACCGAAACAGTGTTGATAACACACCCGTGTGTTAGTTATTGCTGAACAGTTCTTACACAGAATCAAAGCATTTTCTGCTTCTCATGCTGCCACACCGGCAAGTAGGCTGGAGGTACCCAAGAAGTTGGGAGGCACACAGCTGAGACAGCTGATTGCAACTGGCCAAAAGGTTATCCCATACCATATGATGTCAAGCTCTGCAGGTAAAGCTGGGGAGGGAAGTTTGCCTGGTCTGCTGTTGCTTCGGAACTGGTTGTGCATTAGCTTTTTTCTTGATTTTTGTTTTGTTGGTTGTGGTGGGGTTTCAGGTTAGGTTTGTTTTTTTTTTTTCTTAAAAAAACTGTCTTCACCTCAACCCGCAACTTTTCTACTTTTTGCCCTTCCAGTTCACTTCCTCATCCCTCCAAGGGGGGTATTGAGTAAGTGGTTGTGTGGTGCTTAGCTGCCTACCAGGATTAAACCATAACAACCCTTTATTTGGAAAAAAAAACACAACCCAAAACCCAATAACTGAGATTATCACAGACTTAAACATCCACATATTAGGGCAACTAAGATGATTAAGGGAGTGGAGCATCTCCCTTATGAGGAAAGACTGAGGGAGCTGGGTCTCTTTGGTTTGGAGAAGAGGAGACTGAGGGGTGATCTTATTAGCATTTATAAATATATAAAGGGGGAATGTCATGAGGATGGAGCCAGGCTCTTCTCAGTAGCGACCAATGATAGGACAAGGGGTAATGGATTCAAGCTGGAACACAAGAGGTTCCACTTAAATTTGAGAAGAAACTTCTTCTCAGTGAGGGTGACAGAGCACTGGAACAGGCTGCCCAGGGAGGTTGTGGAGTCTCCTTCTCTGGAGACATTCAAAACTCGCCTGGACGCCTTCCTGTGCAACCTCATCTAGGTGTTCCTGCTCCGACAGGGGGATTGGACTAGATGATCTTTTGAGGTCCCTTCCAATCCCTAGCATACTGTGATACTGTGATACTGCAAAGCACAATGATTATTTTCCAGAGCTACTCTTAGTAATAAATGTTTCTGAATTTATTTATAATATTGAAATATTCTCCAATAAAGAAATCTTGTTTTTCCTATTGCAATTGCTTATAGGAAGAAAAAAAAAAAAAGCCTAAGGCCTATTCTCCTAAAAGAAACAATTCTGATGTCTTTCTACCCCCAAATAAGTGTACTAATATGCAGGTAAAAAAGCAGATCATATATTTCTCCTCATTCTTTTATTAATAAAGTACACCCCATCAAATTTGGGCAGTTACAGTTGTTGACATGAGTGATAGGTAGATGACTGCCCTATCATAGGCAACTATCCTACAGAACAATTTGAATTAAGGTATAAAGATGCCAAATCTAGGACACTGTAACACAGCATAAATACAGAATTTTAAACTGATACTAAGTATTAGCTAATTCTGGTAGAAATGCAATTGTTAACAATCAAAAAATATAGAAAGAAAACAAAACCAGAAAGAACAATAACAAAAAAGCCCTTATTGTCAAATAAGAAAATTAATTAAAACATTTCAGTTGAAATGTTTTAAATGGACAAACATGGTGTATGGGTTATACAATTTTGTCAATTATTATTTGCTAGATTGCATGTTCTGGTCTTGAAACACTTCTTTATTAGCCAGTTAAAATAATCTATTATTGATAAAAAGAGGCCATCATTAGAAAGTTATGGTTCTGGAAACTGCAGATAAATCTCATGTTGAAGGTTTTACATAATTCCGTGAATCTGTACTGGAAAAGTCCTTGTAGCAAAATCCATTATTTCTGTTATAGTGCAAAAATGCAGATAGAGAGCATACAAACTCTGTCATCCAGATTAATTAGGAGAAAAAATTGTGCAATCGCCTACTAAGCAGGTACATGCTGCTACATTAGCTGAATAGAGAGCTCTTGGATTAACATGATGTGCAATATTCTTTTGTCATACTTAGTTGGCAGCAAAGGAAACAGAAATAATAAAATGGAAAACAAAAATCTGCTCAAACAAATCCTTAACTGGCAGTATTGAAACAGAGCTCTGTAGTGTTTTATTTTCTTTGCTATAAATGATTTAAGTCAAAGAAAATAAAAATAAATGGGAGTTAATTTAACTGTTCCTAAATGGGAGTTAATTTAATTGTTTCTGTGGCACCTTCATGTGTCCAAACAGTAAGGAGATGAAATTTAAACTAATCACAGTGTAAATAAAATATATATTTTAAAATCATCGTAATTATCAACTGAGGCAAATTAGCAAGGGATGTCATAGATGGATCGTTCGAAATACTTGTGTCATGGCAGGAATATGAATCATGGAAGAAAATCTATGAACTATTTTCACAATAGAGGTCAATAAACTTAATGTGACATTTTGCCCTCACAATCTAAGAATCAGATTAATTCCTTATGGGATTTCAGTATCATACAGATATGAAAATATTGTTTGATCAATAAAACAACATTCACTAGCAACAGTGAATAGATAAATGCAGAATAACATGATTTGCTTTACAATGCATCTTAATTAACAAAAACTGTAATGATGATTTTAATAAGATCGTAAGATATCATTATGAATCACAACTAGCATCTCTAGTTAAAGAGTTATGGGACATTTAAAAACATAGGATACATTATACTAAATATATAAATATAAAATAATTGACAGATTCTGAAAGCATTTTGCAAAGATTAGTGAAAAGACTTTCATCCAACATTGTAATGAAAATGTGAGAAAACAAAGTAATATTTCTTTAATGACAATCCAAAGGTACATGTATAAACCTGCAAGTCATCTCTAAAAACATTTTTAAAAAGAATCTTATTAAATGATTTTAAAATTATGATCACTAAGGAAGTGGATGTCATAGGCAGCATGGAGCAATTCAAATGGTTTGAATGAAGGTTGTTTACAACATTCTCCTGAAAGATGCTTATGTGACATAAATAACAGGAACCAATGACAATTCTCTATGATAATAAAAAGTAAGAAAGATTAATGTACAAATGACATATACCATTGAATCCTAAAGAAAGCTAATCTTACTGAAAACAAATTTAGGGAAGTTAAATATCTTGCAATAAATACATCTGAGGAAGACCTGAAGAAAATATCTTCCAATGAATGTACCTATCTATTGTGAGTGAAAAAAACAAGCAAATTTAAAAAATCAGGTAAGTGACAAAATGCTAAATGCTTCTATCTGACATAGACATATATAACCCACCAGTTCCAAATAAAGAATATATAATAATAAAAGATTTGAAAGAACACTATTAATATCTCACATAGTTAAATTAAGTTGATACTTCCAATTACAAGATTCTGTTCACAGGTGAGTAGTTGCATCACCTCTTAAAATAACTAAGCTAAAGCAAGTTAGATATGAGAAAGAAATACTAAATAAAGTAGTGTTAACATTTATTTAATAGTTAAAAACCCTGAAGATTTCTTCTTTGCTAAGAATGTTACATCTCAGGGTACGCAAGCTCTGCTCAGGTTTTGCAATTAATTTTTCTTATTCTGCCACAGTACATAGCACGAGAAAGAACAGAAAACTATCTTTCATAAGTATTTATTGCTTCTTTCGTAGTCCTCAAAGAAAAGCAAGAACTGGCCACCTCAGTAACAGATGAGATTGGGAATGAGATTGAAGAGAAATGACTGGGTTATGGAAGCCTAGAGGAGAAAACCTTGCCTGGAGGCTGGAAATTTGGAATTAAATGCTGAAACTGTCTACGTACTAGATCTAAAATCTGCTGAAATAAATTGATGGAAACTGGAATGTGTGAAATGGTATTAAAAAAATAAATATCTAGTTAAGGAGGAAACCATAAGGGGGTGGAAAAAGCTAGTGCCTATTCTGTTTGTCTTAAATCTGTATAGTTCTACAGCATTTTTCCGTATTTGTCTATGTTTATGTTATCTGTAGCTATCTACATGTACATGTTTAATACTGGAAGCTGTTACTCCTCAATAAAAGTGATAAAAGCTGGTGAGATGGTTTTCTTTGCTAACATTGGTAAATCATTAAATATATTACATCCTGTTTCTCCCACCTGCCCCAGAATAGTGAAGAAAAACATGGCTGATTCTCCAGAACTATTGTTCCCAGGACTCCTCTTAACATATCACTTATGTGATTTTTTATTCAGTTGTCTCCAAAAGCTATGTATAAATTTACAGTCCCCCTCAAACAGATTTTCTTTCACACAGTTTACTGAGTCTCTTTTCTTACTTTCATTGAATTAATGTATTATGCTAAAATCAGTGGTTCCTCTGTTGTACATACTTTGAATTTTTTGAACTATAGCTGCTGTTCTCCCTAGCTGCTGCTTCAGTAAGCTTTTACATATAGGGACCTGATGACAGTAAAAGAAAGGTTTTCAGGAAAAAGCCACAATTTCATGCAAGGTGAATGTCATTCAGTGGCATTTTTTCATGTCAGGGAAAATGCCATTTTAGGTGGCTGGGCTACTTGAATGATTCTTCATAAATCACATACTTTAGCCAACTGATTTATTTATTTATTTATTTGTTTGTTTGTTTGTTTATTTAAGTACAGGTCACTGAACTCATACCACTTTGTCAGTATATTTATGGAAATTTGATTCCCAGAGCTGAATGCACTGCTGTAGGTGATATCACACCAGTGCCTTAGAAAGAGAAGTTCCATTAGACCTTTGCTTTGTAAGGTAATGCATATGCAGCCCAAAATTTGTATTAACTTTTTTATTGTGCTGCAACAATATTTCACGTTGGAAACTGATATTTAGTTTGCTGCCCAGTATTCCAGAGTTTATGCTTTCCAGGTTGTTGCCGGCCTTTCAATCTTTGTAGGGTTTCCTTTGTCTCTTCACACATTCTTAAGCTTGTATTTTTTTCAAGCTGAATCTCTGATTTTTCTGCCCATGTTGCTAATTTCTGAGTCCCCATTGGTACTTGCAACTCTTTGAAATCTATCTTTGGCAAATTTCCTCACCAATTTCCTTTTTTGCTATTTTCTGTTAAATGCTAATAGAAATTATGTATCTAATTTCTGGGTCTTCAGTTTCTTTCTCAAGTTGATATATTGTCCTGGTTTGAGGTACAACAGAATCAATTTTCTTTTCAGTAACTTTACTTTTCAGTTAAGTCTCTTCTAATGAATGGCACTCTGAAAGTAACAGCGTATTTTTCAGGCAGTGTCTGCTTCCAGAGTGATAGCACCTCATATTTACAGTGAATATCAAGGGATGGTATGCAGACAGGCTCTTGTTTATACTTATTGCTACAGCAGCCAAGGCCAGCCCACCTTGTTATTTGCCCCGTTGGACAGTTGGAAGCAGAAAAGCGTAGAGGGGTTGCACCTGGAGGGAAGAGCCAGCAGGACAGGTGTCCCAAAACTGACCAACAGGGTATTCCATCCCATCTGCCTCATGCTCAGTATAAAAGCTGAGGGATCAAAGGGGTCAGCTCTTCAGTGGCCAGCATCCGAGAAGAACTCAATCTGTTCATCTGCCTTTGATCCCAATCTGCACATTCCTGAATCCAATTGCTGAATCCAGTTGCCGTCTTTTGATGAATCCAGTCTGGGATTTTCCCAGTGCCAGCTGGTGACGTGATCATCATCCTGGGACCTCAATACTGTTTTTGTATATATTCTATATATTTAAATATTTTCTTATTAATATTATTATCTTTTATTTTTATTATTAATAAAAGTAGTTTTAGATTTCTTTTCAACTCATAAGTCTCCCTCTCCCTTATTCTCTCTCCCTTCTCTTCTGGGAAGGGAGACAGAGGTTAAAAGAGAGTGTTTGTTGTTTGTTTAATGGCCAGCACAGCCTAAGCCACAATATATACGAAGATTTGCAAATAGTATTTCAAATGTATTCTTCAGTTAGGCTTCAATGTGCTCTTTCTCTAAAGTAATTGTAAATGCAAAAATTCATGAAAGCCAGAAAATAAAGAACTTTCCTTATTCAATTACTTGAATTGAAAACCAGGTTCAGAATTGCAACCGACTTCAACAGCAGAAGTAACATCAGTACGTACTGTATCACTGAATAAAGAGAAAACCTTGCAGGATTTTTTTGTTTGTTTTGTTTTTAATATGTCCAAGTGGAGAGCAGTGACGAGAGGTGTTTCTCAGGGATTGGTACTGGGGCCTGTACTGTTCAACATCTTTGTCGGCGATATGGACAGTAGGGTTGAGTGCACCCTCAGCAAGTTTGCCGATGATATCAAGCTGTTTGGTGAGGTAGACACACTGGAGGGGAGGGATGCCATCCAGAGGGACCTGGACAGGCTGGAGAGGTGGGCCCAAGCTAACCTCATGCAGTTCAACAAGGCCAAGTGCAAGGTCTTACATCTGGGTCGGGGCAATTCCAAGCACAAATACAGGCTCGGCGGGGAATGGCTGGAGAGCAGCCCTGAGGAGAAGGACCTGGGGGTGCTGATTGACGAGAAGCTCAACATGAGCCAGCAATGTGTGATCGTAGCCCAGAAGGCCAATCGTATCCTGGGCTGCATCAGAGTGTGGTCAGCAGGTCAAAGGAGGTGATTCTGCCCCTCTACTCCACTCTCGTGAGACTCCACCTGGGGTACTGCATCCAGCTCTGGAGTCCCCAACATAAGAAGGACATGGACCTGCTGGAGCGTGTCCAGAGGAGGGCCACAAGGATGATCCGAGGGCTGGAGCACCTCTCCTATGAGGAGAGGCTGAAAGAGTTGGGGCTGTTCAGCCTGGAGAAGAGAAGGCTCAGGGGAGATATTGTTGCGGCCTTCCAGTACCTAAAGGAGGCCTACAGGAGAGCTGGGGAAGGACTTTTTCCTAGGGCATGTAGCAACAGGACGAGGGGGAATGTCTTTAAACTGGAAGAGGGTCGGTTCAGATTAAACATTAGGAAGAAGTTTTTCACTTTGAGGGGTGGAACAGGTTGCCCAGAGAGGTTGTTAAGGCCCCATCCCTGGAGGTGTTCAAGGCCAGGCTGGACGTGGCCTTGGGCAACCTGGTCTAGTGGGAGGTGTCCCTGCCTGTGGAAGGGGGGTTGGAACTGATGATCTTCAAGGTCCTTTCCAATCTAAACCATCCTATGGTTCTATGATTCTATGAATATATGTACATTTTAAGAATGGGATTATTCGTTTTATTTTATGGAAAAAAGAATACTTAACAGGTTTTTCTTTTACATAAATGTGTACCCACACACCCTTACACAGGCAGAATACATTATTTTATTGGTTTGCTGAGCTAGCTTTCTGTGGATTGCCTTACTTGGTTAGATGTTCTTGGTAATAGATATCTTCAGCCTCAAGGGTTGTTACTCTGTCACCTTTAATGAATGTAATAGATCTGTTCCTTAGCAAACATAAAATGGTTTTATCGAAATTAAGAGACTCATGACTATTTATACAAGCTGAAGCTTACTTATGCATATGTGTGGATGCATTTTGTTTCACATTTCTATGTGACAGAATTCTGGAGATGCTGCTCTCTACGGTATTAAATTCAGTATACTGTCATACTACTTTAAAATGAATGTCATACAATCACATCTTAAGAATAAAGCATTTTTCTTCTCCACTGGGAAGTGGTATCCAAAGTTATTATTATATATAAGGCACTGCAAAAATTGTATGTCTAAATCCCTGAATATCAGAATTGTTCAAAATTGTTATATTGGGAATACAGATATTTCAGTACTATCTTACTCATGATATATAGACATACCAGTGTGTGTGTGTGATTTATCCTTATTGCATTAATAATTTTGATTGCATTAATAATTTTGATCTTTTAATGTATGAATAATGCATGAACTTTATTTTCTTTGTGCTTTGTCATTCAGAAAACAATATAAAAAAAAATCACACCTCTGGATCCATTCCCATTTGGACTGAACACATTAAATATTATCAGCTCAGAAATATGGCAGCTATGAAAACATGTGGAGCCCATGGATTCCAGCTGAGAATCGAAGGGAGCTTTAGAGCAACATTGCTAAATAAACCTTTTCACTAGGCCTCTTATTTTTCCAGGAGTTAGGAAAATGCAGAATTATAACATCTAAGCTGATTTATTTTTAACAAAAAATTCCATTAAAAATATTAGAATGGACTATGTAATGATTTCCTTTCTTCTTGATTTACAAAAAAAAAATCCTTTACCTGAATGTAGTGATCTCACTATTGTCCATGTCAGATAAGTGGAACTCTTAAGATGATTGTCAGGAGAGTAAAAAAAGGTTGAGATTTAGATATTTAGTAGTAGAATTATAACAATCTTTAAATGAAAAATATATCACTAGAGTGAATAATTTATCATTTTCTGAGCCCGTTGTGAAGGATGCATTTTCTCCCTGAGACTGTTCTATTTCCAATGAAAGCAGGAGCATTCAGATCTGTCCCTGTGTCATATAACCTAGTGGGGTCTAAAGGTCAAAAGTACCTTGCAGAATATAAAAGTTTTTTGGGAAATGTGAACGTTACCTATATTTGTGGATTAACAGTACAATGAGTGAACAAAGAACCTAAATACTTCTTTCACTTTCAGCATGAAGGAGCTCAAATCAAACTAGTGGGAACATTTATGTCTCCAAAGATTATGATATTTTGAAGTTCTGCCCTGAATGTCTGTGATGTGGGTCAGTGACCTGGGCTTTTGGTCCCCCAGATGATCTACAAGCAGCTCAATGCAGTTTTTCTGCTAAAGTTAGAGAAGGGGTCCTGCAGGAATGTTCTGTTAGGGAGGCTGGAAACTACCTGCAGATATTAATTCTTTGGGGAGGCAGTGAACAACAAAAAAAACCATGAAGGCCACAGTAGCCAGTCACAGAGTCCATAACTGATGTGACCGAGATATAGCTGGTCATCTCCTAACTTCTAGTCTCCCTTGTAGGTCCTGATCCTCAGGATATGTGTCTTGTGGTTTGTAGATACAGCTCCTAGGAACTGGAATGTCATCTTCCTTGTTTTTACAGTCTTACTTTGAAACTAAATACATTGAAACATATTATTGTAAGAGTATTATACTTCCATAAACCAGTTTTCTATATTGCTCAAGTAAAAGCTGGTAAAATTACTTCAGTTACAACAAGTAAATTGTTGTTAGGCTGCTTATTTGTTTGTGAAATCGTCAGTTTTTGCAAGTAATCTCAGAAACCTGAATTCAAACTTTAGCAGCTAATGTTTTTGGAAGTGGTTGAGCATAAGCCACCTTCTCATGGGCAAGAACCTTACAGAATTAAGCTCTAAGAATGCATTAAATAGAACTTCCTAATTTTGCAGTGCATCATAATAATTCACAAACGTTGCTTTCTGCAGAAAGACACCAGTACACAAACTACCAAAATGCCTTCTTAACAACTTGAGTCACTGAATAAAGACTAGATTGCTGGGGAACAGAAATGAGTGGACAACTGTTCCACATGGTTTTATGTTCTGAGGTAGTACTGGAAGACAAAAGCAATGTGGTTTTGGGATTTAGCTGAAATTGCTAAGACAAGTAATAGAGAAGTTAATAACATGTAGGTGGAAAGATGGCCAAAGGTCAGATGCAAAAACTGAGTCATGAACTACTTACTGAGGCAAAAAGAATAAAAGGAGAGCCCTTGCGAGTTTTGGTAGTTAGAGTATCCACTCTGTGCAACTGGGGGACAGTCGGAAGAGTCCCCTGCTTCTCTTTTTCTTTTTCTTTTTCTTTTTCTTTTTCTTTTTCTTTTTCTTTTTCTTTTTCTTTTTCTTTTTCTTTTTCTTTTTCTTTTTCTTTTTCTTTTTCTTTTTCTTTTTCTTTTTCTTTTTCTTTTTCTTTTTCTTTTTCTTTTTCGTTTTTGTTTTCTTTTTCATTTTCATTTTCTTTTTTCATTTTCTTTTCCTTTTCCTTTCTCTTTTTCTCTTCCTTTTCCTTTTGCTATCCTTTTCCTTTTCTCTTTCTTCTTTTTTCTCTCTTTCTCTTTCTCTTTCTCTTTCTCTTTCTCTTTCTCTTTCTCTTTCTCTTTCTCTTTCTCTTTCTCTTTCTCTTTTCTTGTACAACATAAGATCCTTGCCTAGGAGACAGTCTGAAATATCATTTTCCCTTTCCTAAAAAAATTGGAGACCATTATCAGATTATCTGCCATCTGTTGATTTCAGTGCTTCAGTTACCTCAGAATCCTCTGGTAAACAACTCTTTCTTGATAGAGGGTTGAATGTACATTCAAAGGTAGCTTCAGCTGAGCAAGTGCCCAGCTAATCCCCTTAGCACATAGGGACAAGGCTGCCACCAGCTCTAATTGATTCTGAAATGAATCTGTATAGAAAATTAGAAGGTTTGGATTCCCATGTGAGCTTCAATAAAGAGCCAGGATGTAAGCCTGACAGCTGAATGGATTCAGAAATGAAAATCTGATAAGCGGCTTAAAATTGTACTTAAGTCCAGAAATTATTTGAATGCTCTTGTTAATGGCACATTGTATATTGTCACCTAGTTAATTATCTCTGAAGATGAGTTCTTGCAGAGGAGAAGATACGCCAGCCTTTCACAGCCTTTTCTCATCACATATTTATTAAATTCCACCCTCCTTGCCAGTAGCTGGAAGGCAGAAAGAAAGGATTAGGGGGCTGCAGTTCCTCTGTGGCTGTCAGTTCACTGTGCCAAACTTCAAATATGAACTGTTGCATGTACTGTCACAGACATTTCCTTTACATCTTAATTTGCAAATGAGAAGCTGACATTTGTTATGCCTTGTATTTGCACACATGAAAAGCAAATATTGTCACTGCTGGCTATTTTGTTTATCCCTTTGGAGATAGCGTATGGCCTATTTATAAATTTTCTTTAGATTTTTTTTTACTAACCGGGATAGTCATGAGCTACATGTCCTCATATTTTATTCAGGAAGCCTATCTGCAGTTTATGAAGCGTGCCCTGCATGCGACAGCTATTTAAAACAGTATCTTTAAATCTATTTTTGTATTGTTGTCTTGCAAGTTTTTTGATAGATGTTCCTATTTTCCATATGCTTCATATAGATGCGTTGATGAGGTTTTGTGTGCATACAAGCGCCCCCTCCTTTTTTGTGTTGCATATGTGTTTATCTGCCTATATACATTCATATTAATAGTGGAGGGGTAGAAAGATTGCACTGGAGGCAAAGACTGTTCTGTCCATCACATTATCATAATTTAGTATCAGATATAAAGTGGAGAGGAAATGAAGATGGAAGAAGAAGAAGAAATGAAATGAAAGGTTCATTAGAAGAAGGTATCCCTGAGCAAAATAAACAGTCAGAGGCAATGCTATAGATATGAAGAATCGTCATCTCAAATACTCAAGAAAGTATCATTGAGGAGTAGAATATGTACAATTTCCACTTTTGTTACTAATTACAAACTTCAATATATTGAGCTGAAAAATTAGACTTGTCTTTCTGCACTGAATTTGAGGAGACTTTCCTAAGACAACAATCTATGCTGACTGTCCTAAGCATAGAGAACTTTTTGAGGAATCATCAAGTCCTTTCTTCTTCCACTTCCACCTCATACTTTGGGCACGATTCCTTTTAATTTGACTGACTAGTTACAGCAGCAAGGTGCAGAGCTAGGATACTTTAGTTTAATTTGCTCTGGAAACACACACATCTTATCTGACCTCAGACAAGAAGGTTTTTTTTCCAGTACTCAAATATACATAAGCGTTGCCGCTGAAGTGGTATTTCTTTTCTTGCCTGACAAATGTAGATGCCTAGAAAAGAAAGCAGAGCACCGAGAAGAGGATTGCTGTCTTCTTGTGTCACATGTTAATGTAAGTCTGTTGATATATGTATTTAGACATTTAAATCTACCTCAGAGGCCTTTTAATGTTTTTTCCTGGAAACATAAGTCCATTGATTATATATCCAAGTACTGTTACAGTAAATGCTACTTGTTTGGTATTTCCAAACATTCCAGTCCATACTGCAAAGCTGAGTAGATTTTGAACTGACAGAAAACAAAACCAGCAGGACTCATTCTGACCAGTACTTTACATTCAGTGCAGAAACACTGGCATGTGCCTGAGATTTCATCTCTCTCACAAAACCATTTCCCTTCCCTCCCCACCTCCCCTCCCCCAATCCCTCTTTCTTTGTCATTTTCAACAAGGGCTGAGTTAGGAAATTAGGAGCTAGAGCAACAGCAGCAGCTGCCAATTGCAGCAGGCGCTGTGTCTTCTTCATTTGGAGGCTAAGTAGGACACTGTTGGTGACTGCTGAGTTCCTGGCTAGCAAATTAAGAAGTGGCAGACACAGTGATCTTCCAGACTGGATGAATATATAAAAAAAAAAAAAAAAAAAGCTGAAATGTTCATTTATAATTAAACACTATTCATGGAGCTTGAGTCAAAGCCCAAGAAAGTCAATGGAAACATTATTATTTACTTTAATGAGCTTTGGATTTCAACCTAAGCAAAACTGTTGTGTACAAAAATATTTTTCATTTAAATGGATTCCACTTCAGCTTGTAAAGTGCCTGGAGATCTTGGGAACATCAAGAAGAACTTGTATGAGAATTCTTATCAAACTGTCACCAGGGGTAACTGTTAGCATGTAAAAATGACTTTTCTGTTGTCTTAACATTGCATCTGCATTAACTAAAATAATCCTTTCAACACTCAGTGAGGCAGGGTAGCATTATTCTAAATCCGCACTTTATTTTTACAAAAGTTACCAAAAAAGTCTTCTTAAAAGGCATAAAAAAAGTGCCTAAAGTATATGGCAGAGACATAAAATATGTGGAGGGAAACAAAACCTCTGTGCTGATTAGATGTGCATACATGCATATATTTAATAATTTATATTAATATCAATATACTCCTATGGAAGACAAATGATTGTATACCAATTTTAAAGTAGGCATGTTTCATATTAATTCATATGTATTTATTTATAAACCTGTTCTGTAAAGATTTACTGACTTTACATCTACTTTATGTATGACACTATATAAACACAGAAAGTTCACAACAAGTGCTCTGCTTGTGGAAGGCAGTGCCATTCAACAATCTGAAGCACTGAAATTTAATTTTGGTTTAAAATCCCAGTCCTTCGTGGATCTTATGTTACTGCCTCTGGTCTGTATGAATACATCTCTATTAAGTGGCATAGCCTGGAACATTCCCAGGGTGAAGCACTAGTCCCTTCTACTCCTTTATAAAAACTTGGAAGAACAGAAAGCTATATTCTGTTCTATACACAAATTCAGTGGCTAAAATGGTTTCCAAAACTTGAAAACTGGAAGCCGACACTCTCCATGACTCAATCTCTTATGTGGCTCCAACACAAGCCTCGCTTCTTTGAAGGAAGCTGTATGACCCGCTGCCAAAAAGCTAATAAATAAATAAAAGAATAAAGTGGACTCCTTGAACTGGGGGCAGGGGGGGAGGGGGTGGGGATGCCGGGAAAAAAGGAAATGGGTCTGTAATATTTTTTATATTGCTAGGATTAATTTCTGGACAAAATTCAAATTTCAGAGGACACTGAATTTGAAACAGACTTTTCATTTGGGTGGCTAGAAAACATTATTACCTAGTTTGCATAGGACAAAGGACCCGATTTCTGAACGCTGCTCCAAAGACAGTCTATGTATTTTACAGACACAAGAGCATGGATCCAGGAGGGCGAAACCTGCTTACCTATTTTAACCAATGATTGCATTATCTGGAATTAATTAACTACCTTTTGTGCAGGGATCAGCACACAGATCTCTTTCCAGAAGATTTTGCTGACTAAAATGAAATTATTTTGGTTTCTGTTTTCAGGTAGTATAGTGAATGTAGGTTTCTTTTTTTCTATCTTTATCTATCTGTCATCTTTCTATTGATCTATCATATAAATGTACCTGTAAAAGTTATTCTCTCGGGACTGAGAATAAGAGTATCTAAGCTAGGAGGTAAGCGCAGAGATGGTCTGTGCTGTCAAGATAGTAGCAGTTCTAGATATGCCCAAAAAGCAGAACGTCAGGCAGCTACAGACCTTTACCATTGGAAAGTTAAGTATGTAGAGACTCAAGATGGTAAGGAGTGAGTAAGGAATACAGTCATGGACTTCAGTGCATCAATTCCATTTTAAGTATAAAAGTCTTGTTATGAACCTAAATTGCTGATTCTTCAAAGAAAATATTTTTTGAGCTATGTGCCTTGATAGGGATACAGGATTCTTTCTTCACAGGTTTCTGTGTAGGACTATGAGTCTCCTCATAAGGACTTCAGGATTTAACTCTTATTGTAACTATTAGAGAGGAAGAATATGTCATAGGAAGATACTTAAAAACATTTGAAAATAGTTTTTGACTTTCCCTCTTTTTCCCTTATTTTTGCATCTCTTTTTGTATGTATAAGTGAGGAAAATAAAAAAAAAAAAATAACCACACCAAAATAATAAAAGAAAAATCAGACAAAAACATTCTTGGTTGAGGCCTTAGGCAATTATTTCTAAATCCTTAGTACTGGGCAGAGCCGTAACCCAGATTTTTTAGGATAACTGCCAATCCCATCTGTTTGGCAAAAATCTATCTTTTTTTTTTTTTTTCTATCTCTTTCTTTTTGTTTTGTTCTGTTTCCACAGATAGCCTCCAGGTTTTGTGTCAAGCAGGCGCTTCTGACAATCTTTCAAAAGGCTCTTTGTATCAATCACTGTCCTTGTAAACGCCAATGAAGGAGTTTTGGGGTTTTAGATAGTGTCAAAACCATGTCCAAATGGATGCTACAGAAAGTAAGTGTCTGTGCGCTGCATTTAAGGAAGCGTTCATCATGTCTTTTATTCATCTTTACAGTGAAGACAAATGTACAAACCAGCATATGGTCGCATATGCAAAATGCTTCAAGGTATCAATAATGGCAGGATCCCCTCATGTTCTCCTGAGCCTGACTACACTTTGTAACCCCCGCTATTTAATGGAATATAGGACAGTATAATGTGATGTCATATGTGTATATATATATGTATATAAACAAGTCAATAGTAAGTTTATGGATGACTAAACTTGACACCTTCATTTTCTTGAGAGCTTTCAATTTCGACTGCTAAAGCAAATATTAGGTAAGGGAGTTGGTGAGAAAAAGGAAGTACTAGTTCTGCTGACATTTTGTTGTTGGGTTTTTTGACCAATGTATTATTTGTATTTGTCTTATCTTACGATGTGAAGAAAATTATTAGATCAAAGGCTTCAAGAACTTCAATGAGCTTATAGTAATAAAAATATGTGAGTGTTGATGAAAAAATGAAGCCAATAAAGGAGTTGCTTAAATATGGTCACTGATAAAAGTGGAAAGAGGGAGTTTTCCAGTGTCTTGTCTGGGTGTTGAAGAGTTTACTGAATCTTAGAAGTAAGTATCATACAGATAAGACTGGCCACATTTCTACCTACCTTTACAAAGCTGGATCCTACAGTGCAAGCAGAATTTTCTTAACATTGAAACAGAAATTTAAAGTAGCAAAGAAGACAAAGATTGTTGAGGTACAACAATGGTACGAGACAGGAATTACCAAATAGAAAGAAATTTTTGTTTTCTGTCAGTGGAAATTTAGATTTGATTTTCTTATTTCAATTCTAAAATTCATTTACCTATGGTGAGGGTTTTTAATAATCATTATTTATATTGTATTCTTATTTGTATCTCATCTTTCAATAGCAAGATTCTACTTAGCTAGCAAAAATTAATGCTTTACTTTTGGGGATTTTCAGCTATTTTCAGGACATTGCTAGAAGGTACAGGATTCCAACTCTGTCCCATAAGAACTACAGGCTTTAATAAGGCTGAATGTTTGTTATGTGATTAGAGGTTGCTGAACTTGGCTTTTTAATTTTTTTGAGAGATAGAAACTGAAATTTTTTATAAATATCAAGGAAAGCTCTAATTAAATATTTTTTTGTGGTTTGGGAGTATGGGTAACTTTAAAGTCACTTTTAGTCACAAGGGCCAGTTCTCTCAAATGAGACTTTTCTGTTTGATCCATCTGACTGGTTATTTCGTTCCTTTTAGAAACATCCTTCTCTTTTACAACTTCTTTCACATCATGGAAAAATGTTTAGTATAAAAAAAGAAACTCTAAATTAGCTTTATATAAGTAACAGTTAACTGTATTGAAACATTTCCAGATGCATGTAAAGTGTTTGTAATAGGATATTTATTGGTCAGTTACATCTCTTTTATGCTTTTCACCCCCTTCACTCTATTCCGCTTTCTGTATAGACAGGAAAAACCTTGGAACATTATATTTGATTTTATAAGAAATTTAGATTTTTTTTTATAAATAGGTGTAAGGAAAAGGCTTGGTGAGTTTGTTTTGTTACTGCAGTTTCTGTTTTTCAATTGAGTGTGCCAGAGGTAGTACCAATACATGGAAGAGAAAAAAATTGGAAACTGGGGTAAACATCGGTTTGTAAAGAAAAGATGGCAACAGTGTTACTCAGATAAAGAGAATGAAGACCCATGTGAATCATCAGGGAATGGGGAAAAGTAAGAAATGTAGAATCAGAGCGAGAATCTCAAGTAAGGGTAAAGATGGAAAATAGAAGAAGAAAATAGAGTTATGTGAAGGAGGAACTGCTGTGATAGAGGGAGTTGAGAAAACAGCACAGAGACAGAGGATGTGGAAAATGGCTAAACAATTACGTAAAATAAATAGAAAAATAAAATATAGAACACAGAGAGAAATTAATAAAGAAAGTAAATGGAAGAGTCAAATTACTTCATAAAGAGGAGTACACTGAAGTCAGATTTTCTTCTCTCTTTCCATCTTCGTTTTACTGCCTCAGCAATATAAGGTAGTTATAAGCTTGTTAGAAGTTGCCAAGTATGAATCCATCCTGTGACAATTTTCTGCTGGCATCTATTTCATATGTGAGAGGGAGAAGTTTCCACACTGTAGTGCAATGAATTAGGATCCAAGCAGCTGCAGAGGTGAGAATTCATAGTTGTCTCTATGATATTACCTATTCCTTCTCCTGAATAAAACACATAATCTGACACGGGAGAAGACCTGAACAATTTTACTTAGATTTCACAGTAATTTTCCATTTGGGAGAATGTGTAAGTAAATCTAGTTTTTTAGCAGTAATAGAAAAACTGAAGAGAAAAAAAAATAAAAGGCAAGGAATGCAATAAAGATAGAAAAGCAACTCAAAAGCTTTGGAGACCTGGGCTTGCACCTGGAAGAGGACTAGGAATGAAGACCAAGTCTTCAGAAGACTTTTTCATCCCAGCAAGTGTTACTGTTCAAACACCCTCCTCTATCTGGGGCTGACAACAGCCTTCCTGAGTTTCCACACCTCTGGCATAAGGAAAGCGGGCAGCACACACAGGGCTTGTTTTGCTGCTCCAGGAGGTCTGGTGCTTCAGCGTACACCCAGGTGGAGCAAAGACTTATTCTATGGGAAGCCGTACCACAACAGGAAAAGAATAACAAATGGCAGTGCTCACCTTCTCTAACTATGTCTAAATATGAATAATTTCAGTTTGAACATTAAATTTTAATCTTCTCTGTTGGAACCTTCAGTTCCCCTCATTGTCAACAGAGAAATACAGGCAGTCCTAAGGGGCGAATTCATATCGCTTATCCTAGATATCTGTCTTACAATGAGATGAGTTGCCCTCTGGAGATGCCTGTTTTTTCTTCCTGATTTTAAAGGAAGCCTTGGATGAGTAACTAATTAGAAATGCTTTATTTTTTGACCCTTCAGTGGGGTGAAAGGACTCTTAGAGCAATACTACATCTTTCTAAGGTACATTGAAACTTCATGAAAAGCAGAATAACTCTTTGCTAACATGAAGACACAGTTCTTATTGCAGCACATTTTGAAACTGGGCTATGTTCAATGCTAAGTCTGCATGAAGCCTCAAAATTGATTAAACAATCAAAAAATGCATTCTGTTTTCTATGGCGTCAAAGAGGTTGACTTTAAACAGTGAGCAAAATTTGAAGTCCTTCCTGCTCTTAAATAAATTCAAATGGAACCATTCTTTGGAGGCAAGATACACTGGATGAAGAAGCAAGCAAGATCAAGGCAACCAACAATTTTGTGATGCCATGTCCTCAATGTGTTTTAGTAAGGTCAGGATTTTTGAAGGCTGCTTGCAGTACATGCTATTCCACAAGCCAGAAAGTATCGCTTGCAAAGATGAGCTAATGGGTGGAAGAAAGAAACAAGCTTGTCTGTGTCATGCTGAGGCAGATTGGAAAGAAAGACACTCAGGGAGGAGTTACATGAAGGTTTTGCAATTAGGGTTGTTCCCACAACTTGTAGACCAGAGGACAGATTGAATAATTTCCCTTACTCAGTTTGAAAGTTTTGTTCTCATTTGATGGGAAGGGTAAGGGGATAGAGGTTGGTATAGATTTCATTAGATGTGGCTGCATAAATGAAGTGCATAGCATCTCCAAAAATTGTGGCCATTTTTTTTACCTAGATGCTAAGAAATAGCCTATAGCTTTCTTTCCTTTCAAAAAAAAAAAAAAATCCATTTACATCACTTGTGGTTATCCATAAATTATATTCCTTAAAATAGTTCCTCACTGGTGTCCACACTGGCAGCTGGAGATCAACCACATTTTGAAGTTCTAAGATTAATCAATAAAAAAACAAAAAATAAAACTAGACTCTACAATTTGATCAAATAAGAAAAGAGGCATTAAAAGATGAACAATAAGCTATTTCTATTTTCCGCTTCTGTCATTAAAATGGTATTTCTTTCTATTCTCTATGGTCTGTCACTGTTAGCATCTCCCACAGCTATTATAAAGGAATGGTGGAGAGACTGGGATTAAGATCCCAGTTCCTGAAAAAGTAAGAGTGCTCCCAACAAGCTTATTCGAAATTGCACACAACGCACTGGAAATTAGGGGAGTTCAGCTGTTCCCCTGAACTTCTGAAAAGCTTATCTTTGCAGCAAGTTGATATACTGCATACTTCCAGATGAAATGGGAGTTTCGTCACTTAGGCATAACAAAGACAAAATTCTTAGGTTTTGGTTAATTTATGTGAAGTGGTTGTAAGCACTAGATGAACTTAGAGCCTGGAGTCCACCATAGATAAAGGACACCAAGTAGTGTCTGTAATTGTATATTATTTTAAATGATGGATGTGCCACTATGTTAATTCTTAAGAGGTTTGCAATACAAAAAGATTTTTTTTTTTAAAACAAATGAAGTTGTATACATAGGTAAATCCTAAATTAGTCATATTCATGGAAATGTCTCAAATGCTTGGTTATGTAAATTAGCAGAACTAAATAAATCAGTACTACTATAACAGCTGTTAAATTCCTTGACCTTTTGTATCCTAAACGGAAAGGATATCTTTGGATATTAATGAATTTAAACTTACAGTGCGTCTCTGAATTATTCTCATAATTTCCTTATTTTACAGGTGGGAAAAAATGATTGTCTAGGCAATTAGTAAGATTTTCTGTAATAAAAATGACAGTCAGGCATCTACGTTTCATTTAAAGTGAGTAAGAGGCAGGAAGCCAAACTTTTCCTTGACATTATAATTAACTTTGCATGACTTGCTGGGAATCATGTGGGAAGTTCTGGAAGAATCTGTTGAATAAAGTATTTGTCTTTCCTCACACTCCTCATCTCAGCTACAAGAAAATCCTTTGTGTATGTTTGCAACAGACTGGGATATTGTGCCACAAGTTCTATGTAGGTTTATTTGAGCTCAATACAATGCTGATTGTAAGCTATCATTGATTGGAGAAGAGGGATAAAACCTTTTGTGAAGTGAAGACGCATCACATCATAAATCTCTTTTAAGTATTGAAGACGAGGTGTTTACCCCTTACCTTTTTTCTAGTTATGTAAAACCTTAAGTACCATTTTCATGGCAAAGAACAAAATGTATCATGATATTTTTAATATTCAATAAATATATTACTGCAAACCTGACTTTTTACAGTAATTACTTTTTAACTTCCTTATCTGTGCATCAAAAGAGTGTGGATAGCTTGACTACAACCTCTCCACCTCCTTGCTTAGCATTTTTGCACAGTATAATCTTTTGAAAGATGAAATGTTTGACATCTCTCACAGGAAATACTGCACTTATTTTGACAGTGCTATATCTAGCATGTCTTCTTTACTAGGCAAACTGTCTGGAAGGAAAAATAGAAATAACAACACATTGGCTTTTGTATTTGTTGCTATGGCTAAACTGCATAGCAACAAGACTTAGGACACTTGCTTATATTGAGGAAAAAATGAAAATTTAGCCTTTTATGTCAAGTGCATAACGCATGCACACAGAGCAAGACCTCATATCCAAATAATGACCTCACATCTTATTCATACTTTTCAACAAGAGAGACAGATGGACCTTAACTTTTCAAAAGGTTAATTAAGCAAAAGGTAAATTAAGTATGACTTGTCACTGGGAAATGCTTCTTTGTATGAATTAAGCAACTATTTTTACACAGAGAAAGAGAGACTGGTGGTGCGATATAGAAATAGGAGAAATGAAGCAAAGACAAACTTCTATCAACAGCCCAATTTCTAGCTGTTTTTCACGCATCTTACAAGTGATGAGCCTTTCAAGAGAGTTTCACAGAACATAGGAATGATCAAAATATGTTTTGCTGTTCAGTTTATTCGTTTCTCTATTCCATATTACTTCCTATGGTTTACTTCTAATTGTTCTAACTGTTTTGGGGGGTTTTGATTGGGGGTTTATTCTTTGTTTGGTTGGCTTTTTTCCTCTAAAAATTTATGTGAGAGCTTTTCCAACATTTACTGTTCTACGTTATGAATAAAAATCTTAACTCAGCTTCAGTTGTGGAGTCTCCCACTCTGGAGACATTCAAAACCTGCCTGGATGCAGTCCTGTGCAACCTGCTGTAGGTGAATCTGTTCTGGCAGGGGGGTTGATTTAGATGATCTTCAGAGGTCCTTCAACCCTGACCATTCTGTGATACTGTGATTCTATAACACGTTTAGTCAGAACAGCTATAGAACTAGTGATTGGAAGTAAGGCAGTAAAGATCAAAGCGATTTTCAAATCTTTTCCTTCACTGCTTTGATAGAAATGCAGAGCAGAGCCAGTTCAGAAAAAAATAAGGATCAACCTAAACTGTCATTCATACCCTCAATTTAAAATGTTGGTATCTCAAGTTTCCATAAGACAACTTCACTGCTGCAGGAGAGTCCAATCATAAGATATCTGGACTGCAGACTATAATTAAACTTTGCTTTAGCATTTTGCTGCTATATTTGAGCTACTCCATGACATTTTGCTTCACCTCCATGACATATTTTTACCCTCAAATGTTTCAATCATTGTAACAAAAGTGAGAGTTTATCTTCCAAAGTTGATTTTGTCCTTTAAGAATACCTCTGCCTCCTCCTTGATTATGTACTTACCTACTTTTACTTGACTAAAACTGTTATATAGAATATAATCTATTGTACTCATGTGGACAGATGTAAATGGAAACAAGAAGAAAAAAACAACCCATGCTGAGGGACATGCACATTTCCAAAAGACTGAGCAGGAGGTATGTAGACAAATCCTATTATTGGGTAATGAGATTTGTGCGCGTACCCGGACACTATTATGAAAACGTAGCTCTTTTTCAAAACAAAGTGAAAGAAGGGGGCAATCTTTTCAGCTGGGGTCAAATTCTGCTTCCAGTAAGGATGTAATAAGTTCCATTAAAATCAACCTTATTAGTGTCCAAAAGTAGCCAAAAGAAAGAAATAGCCTTTATATTCACAGAAATTTCAGATGACTTTGAGCCTGATCATGCTCTCATTGAAATTAACAGGAAATATTCTATTGGGTTGTAGCATCAAGCTTATTAATTACTAATCTGCTAAAGTGCTCTCAGTGTCAAGAAGCTTGCATTCCTTGCATAGTCTTCTATGGAGTGAAAGAATTCATATAAAATCAGGAATGTTATGAATAAAAGATTCAGCCATCATTGATGGACTTAGAATAAAATTCTGCCAGTACTATGCATTTTAAAATCATAAATCAAGACCCTGATAGTCACTTAAAATCATGAGTTTTAATATACAATAAATGCTGTATATCTACTCCATGTCTTTTGCAACTGCAGAACATAGATTTATGTTCCCAAATATTTTTTTTTATAATCACAATGACTAAGAATATAATTTTCCATAATGAAAAACTGGGACTCTTTGGTAATAAAAAGACTGTGGCAGCAAAGTGCTTTAAGGAAAACATACAACATGCTAAAATGCAGAAACCTGAGAATATCGGGTTGCTATATATTTGGAGACAACTATGTTTGAAAGATAAAGACTTGAAGGCATCTTTAGGCAATGCTGGTAGCCTTTGTGCTTTACCAGCTCATATGCTGAAAAATATTTTATAAATAAAATATGTCTTTGGTTTTTTTTTTTAATCTTCTTGTTAACCCAGAACTATTTAGTAAGAGGAAGATAGATAACTCATGAAATGTAAGTAATTATCTACTGTTTCTAACTTTCTAAATAGACAGATTTGAAGTGTTTCATACATGAGAGAATAAGGTCTCCATACCTCTTAATTTCCTTTTTATACTGCAGGGTTCCTTTTCCCCAGGGAAATTCCCAGGGAAGAGGACTGCACGCTCCCCTCGCAGCTTGATGAGTTCCAGCTTTGAAAGCTGCAGTGACTGCAGTGCTGACCGGTGGGGGTAAGCTTTTCACTATCATGTCCAAAGTTAGGTCATTCAGCAGAAAGTCTTCATGATTTGAGATCACACTATTATTTGTAAACACAGTGTGTGTGCATCTGTTATATGCTGTCTCCCAGAGGTGTGTCGAAACACTAACTTCACATCATTGGAGGGTCAGTTTTAAGGAATATTTCTAATCCAGGTAACGGTCCTATTATAGATCCTTTCTGCTGAATACATTAAGTTGAATAGCTGTAAAAAATTGGATGGTTGGTAGAAAATATTTGGTGATACAAATAGAACAAAGAAGTAAATTAATGAATTTCATCACTACTTGTGAGAACTGTATATACATTTGTAACTACAGAAGCTAATACCTGCAGTCTGTAAGTTGATCATGAATTCATGTTCAGACCAAATGCCTCTTCTGTTCCAACAGCCATGTGATAGGTTTGAGAAGACGGTCATAGAACAAAATGACAGTGGAATAATTTTGATGTTTAATAATATAGTGTCTCTCCCTCTCTCACCAACTGGATTTTCAAGCAAATGCTTACATGTGCAAATTGTGCAAGAAAGGGCCGGGCTATGAAAAATGTGACAAAACCTTCTCTCAGTGGCTAGGGGTCGTGGTTTAGGCCGAATTGGCTACTGGGGACATGGGGCACCCCAGATGGGACTGACAGATGCTCCCCCCTACCCTTCTTCAAAAAGAGAGGCAGAGGAAGGAAAAAGAAATTTCTGAGTTTAGAAGGAACTCAACTACTTTGAAGAAATATTAATAACAAAATAAAAAGAACATAATGAAGTATATACAAAACTATATCAAGCTCACAAGATGACAATCACAATACTGGCTGGCACTGGGGAAGTCCCAGACTGGACTCAGTGATGGATGGGAACTGGATTCCGGACCTGGATTCAGGATAGGGAAGAAATTTGTAACAGAAGAAGGAGGGGTGACCCTTTGATCCTTCAGCTTTTATACTGAGCATGAGGCAGATGGGATGGAATACCCTGTTGCTCAGTTTTGGGTCACCTGTCCTGTCCGCTCCTCCCTGCAGGTGTGATCCCTCCACGCTTTTCTGCCTCCGACCCTCCAACGGGGCAAGTAACAAAATGAGCTGCCCTTGGTTGTTACAGCAATAAATATAAGCAAGAGCCTCTCTGCATACCATTCTGTGGCATCAGCTATAACCTATATCTTATCACTCTGAGAGCGAACAGTGTCTGCACAATATGCTGCTAATTTCAGTAGTTAGAAGAGGCCCAGCTAAGAAGTAAAGTTACTGAATAAAATTGTTCCTGTTTTACCTCAAACCAGGACAGCAAGGTTCTCTCACCAGCCTAGGAGGAGGGAGACCATATTTTGCTGGTGTGGGATATAGGATGTCTATTACTTTTCTTTTTCCCTTTCCGTTGAAACTGCCATTCGTGTGAGGTGATCTCCCATTTTTTTCCAGATGTCTATTTCTGGGCTACGTGTGTATACTATGAAGGAGTATGATTCTGTACATGAAGGAAAACAGCTGGAAGAGCTGTGAAATAAGTTTTGAGTAATGAGAACTCTGTCATGATGTCAGTAACAGCATGACCTTATTTCTGATCTGTTTTTCATTGCTGTGAGTCAGACTGAACTTCTTTCCTGCGTAAGGGTGACACCCATGTAAAACCAGTGGAGGCAAGAGCAGAATGAGGATCCTTGTCTCCAGGAAAAATAGGGATAGCCCAAAATAATGATTTACAGTGAAGGTATAGGTGAAGCACTGCTTTCACACAGACAGGAGTGATATACTAAGAATGTGTGACAGGAGCAGAGTCCTACTGTTGTCATGGAGACTGAAAAAAATTGTTAAAACTTCTAAAAACAAAAATAAAAGTGTTTGGAATCTCTCCCATCATACTTCTTACGAGTACTAATGTGCAATTAATTCTCTGACACTTGTTTTAGACCCTGATGAAATAAACAACAATAAATAACATTTTTTTTTGTCTCTAAATGTATGTTTTTATTTTACCAGAAAAAATTTTAAATATAAATAATCGAAAAAAAATCCTATGTATATTTATAAATGCATACACAGCCAGCATGCAGGAAGATGGCATAACAACAACATGCAGAAATTACAGAGCTCAGCAGCTAACGAGAAAAATTTGCAGCAGTCAATTTTCAGCACGAGGATTATACCCAAACTCCACAGTACAAAAAGCTAAAGGAAGGGATGCATTTTTTCAATTCTTCCCCCCAATTCATCTTGAAAATGCCAGCTTCTCAGCTTCAGCAATTTTGAGTCATAGCATGGAGCTGTCACCTGCCATGCGAGGTCTGTGACATGCTTCAGCAGAGGTCACTCTTTTCTTTCAAGTCACAGCTAGAGAAGAGGATTTCTATTCCCCTTTCCCTCATAAGTAAGAGATTAGTGAGTATTCACCTCGGAATAAGATACTCAATTTATTTAATAAAACATGTAAATGATATCAAGGTCAACTAGAAAAAGAATGTGGGTTTAGAAGTTTAATGTGAACATGAGGTGATGTGGGAGGCTGGGATTTACTCCCTTTACCAAGACATAGTAACTAATAACTCTTCAGTGTAAAATGGGTAATCTCAGGCCCAAACCTGGTCTCTGCCCTATTTTAGGGAAAACTTTCAGCCACCCAGTGAGTCTTACGTTTTGCCATACTTTTCGCTGAGCTATGCTGTCACCCTGTCACAGAGCTGAAGTAAAATGATTTTTCATAAATCTCCTAACTAATCCCAGCTGATATTTATGCTGAAACAAAGCTGTATTTCAGTACTTCTCCAACAGGATTCCCTAGCAATGTTTAGAAGCCTTACGGATAGTAAGTCATCACCTACTGTGAAAAGGGATGTTCAGAGAACCCATGTGAACCCAGGAGAAAATTCCCTTCATAAAGTATTTAGCAGCAAGTGCAGGTGTGTTAGTGATTAAAGACCATTTTGATGGGCTGATATTCACGCAGAATAAGACTGTAGCTTTGCTACGACAGCTTTTTGTTGTCGGGACTGAAGTTCCTGAAGGTAACTGTGTAGCCTTTGTGTTTTCATATTTTGTATATTGACAAGAAACTAAAATACACTATAAACTTCATTTGTACTGTAAAGAAAGTCTTAAATGAAGGAAAAGGGAAAATACTAAACAGAGTGTAATGATTGTTTGAAACCAAACCAAAGCCGAGACTTTGAATTATTGTATTGGCTGCTTGTGATTACTCAAAATTTAGCAGAACATCAAAATAAGATCAAAATTACGGGTTCAGTAGAGGTCTTTTTGATATATCAACTGGTATGTTATTGCTAGTTACTAGTTTAAACTAAACTTAAATTGTTATTTATCGTATTTCATAGCTAAGACTTTGACTTTCTTTAGACAAAGCTGTTTTTTAAGCTTACAGGTACTGTTATCACAGCAGAAGGTCACTTGAAATCTGTTCTTTGGTCTAAATGATGCTTAAAATCAATAGTAGTTCCTGAATAGTTTCCCACCCTTCTTGGCTCAGTGGATAAACAGAGGCCTCGTTCAAAACGACATAGAATTTTCTGGCTCAAAGTCACCTTTCAAAAAGAGGGAGACATAAGAATTTATTTTTGTTAATTTCATTTTGGAATAGTGTTGTGATTTATTTGTATCACCTCAACAATTGCTACCGGAAGGATGCCCCAGGACAAAAGAATATATTTTTCCTGTTCAAAATTGATCTCTTTAGAAAGAAGGCTAACATTTAGCTCCACATAGATATACGCTGTTATGCAAATATCTGGGTGCAGTGAATCATTAAATGAAGAGACAAAGTCACAGCCAGCGTAAGAGGGCAGTACTTGTGAAATGAATGGAGCCAGGCTTGCCTTTTTCAGCAAAATATTTTGCCTGAGGCTTTTTAGCGTCTAAAGTGTAAAGAGCCAGAGTGCTATCATTCTGCCTGAACTGTACAGTTTTGCTATGGAACAAAAGATCTTTTTCATTAACAACAAGCCCATTGAAAAGAGACGCAATGGATCTTTTTAGCTATTAATGGAAAAAACATTAGCATAACATTAAGTACACAACTGGGGAAATCCCCAAATTAAAATTCCTCACTTGGTGTGGTTTCAGCCACACTTTGTATAATTTACAGCGCACTTTAAATCATGGGGGTCTGATTTTCCCAAATTCATAGGTATACAAATTTAAGTGATTCATTTCAACCCAATGCGTATGTATAATTTCAGTAATTGTACACATAAATCACCCATTTGCCTGTAAATGGCCACCTATTCTTTTACAGATGGTGAAAAACTAGCTTAATTAAAACTGAAATGTTGCTTTTAGGTAGCCCATTTAACCTGTCGGTAGACAAATATACAGCAACTTCATGATGATGCAGGAAAACTCCCGTGTCCGGTCTTATTAGAAGATGTTTAAATAAGTTCCTGAATTCTATTGGGTCAAATGCATGCTTAAGTTTTCTTTGGAGAAGGGATATTTATCTGAATTTGAACTTATATGCATAACTTCAGACTTATTTTGTGTGCCAATTATTTTGTTATTTAGAACCCACAGTGCAGTAGCAGGGAACTTACTGTTAGGGAAAGGAGATTACTGAAAATGAACCATTCCACATCTATCTCTGTCGTCCTGCTGATCCAAATGAAATGGATAAGATTTACAGGAAAGATGCCCTAAAGAATAAGGTCTTATGGTTTAGCAAAAAAAAAAAAAAACATATGAAATGTCTGTTGGTCAGTTTCTTGTTGCACAAGACTCCATTACAGTTCATAGATCACTGGATCACTGGTAGGAAAAAAGAGTTCTTCATTGATTTCAATGGAAGCTGGATAAGGCCCAGAAAAAAACATCTTTTGACACATTTTGAGGAAAGCTAAAAGAACAGAAGATGAGAGGAGTTAAACAGATTTCAGATCAGTTTCTGCTCTCTGACATTGTTAGCAGATTTTTAGAAATAAGAGGCAAAATCTCCTGTCAGTTACATCTGTGTAACATTGACTTCAATGGCATTTCACAGTTAACAGAACATAGAATTAGATTCAACATGTCACTTCTCACTAAATGCATCCTAATGCCTTTGCCTTTCAGGGCTTAAACATCCCGTTTGCTAAAAAAGGTGAAATAGAGCCATAAGATGCTTCTGTTGCATTTTGCAATGGCATAAAGGAATCAAGCTACACAGATGAATAAAATCCTCTAGCAACAGCAGGAGTGTTTGTTACCAATGAGAGCTATAATTCATAGGGATGCTGTAATCTCAAGTCTCTCCTGAAAAAACATCCTTTCCTTTACCTATCACGTTTACTTTCCTCCTCCTCCTCCTTCTGTTTTCTATTATTTAATTTTCTAATTATTTTACCTATCTCTGTGACAATGTTTAGGGAGCAGTTTGTTTGAAATATGTTATGTACAATACATTTGCATGACATTGTGCTATCTAAACATATGAATCTATTTTCTCTAACTATGAAACTTGGTAAACCCAGCTGTAATAAAAACTATAACAGATAAAAGCTGCCAGACACAGAACCTATCTTGACTGCTGGTTTATTCAATTTTCTTCAGTGCTATGTGAAATTGGTCTCTTTTGCCTTCCAGAACAGGCAAAAGTTTTTCACCTTTTATGCTGACTTCTCTTGACTTACTCCAGCAATTCAGCCAAATTTTCTCTCTGTTGCTCAACAACGTTAATAGATTTTGTATCGGTGTAAAAGGAGCAGAATTTGCTCTATTTGTTCCAAACATGCTGTGAAAATACTGATGTGTTTACATAAAAGCACAAGTCTGAAAAAACAGTAAATCAACCCCATGCTGTTTCAGTGTCAAAAGCAAGAATTACTGAAAACGTTATTAAATTATTGTAAAAATGGTAAATTAAATCTAAACCTTAAATGATGAACAGATTAGAAGGGCTATGAGTATAGTTGGAAATGTTTGTTTTATACCTCTGTAAATGTCAAAATTTAGACATTAATCATGAAAGTCTAAACTAGATTGAGATTTGAATTTTGTTGACAAGTAGATATGTTTTCTTCCTTTCTCAGGCTATAATTCAGGCAATGTTTCTTTTTGAGCAAGGCATTCAGACATTCAAACTGTTTCATAACCCTTTTGATAGTTCTAACACATTAGGGTTTGAGGATGGTGGGCGAATCAAAGTAGAGAAAGTCATATTTTTCATCTTACACCTTTAATGAAGTAAAGAAAAGATTATTTTCTGCAAAGCCATTAGTCTGTTGCTTTTAGCCTGATGCAGGCTAGTACATTCTACATGAAAAAAGAATAAATAAGAAAAGAGTATACAACCATGTCGCTGTAGGACAGAAAGATTACTAAATTGCTAAATTATTTTTAAGTTTGCACACTGCGTAGAGCTTGATTGACTGCAATAAGCAGATTGCTCATTTGACTTTTTCAACAGCAAACCCAAAAGGCTAACTGGCTGATTGTAAACTTTGCAGGAATAGGTTTCTTTTTCCTATGAAGAAATATGAGTATGTAATATTATGAAAAGCTTTTAAAATTCTTCCGAAGATATGACCTTTCGTATATTACGCCGCAATTCACACACAAATGTTAATGATACTGAAGATATTTAAAACCGTTTTTTAAAGATTCATGCAGATGTTCATTACTTTGCAGGAGCAATATCTTCTTTTAATTGAATTGTGCTTTCAATTAAATTTTGTAGTGTAGGATCAATGGAAAAGCACAAGGTAAAACAGAATTTTAACACTAAATTCCCAAAGAAAATATAGATATCATCATAATCTGAGCTGCATAGTTGAGAAACCTGAGGTAGATGGCACATCAAGAAGACTCTGAAGTCCTGCCTTGTCAGTTCCCTAAATCCAGGCTAGAATGAAAGGGATAAGCAGGAAATTCACAAAACTTGATCTTTTTTCAGAAGAAGACACCTAACCTAGGACAGTCTGTTCCTGAAAATACAATGAAGAATTAATACTGCGTTTATGTCTAATATTCCATTAGCCTACAGAAAACTCTGGTTTATCTCCCCTTTCCATTCTCTGCTTATTTTAGAAAAAGCATTTATACCCACACCACCAAGAGCATCATGAGTTTTGGACTGTAGAGAATTTTGGAGGGGGGCTATCCTCCCTCCTTTCTGCTCAATGTTTTAAACCTTTCTTTGTTAATAAGAAAGAGAAAATTACTGCAGTCTGATGATTTGTACACTCGTGAGAGAGACCTAAACAGGCTGAGACTGATCCAGATCCAGAATGATATGATATGCTTTAATAACACATATAAATATCAATAACTATATAAACACATACATATATATGTATGTATATAAATAGTAAAATACGTAGGTACATTGTATGAGGTTCGCTAGAAACATTTAGATCCTTTTTTTTTTTTCTCTAACATGGATTTGAGCGATGGAATTGCTCAAATATTTGATTCAATCACATCAATCACAATTGATATTTGATTCAATCACATCAAAGCAAGCATTTATCTACTTATCCCCCCCATTGCCATAGAAATTCTGGAGTTCTGTTATTAGTTTAACTATCTAGCAGAAAAAATAATGTTCATCCAGCTACCTCCTTGATATAAGGAAAGGGGTAAATTGTAAATGAAATGTCAGTAGCCTGGGTGAAATCAATAACCTGATGAAGGGATGGGGTCCATGTCATACTTGCCAGGTAATACATGTTACTTTTCACACAGAATGGTGGAAAGGAAGGTAGGTAACGCAGGGATATCTGTACTTAGACCAAAACAGCACACAGCCCAATAATTATTTCACTTATTCTAAGTAGGTGAAAGGTGAAGAATGTATGAGCAGGGAAAGTACCACAATACCACCTCCTAATGTTCTCAAAAAATGTTCAGCTGAAGGACTACTGCTACAAACCACGTGTGGCTTATGTGTATTTGATAATCTTTTGTGGATTTCTCTTCCATAAATTTATTGCCTGAAATCATACAAACTCCTTATCTTAAGAATCCTGTCAAGTGATAGGTATTAAATAACACTTTTTTTTTTTTTTTTTTTTTTTTTTTTTTGCAGTATACCTTTGGTAATGCAAAGATTTTCCAGGTGTCTGGAAAACCTAATGAGCAAAAACCTAAAAAACTTATTCTGTGTTTAAACTAGTAAGTTAGGCAGTAGCAATGAATGTTCCCAGGTGCTAGAGGATTATTATGTGCATCACTAAAGAGTTAAAACGGTCACTAGAACAGTTTTTGGCCTAAGCTATCACTTTCTCAAGCAGTCCCTGGACACAATCAAAGAGTTAGGAAGTCGCAGAAACCCTTGCAAACGTGCCATGTCAATTAGACTGTTCTCAGTGAATAAACCTAAGCACATTCAGTTCACTGATATAAATGCAGTCACAGAGTATCAGTAGGGACTGTTTGCATCTCTAACAGAAATGCCATTTCTAGTGAATTCACAGATGATTCGTAGAAAACAATGATGAGGCACTTTTCAGAGAATGTAAAATATTTAACTTATTCTCAGCATCTTATGAAAATCCAATGGAGATATTAGTAATGTGGATAATGTAAGACAAAAAAAGAATTACAGGAATGTTCACATGAAAATGTTGATGCAAAAAAGACAGGGGGAAGAGGTTTTCTGGAAAGAGGACATGGCTGTTTCTACATTCAATTAACAGCTTGTGACAGTGAATTGTCATCTCACTTGGGTGCCTAATGGACATATCAGTTTAGAATGTACTGTCTTTGGACAGATTTTTAAAGAGTTTTCTCAGCTGGAGTGTGTTCGTGCTATTGATCCTCTGTCTATGAAAATTCAGGAAGGGAGCAACAGAAACCTGGTTTATCTCTCTACTAGCATTGACTAAACTCAAACTTTTATTTCTAGACTGCAGAGAAACAAATATTTCTACTGAATAGGTATGGTTTATACAGACAATTTTGAAATCTCTGTGATAGCCCAGAAAGTGTTAAGACTCTGCAGTATCCCGTGGAGAAATACTAAGTGCTGTTAGCTGTGGCAAAATGACCTGTGTCTAAGTGCTGACTTGATATAAACAAGAAATGGTCTAAGAACAACTTGACAAACGGAGGTGGTCTGGCAGTGACTTTCCTACTGCAGCTCAGTAAGGTGTAAAATGAGACACAGGAGCAGTTCCACTGTGCACAGCAAGAATTAAAATAACAGGACAGAGGGAAGAAAAGAATCTCACTCTAAAAAACACTGAAGGAGAAATGTGCCTAAGGTGGAGGGTAATAACCTGAGCTGAGACCTGGAGCTGTCTGTGCCCTAACCGTAAAAAGCAATACAAGGTTTCAAAGCCAGGCAAATAAATGGTTGATAAATAAATGTATAAATTACATAGCTATGGATATGTTTCACTGACATCTCTCCAAATGGTCTAGTACAAGGCGACAAATATCATGTACATGACTAGCCTTGCCCCAACCTCTCAAGGAAACAACCCAAAACACCATTAACTCCAGAGTCTTTTTCAGCTGTGATATTTATAAGGTGTTCTGAAGGGCACAGGGAGATATATACACACATAACAGTTTTTCTTTACTGGGAAAGTACTTTTTTCTATGATTAGTTTAATCAATAATTTGTGTAAAAATAACTAATGTTTACTGATTCTTCTTTGCTGATGAAACAACAGTAACTTCCAAGGAAATCAACCGTAATCAACCTGACATTACAAAGAGAGAAAAGAGTGTTTGAAATTTTTTGTCTAATAAAATAATAGACCTAGATTCTTAGACTGCTTTGTGAGCGCTTCGTAAAAGAATAGTTACTCATACTCCAGTGACTACTTTTCCATGTGCTATTGCCAAGTTCATTATTTTATTGAAGACTGAAGTCTGCATGGCATGTACCCAATTTTGAACGCTAAGCATCATAGTTTCAGTCAGTCTGAGGAAAGAAGACCACCTGGAAGGCTGGAGTGCCCTAACTGCACGCCTGAGGAGTTACAGCTGAGCATTTTACAAACAAACAAGCAAAAAAACCCCATGGAAATGAGTCAGTGCAAAGGTTTAATTTTCCACGTGGAAGCTACTCTATGGATGTGATTTTGAACAATATTTGAAAACAGTAACCACCAGTCATGTATGAACCTCCATAGACTTAGGGACACTTCCACTTTGGATAGTATCCAGGTAATACAATTTTGCTTTCCTTCCTCACCCAAAACTGGAAGTATCCTTCTAATAAGCTAATCAGCATGGGGCCTGATCCCATTTCCAGTGAAACGGAAGGCAAGACTTCCATTAACTTGAATGGTATTGAGGTCATACATACAGAGACCTAGGACATGTTCTTGTCTCTGTGTAAGCCTCAACAACCTATTAAAGCATGTCTATACATCAGCCTTCAGTTAATGTCTCCTATTCTTTATTTAATTAGGCGTAGGTCTTGACTTATTTCCTTAGTTTACTAATAATGCTACGAAATTACTCAGAAGCAGTAGATAGCTACCTCTTTCCCCTCTGAGCTCTCGAACTGAGACAGCAATACCAAATGTCTACTTAAACAACTCTGCATGCACTGCAGAATCAATATAAAATAGCGTTAACTGAAAAAAGACTGTGCACGGGAGAGTATATACATATATTAAAAAAAAAAAGGCCAGTAGTCTGAGCTCAAAACATATTCTGAAGGGTAAATGGAAATAAGCCAAGCTTTATTTACTTCCAAACACATTCATCACTGACACATTAGTCACCTTGAAAGTATTGATATACCCTTCAACTTAGAATATGTAGCCCATGTGCAGACACTGTGGTCTAGATTCATCTGGTCCAATTTTAGATGTCTAGTTCAGTTGCCAAAGTTGGATGAGTAACCTCAAGGCTTCTTCTGTAGTTAATGGGTAGAGAGAGAAAGAGAGTGTTCCAAAATGTGGTTCAGCCAGTCTGAGGTCTGAATGATGAGAATGAAATACCTGTTTCTCTCTGTCAGCTCTATAGGGTTATCTCCATCAGCTATCGTTGGAACCTACAGCATTTTACGTAGGTACCCTGAATGCCTCAAGTGAAGTGAGGTAAATCTGTGTCCCAAAACCAACTGATTGCATTGAATAATTCTAACAAATAAAAATGAGGCAGTAGAAAACTGTATGATTTGTTCAAGTTCAGAAGCAGAATGTGTGTGTGACATAAAACTGAAAATAAAATGCAGTTGTCTACCTTGCCTAGTATTTGATTTATATTCTATATATTCTCCCTGAGGTGACATTCATAGCTGACAAGCTGTCCACTTTGGTCGCATAGGGTAGACAGAGAGCGTGTACCACACTTAAAAGTCTCCAAAACCATTTATGTGGGATTTAAGTGATGAGCCCGTTCAGACGTCGGTGAGAACTTCCGCAGAAGTTTGAGATGTTTTGCTTGCTTCTATCATGCTACAGCTGGGCTCCCTCCTTGGTGCGCTTCATCAATGAAGGCTGAGCCAGATGCCAGCAATGGGCTGCCCATACAGTCTCGCAGCTGTTCCTCTGCATGTCTCTGACAGTGTAAGAAAGACTGCAGAGGCAGCCAGGGTCTGTCCTAGTTTTTCTTGTTCAGCGCGGACTTTAGAAAGAAATGTGTTTGACCTGGTTGATTTCAGAAAATAGTTACTTGTGAGTATTTAAATGCCTTGTCAAAACTTGTATTCCTTGCTTTAAGCTATCTTTACATGCAGTAGAAGGTAAATGATTTTTACAGTGTCCTGGCTTGTCTTGTACTTGATTTTGTCATGTTGACAGCATGGTGCTCTTTCTGAAGCAAATACACAATGAGCTGTGTCTTGTTATATATGTCTGATGTTAAAAAGCGAAGTCACACAAAGTATACCCCTTTGAATGGGCATTGACTGCTGAGCCGCTAATGAGCACCGACAAGTCTGCCTTGTCTGAAAGTTTTGCAGGACAGTATGTATCAATGAGGGAGGAGGATATAAACATCTACAACTTTGCTACCAGGAGAGATTCACAAGAGATAAAAATCAGCATAAATTTACCTGGACACCCGTATCTTCCAATTACAATATGACATTGAAAAAACATCAATTGCAATGCAATGTTTAAAAATGTGTGTGTATCTGTGTTTAATACTGAAGAGATGTCTGGATAGTTCAAAAGTAAAATCATACCTTTTATATGTCAGAGACATTTGGGGGAAAAATTTTTATAGCGTAAAGAAGTGTAATCTTGTCTTCTGTTTTTGTCCTGTAGCTCCTAGGAGCATGGAATATGATAATCAAACAGTCTATATGAAATGTCATTCCTTTACAATGGTTCAATTGTTATTTAAATTATCTTTTGAGTCTTACTACCCTGTTTCTGCCTATCAAGGGAGCTGTGGGGAAGAAAGCTGTCTACCATAACTGTTAATTTCGCCCACATATAGGAGTTTGATTGTAAAAGCTAAATCTGGATGACTTATTGTGCAAGAAGAATATTTTTAATTTAGGTGTGGAAGTAATATTCATTATAAAAAAAAAGATGACCAAAAAAATTCAAATATAACGAGCCCTGTGAATTCCAAACTGATAATATGTTCCACAAGCCTCCTTGGCTCACCTTTTAGACTGACATTAGAAAATCTGTTTATTAGCCTTAATTTTTATTATGTTTGATCACAAGTGTGGTAATTCTTGAATTTTCTCCTTTCTGAAGCATTATCAGAGCCCTTGGGAGTTCAAAACTTTTTGCTTATCTCTGACAGCAATTCATCTACCAAATAAACTTCAAAACAAATTTTCTCCTCTTTGAAGTACAAAACTGCAATGTTGAGGTCATTTGCATTTACCCATTAAACTATAGTGTTTCTTCTTTTTTTTTTTTTTTAATCAAAATGACAACCATTAATGACAAAAAACCTATTGGGTCTTTCTTTCTCTTTCTGCCTAGCGTGAAACATATAGAATGATAATAAGGAATCACCTCAGACAAGCACAGAAGAAAATGAGTTCTGCCCGCTACTGTATCTGAGCAGCTAAATATTTCCAGAGCGCTTTGATGGCTCTTACTTTTTAAAAGGCTTTATCTGAGCTTCCATACTCTCAACCACATTGAACTGTGTGTTATTAAAAAGTAGTTAAAGTTCTCTTTTCTAAAGTGATTAATCTCACCCCAGCTAATCTCCTCATCCACACTCTGCTTCTAAGGCATAACAGAAGCTATTTTTCATTGGATTTCAGTTGATTAGATAGTCTGATTTAAGGCTAGTTAAGCTATGTTTCAATTGTGGTGGGGAGAGATTCCCTCTGAGTGTTAAAATCCCATTGTATCTTCTGGGGGTGTGGGGCCATGGGGTTGTTTTCCTTTTTTTTTTTTTTATCCATTGAGCTAAAGAAGAGACCAGTCCCAGCTGGATGTAAGAGCACATCCTTAGAAATCCTTTCCCTCGGGCTAACGCATTTACTTACTTGCTTTCTTTTCTCCTTCTAGCTTCCCATGACATTCACAAGTAAAGCTGTTCCACTATTTGGGGAAAAGTTCCCTCCCCTTTCCTCCCCCCTATTTTTGCTTTGATTGTAAGTTCAGAGCCAAAAATGTTGGGAATAGAAAACCCACACAAATAATTAACATTTGTCAACAAGAACCATTATGCTGCCGGCTGCAAAGCAAAATAGCATTTGCTGCTGAAGAAATCAAGTATGTCCTGAGGAGGGGTGAAATTAATGGTGTTTCAAAAGTGACTGAGATACTGATTTATTTATTTTTTTAGTGAATAAATAAACAGTACTAATAAGCTAACCTTATAAACAGGTGATATGAATATCATGTTAAAATATTTCCCATTCTGATGAGGAACGGGTTAGGGAATAATGGGGGAAATATGAAAGTATGCAGAAAACCGGAATATTTTCCATCCTACTGTATTGATGTACGTTACCTCAAAAATGTATTGTATTGCTGCTTCAGATATCAGAAAGAATGAAGAGGGCTTTGAAAGGTTAGTGTGAAACTAGTTTTAAATACAAGAGGAAATATGAGATGATTAGCACATGATCCTTTTATATATTCAGCACAGCAGCCTTGAGCGGGTAGATACTACTTTCAAGCATGCAAGTATTTTTATTGACTCCAGTGACATTATGTCTGCATTTAAAGATGGCCATGCGTTTCATTGCTTTGCTGGATTGGGGCCATCCAGCTCACCGCCTTGCTTTGCTTTGTCCTCGTTCTCCCTCAAAGAGTAAAGCTCATAGCAAGAGAAAACACCATGAATATCTAGAGGCTAATGCACCTAGCAGCAAGAGGCAGGATAGATGCAGAAAGAACAAAGGGGGAGAAGATAATTTTGATTTATTTTTTAACTAGAACTACAAAGAAAAATGGGGACATGAAAAACAATAGCTTCAATATATTTGGTTTGCGATACATGTTAAAATCTTTGTCAACATTAATTAAAATTGGCTTCGATAGAAACACTGTCTCATTGAAAGATTGAAAGAGGATGAAAGAGCATAAACAAAGGATAATGTCAGCAATATATCCAGATGGGAAGAGGTGTGTAGCATGGTGCTGCAGGGATCTGTATTAAGTCAGGGATTAATATCTTCGCTAACCCAGGAGAGAAGTAAATAGCATTAATTACATTCACAGATAATACTAAAGAGATTCTTGGAGGACAGGGAAGTAATACAAGGAGACTTAATTATCCTAGAACCAGGATCAGAAAATACCTGTGCGCTTGCACAATGCCTGATACAGCAGGTCACTGATCTAACTGAAGCCCCTCAGAAGTAATATAATAAAACAACAGGAATTGTTATAAAAATGAACAAGAGTAAAACATATATTTTTTAAAAAATAGTAAGGTGAAAAGACAGAAAACGGTACCACAGGCATTCAACAGAAGCAGCAAATTGGACAGCAGTAATTCCAAAAACGACTGTAGGTGTAAGAAAAGAGTCATTTACACATTTTCCATACCCATGTGGTATGAATAAATCAACTCATTTTTGAGGCATGCAGGCAGAAAAGCATCGGGTCTTGTAGCAGAAAGATAAACGCACTTTGGTGTATGATCGAAGTATGACTGTCTTTGGAAAATTACACATGATTCTGAGCAAAGCATTAAAAGGAATTTACTAACAGACAGACAGGAGACTGCTCAAATAGAAGATACAAACATTTTAAAGTGACTGAAGGTGTAATTATGCCCGTATGGTATTTTTTCTTGAATTATAGAATACATTCATACTGGTTTTACACATTTATATAGTCACTTTGCATTAGAGGATGCTATTAATATATGAAAACATACACATATAAAATTCTAGAGTATTTAAGATAAAGTATAAGTACAATAAAAAACACATTTTAGATAACACTATTTTGATTTAAAGTTTTTATACCCAGACAGGAAATCTAGAAAAATATTGTTAAAAAGCCCTCTTGCTTTTCTACAGTTTCCTTTGAGTATGTGCAGAAAGTATTAATAAAGGTGATTCATTTGATTTATATTACACCTGCATTTTTTTTTGTATACAATTATATTTTACATATTATATATTGCCAGAGGGGCATGTTTTACTTTATGTCAGATTCATTATCCATTTCTTGTGATGTTTGAAAAATGAGTTATATTTATTATGACTAACTTCTAAGTATTTAAAAATATTTAGAGAGACCAATTTGGATTGCTTCATCATGTAGATTTATAGGGGCAGTATAAAAAAAAAAAAAAAAAGATAAAAGCCAAGCTAGGTTAAACATCTGAAGAAAAAAAACCCCAAACTTCCTAGCAGTTCAATAGGTGACTGTGTTAAATGGGATTCAGATGAACTTGTCCATCTCTTGAAGCGTGCAAAACAAAAATTAATAGCGCGCTATGAATATCCCAATGCGATAAGTCACAAATTGCCAGGGAGACAGGCGGCATGATTCAATAGGTTTTTTCCATGTCTAATTTGTAAGACTGATGTTATTATCAATATAGTCTGAGCAAGTGGGGTTAGGGGATGTTTGAATCATATGTGATCTATCACCTCCACTCCCCTGCAGACTAGTGAAGTGCTTTGCTGAACCAGGTCTCAGTGCTTGCAGCCTTGTTAACCTGCAGGGTAAGAGCCCTGGGAGGATCAAGATCACTTCTGAACTCAGCCAACAGCTGAATATTTAATAAAGTGACTGCCAGGCAGAGGGATTTGAAATTCTGGATTTGTTTCATTAATATCGTAGCTGACAATCATTTTTCCTAAGCTACCATCCTATAGTCTGAATTTCTCTGGAAATTCTCTGAACAGGCTACTTTTAATAGCTCTGTCAATATGACACCTTCTTTCCTCTTTTATATAGGAAAGCAAAACATAGTGAAGGAAGACTAAGTGCTGTCTGAAGTTCAGCTTATTTTTAGCCGTGTGAAAATGCAGATTTGTCTTCATTAAATACTATAATTCAGAGTTTCTTTATTATGGTTAGATTGAAAAAAATACAGTTTCTTTCTTTTTTTTTTCTTAGAAGAAATCCTTGAATAAAAGTGTTATGTTTGATTGCTATTTTAAATCTACAGGCAAGAAGAAGGTCAAAATAAAAATACAACTAAACTGGCAACCTGGATTCAAAAGAAACAATACTGATGGCACCTCTCTGACTCATATAACATCTATGATCATTGTTTATGGGAGCTTAGCCACTTGTGGGAACACAATGATAATAAAACTATTTAGCACTTTTATAGCTCGCTGTATTTTCAGAGCAGTGTGGTGATGTTAAATAAAGATGCCCAACAGTTCCCTTTGTAGTAGATGATTTGACTGCATTATTTCCATTGTATAGGCACAAAGATCAGATGAGTTGCCCGAGACAGAAATAATGGTAGAGGCAGAGGCAGGATTAAGGGACAAGACTGAAACCTAATAAGTGTGGACTTACTTAGCCAAGTAAGAAGCCTCTCCTTTTTGCTTACAAAACCTTTATCGTTGTTCCTAAACCCAGATGAGCATTTTAAGAAGAAAACTGAAGTCAAAGTTATTCTTACGTGTTCTGCTTAATATAGTCTCAATGATCACATCTTTCTACATCTAATTTCAGTGGTGGGGTATAATTCAACAGAATCACTTTAAGTGGCATTCAGAGTGGCCAGCAGCTTCAGCCCCTGTATGGAGCATTTCCAATCAAATGCAGCAATATTTCATAAAAACGTGGTGTCATTTATGTTGTGCAAAACACAGAACCAGCCTGTCATTGTAGAAGTGTAATTTGTGATATGAGTTACAAACACGACAACAAATCCATTTCTATTAGATTAAATATCTATGGAAGATCTGGGTCACAGAAGGTGATTTTTAATTCAAGTCACTGATATGTCATCGTTATTAAGGAGGAAAGGAGGTTTACTCTGTGTTTTAAATCACCTGAAGATGAGGCTCTGCAGTATTCTCACATTTTTTTAAAAAACTGTTACTTGCTTCTTTTATCCACAGGTCACACGCTGTCATTTCTGAGCTGATACTAAATAAGACATAGAATGAGACAGCAACACACTGCACAGTTTGCAGTTGAATTACCTTCTCGTCATACAAGCTTTGCTATAGCACTAAGGAAACAATTTAGGGGTAGAACAGAGCTTCAAAGACTTCTTAGAAACCCCAATAAATTTGTTTGTACTGGGTTCTCTGACAACCGTGCTTTGCAAATTCTTCTGTAGATGGTTGGCCCGTTTCCTCATCACTGATACAGATCAAGCCTTTGCTTGTCTCTGTAGATTGTTTGTTTTCAGATGTCTTCTTTCAATAGCACTAAAATAAATTGCAAGTATGACATTTATATCTCTCCTACTGATTTAATCTCCCTGTTGCTGTCTTTGAATAGAACAGGGAAGGGGGAAAGTGGCCTCAAATTAATGTGGTTTTCAATGTCTCTTTTTATAACGTTTATTTGGCCATAAATTTTGTATTATGAATGATTTTTTTTTTTTTTACTTGATGATGATTACAATGTATTTTTTACTTTTTGGCCTAATTTTCGCAGTGAATTTAGTGCTCATGAAAATTCCTGAGTTAATCACTTAGAGACTGAATTACACTAATTTACTCACAGGCTCCAGCAAGCTATAGTGTAGAACAAAATATTCAAGTCATTAACAGTCCCCCGTCCCCCTTTCCATCCTCTTTAATTAAGCGATTCCTATCAACAGAAAATACAGATTGAGGTTATCAGGTGTTTTTGTAACAGTCGTGACTGTGGAAACTATCCACAGTGGGAGTTGTCTGAAAGGGAAACTCCACCGGGATGAGGCTGGCAGGGAACCAGGGAACAGGGGGATACACACTCCAGTCCTGCCACCAAAAATTATTTTACACATGGCCCTGGACTGTTCTGTATCTCCTAGTGTCTATCAATTTCCTCCATGGAAATAAAATAAGATGGATAAGAAAGAGAGAGAAAAGGAAGGGCAAGAGAAAGGTAAATGACTGAGCAGTAGATATCTGGGGCACTTAGGAAGGTCTCACACTGATAGCTGACTGAGCATTAAGACGAATTGTGATATATTAAATCTCTCTCCCACAGGTTTCCCTCTCAGCGGTGCTGTAGCCATGCATGGTGACCCACGATTTAAAGTAGATGGTACCCTCTACCGGAGGAGATTGTGCTTGTCTGGTGCTGCATGAACCCCTGAAGATGCAGAGAGACTCTTAGCAAGAGGAGGGACCAGGAAGGCACATGGATGGCTGTGAGCCTTGCCCCAGCACACGTGCCATACTCCAGCTGTTTTGTATTTCTATGGTCCTCACCAAAGGCAAATCCTTTGAGCTGGCTTTTTGCAGCTCTACAATTTTGGTATCCTTTCCTTTCTATAAAGGAGATAGGAGGATGTAGAAGAAATTCAAGTGCTATTTTGCTTCAGTGTTTGTATGTGCTTTAACTGGCAGAATAAATTGGCCAGCAGGTCAAAGGAGGTGATTCTACCCCTCTACTCCACTCTCGTGAGACCCCACCTGGAGTACTGCATACAGCTCTGGAGTCCCCAACATAAGAAGGACATGGACCTGCTGGAGCGAGTCCAGAGGAGGGCCACAAGGATGATCTGAGGGCTGGAGCACCTCTCCTATGAGGAGAGGCTGAAAGAGTTGGGGCTGTTCAGCCTGGGGAAGAGAAGGCTCAGGGGAGATCTTGTTGCGGCCTTCCAGTACCTAAAGGGGGCCTACAGGAGAGCTGGGGAAGCACTGTTTCCTAGGGCATGTAGCGACAGGACGAGGGGGAATGGCTTTAAACTGGAAGAGGTCAGGTTTAGATTAAAGATTAGGAAGAAGTTTTTCACTTTGAGGGTGGTAAGGCACTGGAACAGGTTGCCCAGAGAGGTTGTTGAGGCCCCATCCCTGGAGGTGTTCAAGGCCAGGCTGGATGTGGCCTTGGGCAACCTGGTCTAGTGGGAGGTGTCCCTGCCTATGGAAGGGGGGTTGAAATTCAATGATCTTCAAGGTCCTTTCGAACCTCAAGCATTCTCTGATTCTGTTAAAAAATATTAAAATATATTACCTGGTAAGAGAAATTGTCTTGTGGTAATCAAACATCTTATTCAAAGTAGTATATTAAGATTACAGGCTGAATCCTCTTTGTCAGATGTAGAAAAACACTGAGGAGTTCCCTCTTGTAACTGCAAAAATTGTTCAGCTGTTAATGGAGAACTGTTAATGAATAATAAATCAAGGTCCATACTTATATATATATATATATATATCCAAAGTATCGTTTTGGTTATGAGAATATCTTTCATTGAAACTGCTTTTAATGAGAAAAGTCCCTCAAAGGTTTAATGTACATTAAAATGTACTTCCACACAGCAAAATATTAATAATGTATAAATTGTATTTTACAATTTCATGATAGTTCTTATAGGTGCATATTTTTTAACTTAGATTTCAGTTTTTCACATACTTAGCCCCATTTTAAATATAGATGTCAAAATATGATTAAGAGAGGCATTTTTTCCCCAAACATTTTCATGCTGAGCACAGCAGTTAAAGTAATTGCTTCTCTCTCTGAGAAGAAACATGTGGGTTCTTAAATTCTGAAGTAATAGACACCTTCTCTAGACTGAAATAATATGGCTTTCCTCAGGAGGGAAAATTGCTGTGCCGTGGAGAAGGTTAATCTCCTCTGAAAGCTGTTCCAGTTTGGAATTCCAACAGTTTTCATGGATAAAATTCTCCTTGAGAAGCAATATAGGACAGGGAGGAGAGGACAGTATGCAGGGTAATGCCCTTCACCTTTTAGCAATTGCCCTAGCAGTAATTCTGCTGTGGTGTGCAGCTTTCCTGTTTAGATATTATTGAGTATGGTAAGATTCAAACTCATTTATACCAATGGTTTTGGTGGATATTTGGGATGCATGTAAGGGTCTGAGTATGCATCCCAGATAGGTTTTGACTTGTTAAGTTACCTCTGTGACAAGATACCACATGTAGCTCGTAAGCTGGGGTCCCAGTGTCAGCATTGAAACAATCGTATTATTTTTGAGTCTTGAGGCAGGTCATTTGGCATGAGTTCAGAGATAGTGGCACAGCGCAGGCATGCCGCTAAACATGCACACACTTCTCCAGAGCTAATAAAAAGTCTAACATAGGGTTAACCTAAATTAGTCCACATCCCAGGTGTCTTGAATCTGTAGGTAGAAACTTGATCCCACTTGGAAACTTCAGCTCCAACCTTTCCCCAGGAAATACATGTCTATGTATTTTTCATCCAGCAACTGAATTGGGAACAATGTCTTATTTGCAAATGTTGCTGAAAGAAATAAAAATTAAATGACAGCTCCATTTTACTTGGTGATTAGAAAACTTGCCCAGCAAAATATGTGGGTGCAACTTGTGCCTTTGCCTGAGACGGTGCTAAACTACATCTGCTTTAAGAAGGAGCGTATCCATGAGAGTCTAACACACCCTGGATATTCTCAGCCTCTTTTTTTGTGGAAGATGTGCCACTGCGCAAGATGAAATTCTACATCTGCTGAATCAAAATAAGAGTAAGACTAAGACAGGACGTAGGTATTTGACCTAATGGTTGTAATACTGTAAGATTCTTTGTGCTGATCATTTCTGTCTGCTTCAGTGCTTTATTCAAACTACAAGAGGACGTGAATACCATTAGTAATGGATAAGAAAGGGAATCTAGGGGGCCTGAGAGCTGGAGGAAGACCCATTTTCTTACTCTGAGGAACCAACTCAGTGTTAGTAGTCCCATTTGGGGAATTTCAAAAGAGGGTTTACATTGTCTCAGACAGAATGACACTGAGGTGGATCTCTCCTTTTCTGCAAAAAAAAATTGTGGCTCCTGGGCTAATACATAGAAGTCATACAACATTAGCATCTCTTAAATAAGTTGGAGGAATGGAGACTTCTCTGAACAAAACCCACAAGAACTTACAGTAGAACTTTAACAATTGGAATGAATGACAAAGAAGTAGTATATATTGGAGAATTTAAATGGAAAACCGATTGGATACCACTTTCAGTAGTAGCTATATGACAGACATATTTAGCTAAAAGCCTTCTTCTAGAGACCTTAACAAAATAAATGAAACTGTCAGGGCTGCAACTGCAAAAGCAGTACCTGCAGGAAAGTAGAAAGATGGGAAGGTGAAAAATTTAAAAGACCAGGATTGCAGTTTATTTATTTATTTATTTATTTATTTATGATTTGGAAATCTTGTTTATGCTCAATTACCTGTTGGCATCATTATACAGAAACTGTTTTGTTGCCTGTTTGAGACATTTTGGGTCTCTATTTTCTTGCAGAAATGAGAACATTGTAACGCTTTTAGTTACTTTAGAGGAGTTCAGTATAATAAGTGCTGTTTAATATGGAAGTGTAGCTCATATATTTATTGTGGTTTAAAAAATGGAAAGTAATTTGTGGCATATGTTTGTATCACTATAAAAGAATTGAGCAAAGCAAGATTAATGCAAATTAGGCGTTATTGTGCTCAGAGGCATCTACTACTAACAACGTTCAGTGTAATGAAGGGTGAATGTTGTGCATGATTAAACTAGTCATATATAAACAATAGCTCAAAGAAACAAAGCATAATTTTAGGATGTGATTTTCTTCTCCCACATCCTCCCATTCCCCCCAGAAAAGACAGAAAGAACATGAGGAAAAGAAGAGAACAGGAGGTAAAAACAGAACCAAGACTATGCACTTCATTACTGAAAGCAGAGCTGTTCAAGGTGAAAACTGGACCCAAAACCAATGATCATAACTGGGTTTCTATGAAGTTTAGGGACAACTTTGAGCTGGTGTACCAATTCAACCTAACACCCATTAAGCAGAGTCCTGCAGCCAAAATCTGAAGTATTCTTCTCAGTTTTTATATCTCAGATTTTGTTGTGTAAGCCACAACTGGTTTCTGCATGTTCCCTTTACTGTAAATAGAGAAAAATATCACTTCCAGAATACAGTTCACCTTAATTTTCTAAGACACTCCATGGAAGTGCCTCTTTATCTCTACCAACTATAGAAGGAGCGTTTGAGGACTACCTTAGACTGAAGTAACTAACTTCTTACTGTTTGAATGAGGTGAGATTAATCCCTTGGGTTCTGATATCAAGTGAAATCTGCTATATAAATGACTAAACAGATGTCTGGTCTTGTAATGACCTCAGTACATGTTGATTCTTCTGTCAATAAGGATTGGATCAGATTGGATGTGTAAAGAGTGGAACCAAGACAGAATCTCAGTATCAGTCTCAAATTTCTGAATTATTCAGTTATAAGGATTTAAATCCCAGAGCTTCCCACTGCTGGTTTATACACAAACTAGTGAGTGTTAAAGCAATTTTCCCTGTTCAGAGAACCTTGTAAGATTATATCTAAAAGCTAAAACTATATATAAATTCCAGTGGCTTCCGTACCATTTAAACATTGCGCTTCAATGGTCTTGTGAACTAAAATAGTTACTGAATTAGGATTTATTTGGATTAGGTTTTAAAAAATCTATTTTAATTTTGTGAATAGAAAGATTAAAGATTTCTTGATTTTTCTTCTATATTTTATGTATTGTTCATTTTCTTTTCATTTGTTCCCGGAAGTAGAATCGGTTGTTCAATTATGCTTAGGAAATTTTATTTAGAGCAACACTAATGTTAATGGCTTGTTTCTTTTGTACTTACAGAGAAAAAAACACTCTTCTGATTTCCTGCAGCAACCTGGACTCTGGTTATTCAATAAGCTTTTCCCTTATTCACTGAATATAAAAAGTTCTGATGCTTTCTTTTGCTCCAAGGCTGGGAGTGGGAACCCTACCCTAAAGTCCTTGGCTGATTTCACCGAGGATATTCAAGGCAGTCAGACACTTCTGGACAACTTAAAGGTAAAATGAACCAAGTCTGAGCTCTTTATGTCCTCTATTTATTGCATGAGTTGTTTATATTAATGCCTTAGTTTGGTTAAGAAGTTCATCTGAGAAACAAATCTCCCAGTTGTTCCAATTTTTTCTGTACTTCTGCTGTCATTGTAGAGAGGTATTGGAGTGCATGAGCTGGATGCCTTTCTGATGAAACTAAATCAAAAGACACACGCCAGGAGCGCATGCAGAATCCTACAGCCATTAATGGGCATTCAGACTAGAGCTAATCCTAAGCAATCCCCTCTTCCCCCCGCCCTGAAACGTGCAGAATGCACACTGGGTCCTCAGCACTGTTTCTTTACAGGGTTTCACTACAGGTCTTCTCTATGCACCGCACAGCTTGCTTAGGCAGACATAACTTCAATCGTTTGATGTTTCCTCCCTTGCCTATCATTTAATGGTGCTAATGAATTTTGAAAGACTTTTATTTCTTGACCAAAATTATTTAGCTTTGTTTTGCTAGTTACTTGCTGTTTATTATGTTTCCTCCTCTCCACACCCTATTTTTTTCATTCTTATTCACTTAGCTATCATTAAATTCAAAGAAAATAACATAATTCTCTATGACGATAGTACAAACATGCATTGGCCATTCTTTCAATAAAAAATATTCTGTATCTTCTTTTCCATTTAATACGTGGTTAGTTTTGAACAACATCCCACTTTCCACTGCCGTTAGGTAGTCATACATGAATAAATTATGTTCAAAAAGCATTGATAACATGACTTGAACTCCTTAAAACCCAGAGCAGTTGAAGAATTTCCATTTGTATTCCACCTTATTTTTCCATATATATTGTGGCATATAAACTATCTTGACCTATATTATTATTGCTGTTCTAATTATGAGGTGTCACTAAAATCCTATGGGAAACACTGGGGTTTTTTTTGGATTTTCACTTTAACACAAGTAAAATTCTTTCCACTTCATACTTACTAATTATTTACCTTATTGTTACCACACAAAATTTCACAAATATTTACTTGAAATTAGAGTTTACTTTATTTACCCATATACCAATCTGATATTTGATTTCCATCAGCATTTAAGGAACTGAATGTTTTTTCACCCAAAGGAAAACTTATTTTAAATTCAAAGACTAGATACACTGTTCTAAAAAGCCGATGAGGAAGTTTTCAAGCACTTGGTAAGAAAAGAAATAATGACCCAAACAACGCATTGACTGCATCCTTTTCATTCCAGATGTGTGCAGACGGGAGTCTTAATTTTCAGTCAATAAAACGTATAATAGTCTGATGCTGATTCCAGCTCTAAAGGAGTTTTGTTGTTCCAAAAATGCTCTTACCCAACTGGATTTGCTGCTTCTCCCCAAGAAACATAGAGCTACAGTTGTATTTCAAGGACTGCCCATCTTTCACTCAGGCTCAGCTTGGGCAGTGTGGGAGAAGACAAGGGAAAAATCTGACACCAGTTTGAAGATGGGCTCTTAAGGGAAAGAAGGCACGTTATGTGGGAAGGCCTGTAGTATAAGGAAGTGAATAGAGATATGAAAAATGACATATACAACCAATTTCAAAGTATGAGTGGTAAATGGGACATCAAGGTTGTAGTCTAGCATGTCTTTGATAGATAGATGGAGGGAATTTTTTTGTGTTTAAGCCTGTTTGGAAAGCAGGTTGTGCCACCTGAGTATTAACAAGCTATGCACTCTGAGACTGGCATATACAGCCCAGGGTTTCCACCAAGATTTTTGAGCACAGTGCTCTAGTTTAGTCAAAATGTGTTATTTGTATTAATTAACTCCATGGGGGATTAAGGATTAACCATATCAGTGTTAGAAACTGTGGAGACTTGATAACAGTATTTCAGTTATTTCTTTTGAAAACAAAGAAAACATTTTGTTTACAACTGAATATGAGCCCATATTCATAATGAAGCAATGTCGATAATTGAAATATTCCTAGAACTAATATGAAAATTTAATGGTCTTAACAGTACTAGCAGGAAAGAGAGCTATATTAATTGAGCTTGAAATAAAGAATCTAAGTAGTTTTCTTTATTCAGCATGATGATTTCTCTTCAGAATATATGACATTCTGAAGTTAAAGAACGTAAGCTATTAGACTTCTTACAGCACTTTAAGCAAGACAATATAATGAATATTTTCAACATCAGAATCTATACACACAAGTCCCAAGGGTAGAATACACTGGGAGTTATTGACCTTTGAAAATTCTGATACAGCAAATGTTTTCCATGCAATGGTGTACCCAGGAGACACAGAGTAAACATGTTGAAATATGAACAATGATTTCAAATTTACTACTACAAAAGAAAGGAAAAACTTTAGGCCAAATGCTTCCTTGACAAAAGTAGTTTCAGTTCTGTTCCTTCAGTTTAGTTGAGTTCAGTTCTTCTGGTTTCTAACAACCTTGGCATTCCAATCATATGACTTTCTCCATTATGTTTATGGCTTGTTTTATCTCCAACACTTTGCCAAGGCAAGCAGAAGACCACAAAAATGCCCACGTCTTCCATTCAGATAAAGCTGGAGGATTTCCCTATATCTCAGTTAGTAAACCTGTTGTTTGGAGCTAGATGTCCTACAATTATTATTATTAGTTATCTTTCTTAACATCTAGCTAATGTTAGCTAAAGCTCAGCCGGGTGATGTTGGCAGAAGTGAAGACATATTTTGGAGAACTTTCTTCCTTCAATTTCTATTGATGATTCCCACTTTCAAGCTGCTTGAAGCTTGGAATTTTATATGAAGACACTAAGCTTGTTTGCATGTTTATTTAGCCATAGCAGACAGAAAAAGAACAAAAAAATGTTTTCTTTTTGTCACTAGTAAGAAGTAGAAATAGAGATCCATGTATTTATATCCTCCATACTCAATTACATTTTCTTTCTCCTGGATCGATCGGTCTGCTGTTTTCTGTGCTGTCAGAATTAGAAAGCAGCCAGCTTCACCCTCTTACAGCAACAATGCCCTATCCAGGCCATACAATGAATTTGCTGCATCAAATTATTAACTGTAAGATATCATAATAGATTTTACTTGCATGCAAAGATGTTCAGAGCGAAGGAAATCCCCATTTGTATGGAAAAACAAAACAAAACAAAACTAAACTAAAAGCACCTCCTGCAGTTTTTCTTAGAATCAAATAAATCCTAATTTTAGTGGAATTATTGGGCATTGAACAAATGCCATTCACTGCCTCTGATCTCTGTTTTTTTCCCCTCCATTTTTATGCTTTATGTTGTCTTTGTTTCCTGAAATGTAAAGTGCAAAGGAGTTTAAAAAAATGTTGCCTCATTTTGTTTTGTGTGATACACAATTCTTTTAACATTTATTTTAGAGTGCGTGTCTTTGATTTGTACTTTTGAATGCTAGGATTTATTGCAGTCCCAGATTTTCCAGGAAGCCCTGGTAGAATCTCACAGACTTTGACCTGAAGGAAAGGAATTGATTCATTTGTATCAGGAAGTTGTAGTGCTTTAAAACAACATTAGTGAGAGGGAGGAATTATATGAGCATACATTATCTTAATATTAATAGAATAGTTTCTACACTAGAATGTTTATTGTCATGAAGTCTCACCCTAAATGGAATAATTGCACTGAATCTGTATTTAACTGCCAACTGGACACTCTGCTAAACCTCCTTCTACAAAAACGGTTCTCTTTTAATGAAGAAAATTTAAACGCTTGACATGCTTGAAGCACAATTAACCTCCTTGAAGCTATTAAACCTGCTAATTGTATTAAATCACTTTATCAAATCAGGAAGTAGATTGCTTCTACACTAACAGTGTTTTCTGGGCCAGTGTAGAAGTAAAATGGCACAACATCACTTGTGTTCCTGAAGACAAACAGCAAAGCGTCTAAAGTAAAAACATAACAACCCTATACGTGAAAGAAAGAGCCAAAAATTGTGTTTGTGTAGCTGAATCCACACTGAGAGGGTTGAGAGAGAATGATACCAAAAACATCAAGTTAGGCTCACTGTTCTTCTGAACTTCTGGTTGGTAGAAAGAATTCAAAATGTGTAATTGAAATTTGGCGTAAATCCCTGCTAATAAGCAGGCATTAACTAAAGCAAAGACATATACTTTTTTGTTTGTTTGCTTGTTCTAAGCTTCATTAGACTTACTTTCCTCCATGCTGTGCAGCATTTTTTTAATTCTAATGCTAGAATTAGCCTCACCAAATAAAAGTACTGTATTTCTCATGCTAAAAACACTGTACATTAAAGTAACTAGTGTTAGAGTGGGGGTTTTTATCCCTTCTCTGATCACCTTAAGACACATAATCTAATTTCTCAACTTTGTTTCTCTTCTACAGTGATATAAATTAAAATGCGGTATGTAAATGAAAATATTAATTTATGCTGCAGCTGTTGCTCTGCTTTTCTACTATGGAAGGAAACGTTTCTACATATGTAGCTCAACAGTTTGTGCTGTGATGTGTTCATGATTATGTGCCTGTATGCACGCATACAGATACAGAACTGAAAAAAAAAGATTCAGAAGAGAAAAAGGATAAACAGGTTTTCACGTGAGAAGATGTTGAACAGACTGGGACTTTCCAGCTTTGAAAAGAAATTACTTAATGGGGAGCACAAGAGGGTTCTATAACACAATGGATTCAGTGGATCAGGTTGTATCGGGTTTGTGTGGCGAGGTTTTGGTAGCAGGGGTTTACAGGGTGGCTTTTGTGAGAAGCTGCTAGAAGTTTCCCTATGTCCAATAGTGTCAATGCCAGCCAGCTCCAAGACGGACCTGCCACTGGCCAAGGCTGAGCCCAACAGCGACACTGATAGTGTCTCCCAGATAACGTATCTAAGAAGGGTGAAAAAAACTCAACAGTTCAATTGCAGTCAGAGAAAGGAGTGAGAATATGTGAGAGAAACAACTCTGCAAACACCAAGTTCAGTGAAGAAGGAGGGGAGGAGGTGCTCCAGGTACCTGAGCAGAGATTCCCCTGCAGCCTGTGATGAAGACCATGGTGAGGCAAGCTGTCCCCCTGCAGCCCACGGAGGACCATGGTGGAGCAGATATGCATCTGCAGCCCATGGTGGACTCCACGCTAGAACAGGTGGATGCTCAAAGGAGGTAGTGACCCTGTGGAGAGTCCCCGCTGGAGCAGGCTCCTGGCAGGACCTGTGACCCCATGGAGACAGAAGCCCATGCTGGAGCAGGTTTTCTGGCAGGACTTGTGACCTTGTAAGGGATCCATGTTGGAGCAGTCTGGTCCTGAAGGACTGCACCCTGTAGAAGGGACCCACACTGGAGCAGTTCATGAATAACTGCAGCCCATGGGAAGGACCCATGTTGGAGAAGTTCATGGAGAACTGTCTCCCATGGGAGGTACCCCACACTGGAGCAGGGGAAGACTGTGAGGAGGAAGGAGCAGCAGAGACAACGTGTGATGAATTGACTGCAACCCCCATTCCCTGTCCCCCTGTTCTGCTCAGGAGAAGAAGCAGTGAAAATCAGGATTGAAGTTGAGCCTGTGAAGAAAGGAAGGGTGGGGGAAGGTGTTTTAAGATTTGGTTTTATTTCTCATTGTCCTTCTCTGATTTGGTTGGCAATAAATTAAATTCATTTCCCCAAGTTGAGTCTGTTTTGCCTGTGATGGTAGTTGCTGAATGATCTCTCCCTGTCCTTATCTCGACCCACGAGCCTTTCATGGTATTTTTCTCCCTCTGTCCAGCTGAGGAGGGGAGTGGTAGAGTGACTTGGTGGGCACTTGGCATCCAGCCAAAGTCAACCCACCAGACAGGTGAATAGTGATGGAACAATAAATGTTATGCACAAGAGACATAGATGAACATGACAAAATTCTAAGGGATCACTCAAACAAATTAGACATGTAGTACATATACATTGCAGAATGCACTGACAAAGGAAACTGCAGGATCATTTAAGGAAGGAACTGCACCGTTTGTGAAAGAGAAGACATATGGATGCAATATCTTTCTTCAGAAGTCAGATTTCAGGTTTCAGAAAGCTGAGAACGTATACCCAGGAAATAACTTCTTGTTTTTTCTCCTTAAGCACTTGCTGCTACCACTGTCAGAAATAACCTGCTAACACAGGTAGACCTTTGTTATTAAAAAAAAAAAAAAAAAAAAAAAAAAAAAAAAGAGAGAAAAGAGAAATTGTATGAACAATTTAGGGAAGAAATGTAGACTATATCTAACCTAATAGATTAAACAGTGCCTGGGACAATTTTCAGTTGTTTTGTGCCAACCAGCACAAAGTAGCATAGGTCTGTTCAAGTAAACTCTTACACTAAAAAGACAGTGGCCAAATCCAAACTGTTTATTCAGAAAGGTTCCTGGTTGGTGTTAAATCCCAAACAATGTCCAGGAATTGTGTTGCAGACTACCAGTCGTCCCAGGCCAAAAGCATGCCATGTACTGTTCAAACAATGTAATGGGAGAGATAATTGTATGGCATTATCCAAGACTTGTTTAATATCCTACTATAGACATAATCTTCTTGTACTGCACATACACCACTAAAAAGACAGCAACAATAAATATAGCAGGAAAGTGAATTCCATTCTTCATTAATGTACAACATATCATTTATATTTTTTGTATAATCCTACTAAAGAGGAGAGAACTGTTGATAGAAATAAAAAAAAATGCTGAATACTTTTTTATCTTTTTTAAACATTCCTTTCCTGTGCTTCTTCACATTTAGCATCAAGCTCTGTTAAGAACAGTAAACCAACAGAAAGGAACAGTACTTCTTTAAATCCACATGTATTTTCTCCTGAAGTTAGCAATGACAACGCACCAAGCGTTGTGTTATACAAAAGCATGAGTGCTAAAATTATATAGGTAAAGCACAATATACTTAATACCGTGGTTACTGAGATATTTGGGCCATTCCAAATACTGTGCTCCAAAACTAAATCTTGGGACAATAACGTTATCCCAGATAAACCCTGGACAAGGCAAATCATAGCATGAGCATCACCCTCAGGGCACCTCATATTTATCATACCCACTGAAATATGGAATAACAAAATAAAACCTAACCCAATTACATGATAATGAAATAAAGTTTCAGTTTTAAAAAATGCTTTGGCCTTCTCTTTGTATCCTTATCAATCTGCTAATCTAAGAGTGGCTAGTTCTACACAGACCAAATGACTCTAATTGCACAATTACAGCATTAAGACTATTCCATTTACCCAGCAAATTGATTGGCTAAACATACCTAAGTACTTTATTATAATATAGAATTTCATAAGAAAATAAAAACAATGTTGACGTTCAGGCCTGTTGAGAAGAAAATGCAGGACCAGGGTTTTAGCTAACGTAGATTGGTAAGGATCCACTAACTTAAATGGGCTTCATTGATTTGCACTAGCTGAAGCACGCAGCCATACTTACCAGTATAGTTTGCATACTTTTTCTTCTTCAGTATAATCACTTTTTAGCTGCTTACGATGTTTGTGTTACTGTGTTTGAGATGGACTAAATTCTAGAGGCATGCTGGTTACAGGAAAGGTTTTATATAAGGCTGTCAATTTGAACAGTCCTATTAAAATTACAACTAAATCATCCCAATAAGCAAACTCTTAAATATTTAGTTGCTTTGTCACGAGGCTAACCAGAATAAATTAAATTATAAACCTCAAACTTGCAAAACATTTAAACAATCAAGCAAAAACATTAGTATAGGATAAACTTCATCGTGGCAGTACAAGAATGGTGTTTTAATAGTGTGTGCCTTTCAAGAATCCATAAATGTTGCAGAACAATATTAAGCAATGTGTTTTGCAGTCAGAACTTTAATACACTTACTCCGTTTTTGAGCGGAGGAGTAGGACCATATTAGTTCATGTTTCTTTTGTGTTTTGGATTGTAAATTAAGCCTCTGTAACTTAGGGCTGCTATTTTTTGACTACGAAAACTAGAACTATAAAGGCTAATGTTGCTTAAGTAGGGAAAATAGAATTTATTTTGTTCTTTGTAGTGCAGCGAAGCAAAATTCAGGAAGACTCTAATGTGAGGTCTCTCTTGTGACATCGTTGCAATTTTGGTTAATATTGTCGCAGTTATTGCTCCATGAATTTGATAGTCTTTATAATTAATCCTATAATGGGAAATTCAATTACCTAAAAACAGTTAGGTAGCTTTAGATGTCTTAGGGTACTGTGGCTGACCTCTAGCAGCTCCCCTTGAAAAGCATCTATTTTCTGCAGGTTCCATGTCATATTTCCTGGCCCCATACAGAAGTACAGATACACAAACAGCTAAAATAGTACTAGATGACCACATTCACACCATTGACTATCATCTATAATGCAAATTATAGCTCAATATAGAAGTTGTGAAGACTTTTGAAGATTAGAATTCCAGAATTAAACATCTGAAGTGGCATGTGATAGAGGAATTTTATTTCCCTTCAAAACAAGTAACAATGTAAACTTAGTCCTAAGACCTTGATATAAAGATTTCTTATGGTTTTGTTTTGTTTTGAAATAACAAATGTTATATACAAAACTCAGGAAATTAGTAAAGCATACATAATTTTCAGATGGTAGAAATTATCTGTTTTTCAAAATTAAAGTAACATTGCTATAAATGATGTTGATGGAGACTATGAGATTTCCAGAACAGCACTGGGAAATAAACACTGCCAAAAAAAATTAGTATGGACCCAAAGTTACCATAGAGTGTCATGCGATAGTATACATCACCTTCTGCTTTGGTTAAAAATCCATGTTGATACATCAGAGACATCTCTATAGCAAGAAAGAGAAAGAATTCTGAGAATTAGACATTATGAGTGGGATTCAGTTAAACACTAAGACACCAAACCTTTAGGTGTCTGTGAGAGGGATAGGTATTAAAGCTTCCCCTACAGTCAGTGCAAGCCTAAACAAAACAATGAATGAAACCTAGAGTAGGTATATGGATGACACACAAGATATTTGATTCAATTGCCCACAACCAAGAGGGGGATTAGGTAGCCAGGAGTATCTGTACGTGTGGCAGCTGAATCCCACCATTCTTGTGCTATGTCCCATTATAATTTGTGGAGATCTTGTCAGTGGAGCCTGAGGAGGGATTTTTCTCCCACTATTGTAAACATCTAAGATTGGGCTCAGTTACCTGCACAGAGACACCTTCTGCTATTTGAGAGATGGCTATCCAAGATGTCAACACAAAACTGATGGATATGACGCACAGGAAATTAGTAGTGCCTTTCTGGTGCAACAATTAGAGGCCATGTTGGGACGCTTTATGTTCATCTCAAAAGACAGTAAAGATTTATGGCTCAGTAACTGGATGACATCTTGGATGTTTACATTCAGCTGAGCTGAATTACTCTGCTGATGCTATCAGCTAGATCTCCTTCAAGTACAGACAAGTAGAACAGGCTTCCATTGCTGAAACATATGCATCTAACACCATTTTAAGGATTTTGTGCACCATTGTGTAATTACTGAGTATCCACACAGGGCTGGCAGTATACATAACTGCAGGAGATCTATACCTTCTGGAACAAGAACCAGAAGCCAAGTGGGTTGCATTACAATGTTTCAAATATCATTAGATGACTCCGTTTAAGCAACTGAATCCTACCTGCACATCTGTAGACACACAAGCCTAGGTGTCTAAATCTCAGACTGAGTTCCATCCTGTCCTGTGTTGAATGCTGTTCTCATAACAAAAGTGCAACAGGGTCAAAAAAAAAAAGAAAAAAAAGAGTTAAGCTGTTTATAGCCGACAAGGTAACAGTTGCAACTACTTGTCCATTTGTTAACAATCTTTGGTATAAGCAAGGGAAATTGACTTTCAAAAACTATTAAATTCTTGACCAAACCCTGAAATTTATGACATTAGGGTCTAATCTTAACAATGGATATGCAAAATGTCTTAAACTGAACTAAGATTTTAGTTTTCTAATTTCTGCTTTCATGCTTCAAGCATGAACTGTCACAGCTTGTTGAGTTTACAGAATGATTGTACAGGACTATTCTGAAACAGCTATTACTCAAGAAAATATTTACACACTCAGGACCATCATTTTAGTATTTGTATAACAGTAACTGTACCAAAAGTTCCGTATACACTTTATATATAGTATGAGCCTTACCCTGCTTGTCTAACCTTCTTAAGGGTTTAAGGTAGATCTTGTTTTAGGTACCTGGAGAGTGATCAAGCTCACCTCAATGCAAACATTTTAGATGGGATTCTGTTGCTTACAAGGAACACTTATACTTAGAAATAAAATATATACGATCAGTATAAATTTCACTAGTAGTCTGACAAAAGATTTCAGCCAAAATATTTCAGGTAGAAGATCGTGGCTTTGAGGAAGTAAGGCAGTAAGTTTCACTAATTCCTAGAGCTGTCTTTTGAGATGTATCCTTCTTCCTGCCTTATCACAGATGGATAGAGAAGCCGTTTTCTGCTGGCCTGTGCCACTTTATAGCACAATACCCCAAGCCTCTTGATGACTGGGACATGAAGCTGCAAAGAGGTTACATTTTCTTTACCCCTTTCTGTCATCTACTCTGCATACAGATATTTTCTCTTTGCATGTCATAGACCGTCGTCTATACAGGCACCATGGTGGTAGATGCTGTCCCACCTATCTTTCACTAAGAGATTAAATAAGCAGTTCAGCTGCACACCAACAGCAGCGGAGCACTCAGGGGCCTGGTTCTGACTCTGTCCCTCATCAACACTAACAATTTTTTAAAAGCTTCAGTGGCTTCATGGAGACCAATGCACTCATAGGGTTTGCAGGATAAGGTTGAGGACTAGCAAGATGTATCCATGGAATAATTAGAGAGGCGAATAAAAACTAACCTTCAAACTTACATTTCTGCTTCTTAACACACCAAAGATGGAAAAAAATTGAATTTAAGGAGTTAATATGACCTACCACAGAGACAGAGACAACTACTAACTTGGGATTCTGGTATGATGAATTACAGTGTAATTTAAAAAAAATAATACATTTATATAAAATACATCATTCAATATATCACTCCATATATTATAATATACACAGTATATTATAGTTTCACTTGTGTGTTGTTTATAACGGTAAAATCGGGATTACTTATTGTTGTTTGGAACACATATTCGGGTAAATATATTTTATTAAAACAAAACTTCATCTTGTGAAGGAAAAATATTAAGCACCAATTTATCTTCTCTGGTTAATAATTTTTCCTGACCTATTTAATATTTTTAATCAATGATTATATTTAATTCACAAGCTTCAATATATTCAAGTTTATTAAAAATGCTTTTTCCTTAATTCAATGTTTACATTCATTTTTCTTACTTTAAATCAAGTAGGGGTGAGAAGTGCTACTTCCTTGATATGAACTGGATTAGTTTCTGGATCCTTGACAGAGAAGTCTGAAGCTTAGGCTTGCTTCATATCCTACTTTCCCCATAGAGCTTACAGGAAGCAAGCGTGCAACAGGTTGTTTGAAATCACAGATTTTTAACCAAAATCAGAAGCTTATGATTTTCCAGGTTTCTTTTCAGAACTTACCTTTGTAGTCTTATGTCAGACAAAACTCAGAGAACCTTCTGTCTCCACAGACATCAAAGCTGCTCCCCTCACTTAGTTCTATATGGGACAAGATTTCACCCAAAGGCTGAGAGATTGGAAACATGTGGATAACAATGCTAATTTGTGAATTTGTAACTTTGTAATTAGATGGATTTGTCCCAGGGCTTGACAAGAGTAAAATTTAGCACAAGTGTGAGAAATAAAAATTTATGGCAGTGTACAATATATGTAAAGCAAAGAAAGATACTAACATCACATAGGGAAAGAAAAAGATGACTATTTAGTGTGCTAAAATAAGAATGGTGTGAAAGAAGGGAATTAGTTAATTTTTGTCACCTGGAGGAGCTTTTTTCACTCTTTTTTCTTTTTTTTTTTTTTTTGTCTAAAGGTCTCTTGTGTCTTTTCCTTTTTTCCCCTGATACTGTACAGATACCTGCCATAGAAGCATATAGATTTGAAATGAGCAATTTGATGTGCTCTTAAAAAGAATGAAAAAAAGAAGATGTAATGAATTGTTCTCTTCCTTCTCCTGCATTTTACTTCCTAAAAATTTTCCTTGCAAATTAAACAATGTATGGGTTGCTGAGCAGGCAGTATAATAACTGTGTTTTAGTGAATAACAGCAGGGAAAATTCTGTAAAAAAGTGTTTGCACTCAAACGACAATTTTCTTCAATAGAGTGAGAAACCTCTTTGAAATCTACCTCTAACAATCTCTGATGCTTCTGTTTCATCACTTAAGTTATCCATGCTTCGGTCACCTGAAAGTTTGATGATTGTTGTTTCGTACATGGGAAAACAGTTCAATAGTGCAGAACGTAGATGCTTCACATTATGTGGAATAAAAAGGCCAGTATCTAAGAGCAATTTAAGTTATTCTAAAATAAATTTGTAGTTTGTTAAAGATGAATCATTCTCTGGAGGTGACTTGCTCCTTCTCCATTGACTGCCAAACATTTTCCTAGATGCTTGAGGTTATAAATGAATCCCATCCTCAAATATTACGATTTTGAGTTCAAGGCCTTCTGAAGTTGTCTGGTCGTTTCTATATAAATATTATAAGATTAGACTTAGAAGTTTACCCCTACATATGTAAAACCAAGTAATATTAATTCTTTCTAAATACAGACATTATTAGCAACATGGTTTTACCTGTGAAGCTTCGAATGACATAGGGCATCCTACCTTGCAACATTGCCTGATTGTGTTATTTAAACAACTGAAGTTAAATAATGCAGTCAAAATGCAATATGCTTGGTTTAAAAGAGTTGAACTATTTAAAGTACTTTCAAAGTGAGTTCCTCAGCTTTGAAAATGGGAATTTTCATTTTTGAAAATTTCCATTTGATTGGAAACAGGATAGGTCTGCTGACATTCAAGATATACTGCAAAGTCAGTCTGTTGGTTATTGTACTTAGTAAGGACAAGACTGTTTAGAGACATTTATTTTTATAACTATTTGTTAGTCTATTGTACGTCAGTTGCACTATCTTGTTTGATATTTGTTGCCCCCTTTTTGACTTCCATTGCAATATCCCTCAGGGTGCCCAAAGCTACTGATGGGTGCCTTTGTATTTGTGTTAATTTAATGAAAAGAAACAAAATTATTAAAAAAAAAAAAATCAAAATGTTAATTTTCAGCTTCAGTGCTCTGTTTTCATCAAAGCCAAATTTCATCTGTAAAATGAATAAGTACATAATTGGACCGTGAGGTGCAGCTGATTAGGGAAGTTTGTCAGTTTAGTTCCTCCTCATTACTTTCTGCAACAGGGATCCAGAATGAACTGTTGGAAAAGCTTCATGTAATATATTGTTCAATAGATAATGCTGAGAAAGCTCTTTTATGTTGTATCGTGTATTCTGTAAGGATTTCTTTCCTTACCTAGTCTGGCTCAGCACACAGGCACACATTTAACTACAAACATAAAAGTACCTTTAAATCCATTGAAAACACTGAAATATTTTTTGCAGTAGATGGCTTCAATCTATGCTCATATTTACATGTACAACTCACAGGCGTCGTGTGAAGAAAACTTCTGGACAAGGAAAGATAAGAAAATATTTTTACTCTGACAAAAACACCAAAATCTCTTTGCTGCTTCCACTTCCAGAAATAGATCCTACCAGACTAGTAGCTATTTACTTTCAAATTAATTCATGGAACTATATAAGGGTAATTTCTCTTTTCTTTTCTAGGTAGTCTTCACCTTTCTACTGATCGTGTATTTGATCTAAACTCTGGAACTTTATATTTATTTGTACTTATTCTCACCTTTCATAATGGCTGGCACTTCTTTGCAGTTTCTACTTGATAACTTTATTATAAAAGAAAATTCATAGAATAAATGTATTTTTTCCTTATTTTATATCATATATCTAGTGGTACATGACTAGGAGGAAAATATTTCATAGTTAAATAAATATCTTGTAATAAAAATAATATTCTGGGGTGGTCCTTTGTTTGAATTTCACATTTCTGTCTTGGCAAATTGGCATCATTACATTTCTAGTCCCCTACCATAAATTGCAGGACATCATAAAGATCATATTGTCACAGCTCATGAGACTAATCTAGCACCTGAAATTCCACATTCTTCTATGTCTGAACAGAACAGAAAGGGGAGAAAGAAATACTGTGAAGTAAAGAAAATTATACTGGAGAAATCTGAAAAATTTCCTGTATCACTAAACAAACTCAGAAAAGATGCAGTTGCCTACTGTGCATCAAGAACATGTAGGTCGGATTTAAGTTCTTTAAAAAGATTTTTGCTGAGACTTTCAGGTAAAATCTACATGTACTCATTGCAACTTCCTGAAACAGAAATCTGTAAAGAAACCTGAGGAATAACCTTGTTCACTCTTATGTTGATGTAACGTTAAAAATACCATGGTCAGTTTACTTATCTTGGTTTTAGTATTCCAAATGCCAGAGTTATTATGAATGGACCACATCTAGGGGAGAGTTTACTTCCTCCTGAAGTAGACTTCTACAACTAGAGGATATTATTCTTATCTTAGAAGTATTGAAAAACAAAACAAAAAAGTCTAAATTGTGCACTTCAGCACATCAACAAAAGAGAAACACACTGTAGGAACTAGAAGAGAAGCAATTCAGAAACATCAGACTGAAAAAAAATAATTTCAGGAAAGCATGAACAAAGTTTAAAGCCAAATCCCTGTGAAAAATCTGTCATTCACAGGCTGTAAAATTGTACTTTTTTTTTTTTTTTTTGATGACTCTAAAAAACCAGGCTTATAACCTCAACAAAAGGAGTGGCAAAAGGAGTTTGACTAATCAAGTTGACAGGGGTGGACCAAGACAGATTATTGAAGTTGCTATCAGTGCAGTTTACCTACATCTCAGCCTCAGGAGCTCCTGAGAAGAAAGAAAAAGATATGAAAAAATGATATGAACTGATCAGAAGTTACGTAGATTTACCTCAAGTTCTTATCAGAAGGAGGACATGTCTGGAGGTTACTTGCAAGTTTTAAGGGCAGCACAAAAGACACCTCAGAACTTCATAATCAATTTATTAAACTTGATTTGAGAGAGAAAATTTCATTCATTTTCTAAGAAGATGGATGTGGCTTCAGGACTCTGAGCATGAACAAAAAATCGGTCCTCCATTTTGTTTAGGAGTGTTTGCAGAATGGCATTATTGGACGGTGATGAAATTCTATTTCAAAGTCAAGCTATAGGGAAGACATAGTAGCTGCCTATTGCTGTAAGAGGAAAAAGAATTGGTAGTAAAAAGATATATAAAATAACTGTTCTTTGAGATCCATTTGCTTAAAGAAAACAGCTTTTGTAACACAATCAGCCACTGGAACAGGTTGTCTGAAGAAGTTGTGGAGTGCCTGTCCTTGGAGATATTCAAAACCCAACTGGACAAGGTCTTGGCCAACCTGCACTAGCTTTATTCTGCCTGAGCAGAGAACATTTGGACTAGATTATTTCCAGAGGTCCTTCCCCACTTCAACCAATTCTGAGCTTCCATGTTTTGGTTTGGTTTGGTTTGGTTTGGTTTGGTTTGGTTTGGGTTTTTTTCCCAAATGATATTTTTTTTCCTTAGAGTCCATTTACTGGAGTACATAGTCATACCCAAATCCTTTTTCCGGGAAAAGATCACTAAGTGGAGCAAATGAAAAATTGAGAAGAGTTAGACAGAGTTAGCAAATCAGAGATTATTTATGTTACCTAAGAAAATTATGACCTATGTCACAGTTTCTAGCACTGTCAAGACTACAAGTAAGAAAAGAGACTAAGCGGAGCTGTCATTTCTACGATGAGATGATTACAGGACAAGATGTCTCAAACCTTTCTTAATGGAGTAATTGATTCCCAATAGCTAAGTCATATTAAATTAATTTACTGGACTAGTGAAAGCAAATATCTTTCACAGGCAATTTAAAGTCTCAGTGCTGAGCCATATCTTGAATCTTGTGCAAGATGGACACAAAAGTATAAAGTGATGGTGGTGTAGATACTACAACTGTAGATACTTTATTTGCCATTGTTTAAGTAACATTGCAGATCTTTTTTACATGGTCATATATTGATATCATCAGTGGGAAATTAAGCAATTTAGGAGGAAATTTTGAGAAGATATACAGGATTTAAGATTATCTTCTAAAATCTACTAAGCATATTTCTCTTCTGGGATTACAACTAAAATGAGTAGGTTAATGACAACCTTTATTTTTTCCATTGATTTAGATATGAATATTATAGTCCCTGAAACACACAGAAGAGCTTGGAAGTCTGGAGTATGCTGTAACCAGAGCATTAATATATAGTACAGGAGAAGTATCAGAACTGGCTCCTGCAGGTCCAGAACACTAGGCAAGTCAAATGTGCGTATTTGCACACAGGTCTCCCACGTTCCTGTTGGATATAGGGGACTGGAAACACTATCTCCTGGTGTGTGTTATGGAATCACAGAACGATTGAGGTAGGAAGGGACCTCTTGAAATCATGTGAAGCTCAACTATCTTGCTCAATCAAAAACCCATGTCCTATTGGGTTTTGAAAATCTCAGAGGATGGAGACTCCACAACTCCTATGGGCAACCTGTGCCAATGTTTGACCACTCTCAAAGTAAAAAATGTTTTCTTGTGTTCAGATGGAATTTCCTGGTCTTTAATTCATTCCCGTTTCCTCCTGTGCTGTCAATGGGCACTGCTGAGAAAAGTCTGGGTACTTCATCTTATTTTCCTCCTGTCAGGTATTAATACATGCTAAGAGCCTTCTGTTCTCCAGGATGAGCAGTTCCAGCTCTCTCAGCCTGTCCTCATCTGAAAGATTCTCCAGTCAGAAGACGCAGATCACAAAGTGCTGAAAATACTTTCTGAATCTAGACCAAGTTGGGTGGAATACCTACTTTAAGAATCCATTTAGACATCAAAAAATTTACGTGTTTCAGAAGTTGGTGGATGTGTAGTGGAACAAGGTAACTTCAGAATTTGTCAGCAGCCACTGGACAAAAGTTTTAATGTCTTAAATTTTGGATTTAACATCCTAAAATAAGGCATCCTCTATGTTTCTTTGTAATCATAAGCCAGAAACAATTTTTTTGTTTGGAAAATATATTTAGTACATTCTATCTGCTAAATATACATAGACCCACAGTATCATACTGTATAACTAATCCCTCCAAAATAATCATGTACCATTTACCACAATATTTCACACCACTAAATATGATAATTATTTTTTTTAGATCATCAGCAATTATTTTACAAAGAGAAAAAATTACCTGAAACCAAAATTACATCAGTAGGTATAAGATAATAAATACAAATGCCAGTCCATTTCTGATCAGCATGAATCTTCCTGATAATACCATGCAAAATCTAGTATTAATTTCACAAATGTGGATAATGAAGATGTGATTGGCAGAGCATGTGTCAAAAGTATGTAAATGAATTGATGCTTAATCTACCTATGCCTAAGAAAAACAACCACCTACTGCAGAAGGATTGCTTTTATTTAAGCATTGCTAGCTGATGAAATCCCAGCACTCTAACAAGGGTTTGTAATTTGATAAAAATTACTGGTGACTGGATCTGCATTTCCTTCAAACTGCTGCCCTGCTTCTTGCTAAGTGCACTGCTGACATGTTTGATATTGAACTTGAACTTAAAAATTACTATCCCAGTAGATGTTTATTAGATTTAGCTGGCTGAAGTAAACCTAGACACAGTGCCCGCAGTACAATGTAAAAACAGATCTTATTTATGTGTGCCGGGAAATGTTGCACATTTCTTCCAGGAAAAAAGGGAAAATCAGAAATAACAAGAACAAAAACACCCACAAAGCAAGGTATTATCCATGCTATTAGAGGACCAGAGAAAATTGACCTGTGTTAGACTAATGTAATGCCATCTTAGAAAACATTACAATACTGTGTAATGCAATTTATTTTTGTATAACCATTTTAATACACATTATTGGGAAAAAGCTTTACAGAAAGAAGCAGTTATAAATTTAATACATGAGCTGAAGCACGGGAATCTCAGTATGGGGATCTAATTTTTCATGTGAAAATAATACCTATATTTTAGTAGAAACTCAGTGCATATGGTTCATTTGAAAGTATTTTAAAGAAAACCTATAGTGTTAGCAGAAGCTGTAAGTGATGAGGGAAGACACTCCCAGAAATATTTTAACTCTAATAACGTATGCTTCTCCCTAGACGATAATTATATTTTTTGAAATAAAATATAATATTCTGAAAAATACTGCAAAGCTTTTTTTTTTCTCCCTAAAGATGGCTGGAATGCTATAACCTTAACAATCATGTAACTACCTGTTTGTTTGCTAAGACTTCTGTTCAGTTAGACACATAATTATGTGCCTATACCTACTAAGGTCAATTGGAGGAAAGTACATTGTAGTGACCTGTGCTCACTGGCCTTGTCTCACGCGTCTGCAGGAATCTTTCTGCCGAGTTCTGCATGTTTTCTGTCATCCCACCATCTCCTTTTGTTCCACAGTTCTTTGCTGTCACTGATCAATAACATTGAGCTAGCATGAGTACAACACATCTCAGAAGTATTCAATGTTGAATTTCAAGTGAAGTTGGACAGTGTTATATATCATTCAGTGTCAACTGTTGTACAAGTACCACAGGATTTTGTCTGGATGAAGGAGAAGGAATGATAAATACAGAAAAGAAAAAAAAGAGGCAAAGAGGCCTAAAAAGGCAATGAAAATAGTAAGGAAAGGAAGAATGTGTACATAAAAGGAACAGGCGCGGTCCCAGGTGAATTGTCATACACACGGAGAAAAGAAAGAGAACGCAGAGCATGGCACAGCAACGCAAGACTCATCCCTAAAAGAAAATGACCCAGGGAAAATAGTTATGTGCAAATAGTTATGTATTAATAGTTATGTAATATATGTAATAATAGTTATGTATTTCTAGCAGGAAAATGAAAAGAAACTGAACATAGTGCTGAACCATACTAAACCTCTAAGCTCCCTGTAGCATGGAGACAGAGTTCTGCTTTGTTACTGTCTTCTCTTTCTCCTTTCCCCCCTGCCCTGAAACATGGGTGTGGAAGAAATACCTGTGTTTGTTACATATATGTCAGTGACTTACCTCTAAAAAGCTTTAATGAGACCACATAAAAGAATTGTAAAAATGTTAACAGTGGTATTGGTGATTATCAGCTCACTGATACGGCTGACTGGACAGGACTATGGGCAAAATTGTCCAAAACGGAGTAATCCTCCCAAAAGGATTCACATCTCTAAAGCATTTCACTGCATTTAATGATTATCCTGAAAAATTATGCTCAGCTGCTGCTTCATAAACAAGAATCCATGACTCCCAGCGTCAGTATGAAAACTGCCTGGACACCGGGGAGTTTCTCTGTACGATCAGAAACATTTTAATGTCGATAATACTGACAATTTGGACCCTACTTTATGCCCAGACTTGTCTGAGACCCAGAAAGTACACATTCCCAACCTAAGTTCCATGTCCTGGAGCTTACAGCAGAAATTATCGTCAAAATACAGCTCTTGGAGCAGGGTCCATTCGAAAAGGAATGACAACTAACTTTTAGTTTCCTGATGCAATATTCCTACACTTGGAATACTCGTGGAGGAGGAAGCTTGTCTTCAAATTTCTCCTTTCACTTAGTTGTTTAAAAGCTGCCTTTCATAACCTAACAAACAGGTTAAACACCACATTTTTCGGAAGGATTCAGAGTTGTTAATATACGATGGAGTAAAAATAACAGCTCTCAGCAAGCTCTGAAAAGTGTTTCAAGAAACACCTGTCTGTAGCATTTCAGACAGGTCTTCACACCTGTCCTAGTCCATCTAAGCTGTGCCTCACTCAGCGTGCTGACTTCTAGCACTCTGAAATATTTGATTGTGCCCCATCACCACTGTGGCAGCTTAACACAGGGTGCTGAGTCTTGGGCCAGACACCATCCCAGTTGTACTTCTGTTATTAATTTTGAAGGGATTAAGTTCCTTTCCAAATTTATATCTGAATTCCAAACAGAAAAGTAATTTAGATCAGATTTGGGGTTTTTTTAGGTACTGAAACGCTGAATTACCACTGACTGCAAATCTTCAAAACACAAGTCCTTAGTAGTTGAGTTATTGGTCAGTATTGGTCAGTGTCCCTGTCTATGGCAGGGGGGTTGGAACTTGATGATCTGCAAGGTCCTTTCCAACGCTAAACCACTCTGTGATTCTATGATTGGAAATGTTGCTTTCATGTTTTTAAAAAATATTACCTGTATTTTTCACTATTTTTAATGGATGAAACATAGTTTTGCATTTTTGTAAAATATAATTTATGTTGTCTTCATTACCAACTTAATTACATTCTCTGATGTCCTCTAGGAGGGTTTCTTGGTATTTCCTAACCAACCACTAAGGTCTCAAGTGCACATATTTATTTGACAGAGGTTTCATTCTCTTTCTGAGGTTGTTTTTTGTTTGGTTTTTTGTTTTGTTTTGTTTTGTTGTGAATGTTAGTTTTTTCTTTATCTGTTTTTAATTTAACTTAGTTATAAAATTTTATTATGATCATTCATGACAGAGGAATGAGCACATTTCACAATTTTCTTTAACTCCTTATTGCTTATTTCTATTATTTTCATATGAAATACATATAACGCACTATCTCTAGTTTTCAGTAAGCTGCCCTAATTAGATTTAAAGCACATATTTCAATATGTTATCGACAACAAAGTTTCTACTCCATCACTGTCAATTAGACCAAAAGAATTCAACGGTAAATCAACAATATGGTAATTTTGCAAAGCTCTGAATATTTCTGTTTGTTGGGAACTTCCCAAGAAAGATAGGAGTGCTGTGTATTTCATGCTAAAAATCAGGACCCTGCAGTTCTGGGATTTTTTCACAGATTTTAGAGAGATCTGACTAGGCTCCAGGCAATCACTATTTACTGTGAATACGTCTAGTTAGTAAGGGATAAAGTAAAGTTTAAGTGAAAGCAGCTTAAAGCCTTGTTGCCATGCATGTGACAGTAACTAGAAAAGAAATGTTTGTTTTTCTAAGAGTCCTCTGTAAAAAAAATTAGGTTATCAAATAGTTTCATATTAGTGATTATAATCAAGATGAAAGCTTGAAAAACAGAAGGTCTAAAAGAGGTAAAAGAATCAGAGAAACCAATGTAAAGGAGCAATATGTGTCTAGCTTCTGGATGTAGAAGACAGACCCACATCTTTTATTTACATATTTTACATAATATTTTACTGAATAACTATTTTAGATAATCTGAAGCTTTCCTTCTCCTACCAGTTTTAAGATTACTTGTGAGTTTAAAATATGTTTCTTTAGAAATGTAAACCTTTCCAATGTATCTTATCAAAGGTTTCTGTCTTATCACCCACTGTAACTGAACTTTAATCAGCACAGTACCCATGCTACTTAAAATGCAGGGTTCCTTTTTATGTGCATTGGTTGATATTACATATGCCAAACTTTATTAGAAACGTGTTGGAGCAGAGTGATATCTGAGCAGCATCTCTGAAGAAAATGCAAATTTTATGCTGATGTGTGTTTTTCCATCTTACTCAGTTGGCAGTCCTGGAAAGACACTAAGAATAAGAGTATTTTCAAGCATCAGTTCCCTTTTAATTTGAAATAGCTGTTTTAAAAAATTTTCTCTTACAAATCGAAGTTTCTGATCTGATGAGTGAAGAGGACAACCACCTTTTAAAAAAAAAAAAACAAACAAACAGTATTTAAAAAAAAAAAAAAACAAACAAACCTTTTTAGCACAAAAAAAATCTAGGGAGCTTCATAAACCTCCAAACTCTCCTGCATTCGTCTGGTCCTGCTGGACACGTCTGGTAAATTCCTGTGAGCCATGGTTTTATCCAGACCTGGTACACATCTGAAAACTTCCTTTCTTGTGGGATGGCTAGGCAGAGAAATCAGTATACTGCATGATCTCTAAACCAGCAGATGTTTGAATGTGTTTTTGCAGCTCAGAGCAAAATTTGGCTTTGCATTATCCACAGGTTTACTGTCCTGGGGAAAATTGATGGAAAGGCCCAGTCAGACCCACTCTCAAACTTAACTGAGAAATAGTAACAAAAAGCTGTCATCCATTCAGAGGGCTACAGTTAATTTCCCATACAAGTACCACCTATATAGTATTGGAGGTTTTTTGTTTAAGGCCTCTCTTCCTTTTTCTTCTTTCTTACCCCATTTCTGTTTGGGAGTATGCCCTGTATTGTTACAGGGACATTTTTAGGAGAAAATTTGAAATGAAATTTAAGGATTCTTCAGATCTCTACTGTAGTCCTTCAGCTATACTTAGAAGACAGATTGATATTTTTTGTGATTAAGACTCTTCACATGTAGAATGGACACACAGCCATGAAGCAAAGTAGAATTGTGTGCTCAGTTGCACGGACATGTTGTCTTTAATGCAGGCGCCTACGAATCTTGAGTGATGCCAGTGGAATGAAACTGTGCCTTAAATATTTCAGTTACTGATACGGTAGGAGTTACGGAGCAGTAGGAAACTGAAGACACATATATACAGGACATAGAGTAAAACATTGGTAACAAATACAAATAACTTCTGAAGTTTTGGTTAGCAGTACATTTCTTCACACAATCTTAAAAACAAATGTTAGCATTTAGAATTATATTTGGATGGCTTTATTAGAGGATAGAGGAAATTTTAGATGTGTAATTCAATAAAACAATAGCATTACAAAATAAATGACAAAGTGAAAAAAATATTATATTGCACTGATCTAACTTACTTCCTTTAAGTAGAATCCTTCTTAAAATCTTTGAGTTGAGGGAAAATGTAAGCATACATCATAAAAAAAGCCCTTAAAATAGATTGTAATAAAAATACATACTATTTGCAAAAGATGACTATAATTCCAAATATTGCTGTCGGTAATTCAAAGAGTGGAGGATGATCTTCTGTTCTTAGCATTCTGTACATTTAGTTATGTAGTGTGAAATTCATGCCTGGGTAAAAATATCCTTTTTTGGGCTTCATATCCTTAATCTTTGTATTGTGGAGCTAAATGGGATCAAGCTAGAGTCTAGATCTTGTGTTAGAATTCTTGCAAAATGAGAAAAAAATCCTCATAATTCATACCGAATAAATTTTAAAACTATAAAAAGTAGGACAAGATATTGAATATAAAAAAATCTCAGTCATAACTGTTGCAACAGAAGCTTAGTTGCTGTGGCAAAGAACACTGTTAATTTGGTCTTTGTTGTCCTCATATTGACATAAAAGATCATCATTTCATACGTGCAAGGTTGCCAGTGGCTCCAATGCCACATTGACTCCTTTGAACGTATAGAAGAGGTGCTACTGTCCTGCAGGACTTCCAAATCCTAGGTCGCAAAATCACCACAGTGACATTTCCGTATATAGTGCTATTTATATGTGCTTTATATGTAACTGAGTACTCACAAGTACAAAGTTTGTTCTGTTTGCTTGCATGGGAACAGGGGAAAAAATGGCTGCTGGATGAGGAAGGGAATTATATCCTAGCCACTATCTGATGTCAGTGGGAAATTCTCTTGGCCCTCTGATACAGTTAAGGCACTCTGCCGCTCTTCTCATCTCTTCCCTACACAGGCAGAAGCTGTATCTAACCCTGCATTGATGTCAGCTTTTCTCACTATACTGTAAAGGACCTCGGAACAAAGGAAAGTGCCTAGTTTCTTCACTCACATAGAAATATTTATACGGGAAAACCTCTTGAAAATATAATTTTACAGAAGGTGATTAGGCTCAGTCTAAATAAAATGATTCAGGATGTCTTTCCAGCTGTTCATCCAATGAAAACGTGCATAAATCCTGTTCCATAAAGTATGGCCTTTTTTTTCTTTATTTTCCCTCCTGTTTACAAAATTTTAAATGAGAATGCTTGAGGGATCAACACTTGGTTGACAAAAAAGGAATAGTATGCAGAGGCTGTTGGCTGCATAATCCTCTGTTGTATTATAACATATCTTGAAGTATAATCAACTGACAGTCAAATTAGTGTTTACTTTTGTAAAAAAAGCACTGTTTCTGTCACGTATCTAAACCCAACAGTGATCAGAGTAGTAAGGATAATAATAGCAATAATAACGATAACATGGTATATGCTGTTAGAATTCAAATTTTCACAAGACAAATCTGCTACCATAAGCACAGCCTCCTAAGATCTAGAGAGGGCAGAAGGTTTAAGGGATTTTGATTTGGACCCAAAGATTCAAAAGCAAGTTACCTCATTAATATGTGCTAAAGGGATCTCCCTGTCCTTCTCAGTGCACAGGCATTACTTCACCAGTTAGGAGTCCGAAGTGGTTGCCTGTGACACAAGTAAAATCACCCCATTTTCTGACACTGGTCTCAGAAGCAGAACCTTTGTCACGCTGCCTGACAAAATGCCTGGAGTGCTCTGATTTGAACAGCGGGGTGCTTCTGCGGCAGGTTTGCACTGTGTCTGGCAATCGACGCCTTGTGTTTAATTTAGGCTTCGATATAAACACTGAGTCTTTAACGATATTAGATACTCCTTAAATAACAACCAAAAAACCACCACCGCCTTTTATAGTGTGTTAAAATTGCAAATTTAGAATAAAAGCATAGGTATGGATTTATGTCTTCCTGACTAGTGTTTTTTTTTTAAATATGGTATCTCAGATTATTTTATACATATATTGAAGTACCATGCAAGAAAAAAAAAACAACAAACAACAACATACCAAAACAAAACCCTTACTATAGAAAAAGTACATTAGGAGCTAGAAGAAACAGAAAATTCTTCTTATGCATGCTGCTCATGTATTTCATTGCAAAGTTTGGTGAATACTGTCTTCCAGGTAACGTAGGTAATAAGGCAAGCAAATGCCATATGAAAATAATTCTACTGTACCTTCTAGGAAGAGGACTTTAAATTTTGTTTGTTATTAATAATGAGAAATAAAAAATATACAGAAACAACAGAATTGGTCTATAACCTTTCAGACAGTTTACTTCATGACAAAAAGTCAAATGCTGTCATTTTTCAAGATTAATCCACAGGATGAATCTTGATAAAGCAAAAGCTTCATATATTGAAAACAATATATCAACTTTTTCTAGTTTGAAAAAAAGCAGTTAATTCTTTGTTGAAAACAATACGTTTTTCCCTACATCTAGCAGAAATACAAAAAAGTTTGTGATCATTGTTCCGTGATGCACAATTGAAAGAAGAATAATCCACTGTTGGCCTGATTATCGTCAGGACAGCAATGAAATTGAATTAGGAGTATCTGAAGAAAGAAAACTTATACTACAATCAAATGGTTTGAACTTTGACAACAAATCATCATTTGCAACCAGTACCCCTAAGATTAATTTTGGAGGACATCCTTCTGACTACAGAGTTAATAGGAAATGAAAATGAATATTTGCTTGAAGTTAATTGCTTGCCTCATATATTGCATAATGCAGTAAAGTAAACTACAGAGAAGTTCTCATTTGGCTTTAAAAGCTGTGTAACAAAAGTTTTCAATTATTTTATCCTCATCCACCAAAGCAATTTCAGAACTATGAGAAATATTTCACCTTATCAGTGTTCAATATGATGAAACGTTGAGGCACGTCTCCAAAATGATAATAATCCCATAGATGGAAATTATTCCATGGTTTCTATATGAAGTTGGTTTTTTACACTAGGAAATTGTCATTTTAAAGGTCTTCAAGTATCGTGAAAATCTCTCCATTGCCAAGTTCACCAGATTTAAAAAAAAAAAAATCCTTTGAATAATCAAATTTTGGCATATTATAGATATCTTCTTATTAATGGATCATTTAAGACTGAATTTCAAATCTCATATGTACATGAATTGATTTTTTAAAAATGTTGGAATACAGGAAAACTGAAAGATACCTTTTAAAACAATAAATGGAAGTATATGATAATAAAATGATAGAAGTAAGGACAACAATAATAAGTAGGTGAGTAAAAAATATATAATATGCTAACATGTTTTTTTCTCAAGCCCAAAAAGAAAGACATTTTGCCTGTGTTTTCTATGACATGTAATGAAAGGTGTTGAAGACTAGACCTATTCATTTCAGAGACACTGTGCCATTTTCTAAGCTTTTAGTTTCACATGCAATAATTTCTAAACATAATTTTTCTGCAGTTTATTTATTTTTAAAATTATATTTTAAAATCAAACTTATGGGAGAATATTGAAGGAAATTAGTGTTAGCAAGGAAAATTTGTAATTTAGCTTAAAATTTATGTGGACCAAATAAGTTTGGCTTCATCATGAACAAAGAACACAAAATGATAAACTGATATAAAAAACCTTAACAGAAAACAAGTTATGTTATTGTAAAGCACAAAGGTAAGACATGAAATATGCTTCAATAGGCAGAATACGAGTATTGTATCAGGTATCAAAAATTAACACAGAGACTGCTCTTATAGTTTCAATGTAATTCAGTATGATAGGTTAATAAACACCATCAGAACTTCACACTTAAAATTCAGTGAATGTCCAGGGAAAAGTACCATTTTTTTAGTCATTCCAGTCATTATAAACAGATACTGCTGGCTTTGAAGAAAATAAATATATATATTTGTTTCGTTTTCCAGGATTTCACTTGATTCTTGAATGCTTTCTCCTACACACAAGTTTATTCTAAGCTTTAGACAACCTCAAGTAAAATGTTAAAATTAATGACAACCACAACAACTGTGGTAAATTGCAGATTTACTAGGGAGATTAGAAAGGCTTTTTGCCATCCCATTAACAATATCCAACACAGCAGGCATTCCCAAAACAGGTAATACATCCAGGATCACATAATTTCCCTCCACCCCTCCATTTATTTTGGGCTTAGTTCTGTATTGGGTATGGTCCTAAACTGATATAAATGTTGACCTTTATCAAGTAATTTTAGATTGAATCTTATGTAGAGAAAGCTTAACTGCTTTCTTTATCCAAACACTTGTTTGGGGAGTAGGGGAAGGGAAGTTTCTCTGACATTAAATGTTAGATGAAAAATACACTAATTATGTGTGTGTTATTAATAAACTGTTTGGTGAAGCTCAAAAATCATTAAAATGATCCTACATGGGACAAGTATGAGGAATGCTGCAGCAGAGTAGATATTTCGTTAGCTTCAACTGGGCCACATATTAGGCAAAGACTAACTCTTCTCATGTCAAGGATGTTTAGAAAGAAATTTCTCCAATGCATAAGGGATCTCACATAATGGTAAGAAGAATGGGATTTGATTAAAAATACCAAAAAGTAGGTAGTTCAATACAAAAACTGACCAGCACTATGAATATGCCATACTGGGAGTAGAAACTGGGAAAAGATGGACTGTTTGCAATACATTAAATGGTACTTATTATGGACAAGGTCTCCATCAAAATTTTTTTTTCCCACTTAGCTCGGGAGCAAGATTTATTTCCAATGGTCCTCTCAATCATGATAGTAAATTAATTTCTGTTCTGGTGTAAATTTGATGATCTATAGGTAAAGAGTAAGCCCCAGACTGTATCTGTAAGGTACTCTAAACTTCAAACCCTTACGCATCTTCTGGACATGCAAGAAAGATGCATACAATTATGATGGAACTAGAAGAGCATAAAAATATGACAATAAAATATGACAAACATTTTCTCACATACATGTAATGTATATATATGTATAAACAGAATTTTATGGTCAAGTATCTTTATTGCATATCACTAGCTTTTTTATTTACTTCTTCTCCCTATATTTGCATCCTGTGATTTTGAAATGAAAATTCAGTGAGTTTTTTTAAAAGTGCGCTGTGTCTTGTAATTGCCTATGAATGTTAAACTGCTTGTTTAATTGACGCCCCTCTTTACTATTATCATAATGGCTTCTGAAGGTTTATCAGACCTTTAAGAACATTTGTTATCTATTTTCCATATTATTGAAGTAAAAATGTTTTGTCTTGGTTTTTTTTTTTTTTTTTTTTTTTTTTGAGAAAGCAGCACAATAAGGAAGTGGCACTGAGATTCCTTGATCAAATCCCACTGGATTTATGAGTTATCCTGTGTATATGTTGTGTACCATGGATATGTGGAGGTAAAATCTTCTTAGACTATTTACAAATACAATCTGATTGTTAAAGAAAAATGGAGATAAGCTCCATTAAAAAAGCAAAGCTTCATTACATAATGTATTTTTAACTATACTTTAATATCATCTACAGGTTTAATATGTTTTTTAATATATTCATCAACTAGACTTAATCTTATAATCCATTTATTTTTCAGGTGGTACAAGTGGTATTAGCCAGAATAGACGATGACCTCTGACAGTTTAATCCTAATTAAAGCTGAGCAAGAGATTTTTTTTTTTGTTAAGTTTTCTGATGATGTCAGTACTAGGCTGAACTATAACTCTTCTGAGGTGTGTTATTCCCACTGAATGGACAAAGACAGGTATGGCGTTACCCAAGTTTTGGACCAGTTTGAAGAGTTTCAGTGGTACCTGTGCAATAGAATGAGTTGAACTGGTAACAGCACAACAGCAAAAAGTAATGTTTCCAAGGGAACATAGTTAGCAGAAGATGGTATCATTAACCTCTGCTTGTCACAGTGTTAAAATTTCTGTCCTACCACCTGCCTTCTGCTACTCATAAGGGTATATTAAACCAATCTCTCAGATGTTTTAAACCTCCTGCATGACAAGGATAATTCAAAAAGACCTCAGAAGTAGAAAAGGATAAGTTGAGTTTGCAATTCTGTCTTGTATTGCTTCTGAGATAGACAGAAACCCAAAGAGTGGTTTAAATATAACCTGTGGTTTATAGCTTCTTTACTGATTTAGAGCAGGACAGAGCAGCTGAAAGGAATAACACAACTCAACCCAATGACAGTGACATGCCTACTACATTTATCTTCATCCTTTCCTTGAGAGGGGATAGGCTGCAGCTGGTGGAGCCACATAGCAGCAGATTTATCTGCCATGTTGCTGCTTCCTGCTACCTTTTCTCCAGATGCCATCAACATATTGTGATAAATTCTTACCCCATTGTGTTATTCAGGTGGAGCTCACAGACCACCACTCTAATATTAGAGGAAATCAGTGCTGCAAGTGCTCTCTGCCCAACCTCAGGAATCCAACAGCAAGACTAGTCAGTAATCCACCAGCGAAACAAGAAATCAAACAAAACCTTCCAATAAATGAAAAAAAAAAATCAAAGAAAAGGACTCTGGACTTTAGCTTTCTTCGAAAGAGAAGTTTCTGTGGGGTTTTAAACTATGAATTATAGGTTATCATTTAGATTTATGTTCAAAATCCAATAAAATAAGATGTTTAAATATTTTCCTCTGCTGGCCAATAAATGTCACAATTACAAGTATGTGAATTCTTCTCAGCATCAGGATGTTTTGTTTTGGTTTGTTTTGGTTTGGTTTGGTTTGGTTTTTTTTATGAGAAATAGTTCATTATCCTGACTAGGAATATTGTGCAATTATCCAAATATCATAAACATTTCATCTGATAGTCATAAATCTCTTACTTCCCTCAAAAAAGATGGCTGATCTGAAAAATACTGCTCCTTTTGCATTGGTAAAAATTAGGTATTTATAATTTGAGACAATAGACTTGTTTCTCAAAACAGTTTTTTAAAGTGTTCTTTTTGGAAAGAAAATGGTTTACTGAAAACTTGTATGTTTCTATTGAAAACGCAAAATAACAAAAGGCACTTTTGGTTTTAAGATTTTTTTTAATTAAATAAACAAATATTTCTGCAAATGAAAATATAATTGTTGTTTCTTAATGTGACTTTGTTGTGTTCAGGTTTCCGAAAGAAGTTTTCCCCTTGGTGACATTCCCAACTATGCTTTTATAGGGGAGGGTCTTTTTCCCTCAGGTATGTGGTAAAGGCTGCAGAAAACCTAGCTTCTCATCGAATCTAGTTCCTCACTGGTCACAAATAAACTTAGTTAAACCCTTTAATATGACAATAAAGGTAACGTACATTTTCAAATTTGGAAAATATACCTAGATATTTAACTCTGGCAGAAATTGATAGGAATTAGATGAGTATGTATCCTTCAGCACTTGCCATTTCCATCAATAAGTCAGAGCACACTGTGGTCTTCACAGTGATCTGATCAACGTCTTAGATGTTCATATTGTAGGGCTGCAGGTGGCCGTGGAGTGAGAAGCTGCTATTTCCCACTACTTTACCCTGATTTTCATGCAGTCTCTTTTCCCATTTCAGTTTAATCTGTAACAGCTACAGCAATAATTACTCATACGCAGCTTTACCAGGGGAGTGAAAGAGCAGTGAGTTCTTTGAAGTGGGTTGGAGAGCATTAAGCAGTCCTTTCTCCATAGGCATAGAAACTAGTTAGAGTCTTTTGACCCTTTGAGCTGAACTGAAATCAGTTATTTATAGGCTTTGTTCCAGTTTCTTTAGCCTTCTAACTTTAAAGAAAAAGATTAATATATTTATTTAATGGCAGAGCATTAGGTCCAAACCTTTTGCAACATGTACTCATGCTGAACTTCAAGAGATATTTTTATTTCAGCTTTGTAAGCATTAAAAGAAAACAACTGCAGCAGCTACCAGTTAAGAAGTGGAATGTGAGCCAAATAAAAATCAATTATTTAAAACTCCTGATACATTTCTTCATCCAGAAAATATAAACCCAAACAAATTATATGGGTATGTCTATCAGAAATATATACGGGGCGGGGGAGAGGCAAGGAGAGAGAGTTCTGCAGTATTTATTTTCTTTTGCAAATGTTTAACTTGTAACAAATAGGGGGTAAATCCCCTAACCTGCAGTTTCCTATGAATATCTTCTATTTACATTTCTGTTAATTCCCTTCTTCATTCAAGCAGAAATGGAAAACATAATCCCTCACTAAGTTTATTGTGGAAAAGCACATAGCATTAAAAAACAATAATAATTTAAGTCAAAGATAAAGATTTTAAAGGTGGGATTGGACCCCTGTGTTTCCCTTAACTAGACATCTGAGAATGAAAAACACAACTGTCAAGATGTCTCCTGCCTTTCGTTACACAAAACTTAATCCATTTACTCACTAGTGTGATGTCCTGCTAGCAGGAAGCAAGCACACACTAATTAAATGCTTCAGTTCTTTATTTAAATGCTTACATTGCATCCCCAAAGAGAAGGGTGTCCAGTGCAAATTGTTCTTGAGGAAATTGCTTGGATTTTTAAGCTTTGGTTGTAACAGAAGTGTAGCAGTTGTTAGCAAATTAGTGGTTATGGTTACAGTAAATGGAAAACAGAGAAGCAATTATGGCTACAAATTATTTCAAAAGTATTAGGAAAACAAGATGAGCTACTATGTTATTAATGGCAACTGGACACAAACTAGAGCTGCAAATCTATAAACCAAGACTAAAAAGCAAACAATTTAGCATCAAAGGAGGAAATTTTACAGGAAGACGTAATGTTTCCAGGTGCCAGCTGAAGCTCATACTCTGTGAATGCCAGTTGGGGTTATACTCCCTGAGAACTGCTTGTCATGATTTATGTTTTACATATTTGTAATCCTCAAGTTTTAATTGCATTACATAATTGTGGCATGGAAGATTACTTTTGTTTCATAGCAGAGTGCCTAAGTGAGGTCAGTAAGCTCCAAGAAGAGTGTAAATGAAGAAAGAATATGGCTTTTTGAGGATACATTTTTTTTTTGTCTCCTGAACTTACTGATTTTTAAAAGTTATTTATTTGCAGAAATTACTTTGATCAAATGTTAGCTTGTTATGCTTACATTTTCTAAATAACTATTTGGTTTACTTTACTTTTTTGTCTTGTACCAACAGATTCATAAAGCTGGGGAGAGGTTCATTTAGTCAGAGAAAATGACAGACTCCTCTAATGAGGGGTGTCTGACACTAGAGATAAAGAAGAGAAGAATGTACCAATCTTGCAGTAGAAAGTGCATCAACTGAAAATATTTACTGTTCCTATTAAAAATGAATTAACAAAAACAGGTGGCCTTTTAATTGAAGCCTTTATCACTCTTTGCTCAATTTCATTTAAATGCAAATTTGAAATCCTTTCTCTAAACCAATAGAAATTGAAATTGAACATGAATACTGGTTTACTAATGATGCAATTATCTGGCAAACCATTAGGCTTAATATAAGATACCACATATACTGGAAATATTAAGACAGCCAGTGAGGGTGCTTTTCTTTGAGTATACATTTGTAAGCTGTTAAACTCATCATCAATACAACATCCTTTGCCTGGGTTTGGTAAGATGCTTATTTCAATTCAGCCTTAAATATAGTGCCCTGTATTTCTTTTGGGCTGTATATCTCCCTTGCCTATAGGGGGAGAACTCTACACTGAGAAGAGCCAAATGTATATATACCTATACTCGGGTCTGACATTCCAGACTGCTGAATTTCCAGGTAGTAGATAGTAAGTTAAAGGCCTAGACTGGAAACCGAAGTCTTCAGCTGCTTGCTAAGCGATGGAGACTTGTATGCAGGGTGTCTCATCTTCTGAGTGATCTGACAAAAGTGATTTACAGGTCCTTCTGGATTTTTTTTCCTTTCATTCTTCCCTTCCCTTCCCTTCCCTTCCCTTCCCTTCCCTTCCCTTCCCTTCCCTTCCCTTCCCTTCCCTTCCCTTCCCTTCCCTTCCCTTCCCTTCCCTTCCCTTCCCTTCCCTTCCCTTCCCTTCCCTTCCCTTCCCTTCCCTTCCCTTCCCTTCCCTTCCCTTCCCTTCCCTTCCCTTCCCTTCCCTTCCCTTCCCTTCCCTTCCCTTCCCTTCCCTTCCCCTCCTGCAAACAAACAAACAAAAGACAATAAAATGGAGATACCAATACAGCAGAGACAAAACAGAAGTCACAGCTAGAGAAATAAGAGGATTTGTACCTTAGAGAGAGTTAGAGAAAAAGAAAGAGTAAGAGAGAGAATTTTTTTTTTTTCTCAGTAAGATTTATCCCTCCTAGGATATTAGAGAATATTTCTTTTGAGTTTGCCACTTCTGTACTGCACTTTCACACTAAAAGAAATAAGAACAAACATTTTAGGAAGAGGCCTTATATACCTTCAGTGATTCAGTTATCACAGCTTTAGTGTGGCTGTTTCAGACTACGAACAGGGATATTTTTCATTTGTCAGGAAAATACAGTAGTAGGCCCTGTCAAAACTCTCTGGAATGTATAAAAAGCAAACTTTACAGCTTCTAGGTTCAAAAGCTCAGGTCAGAGGTGTGGTTGCATGCAATTTATTTTGCATATGAAAGAAATAGTTTTGTGACTTTCCATATTAATGGTCCTCTTCATTATAATATTAAGTACACTGGGAAGGATGATACATCGCACTGGGTAATATAAGTTGACATATACAAAAGAAGCCTAAGAAAGCTTAGCTCCTGATTCTGTTATTTTGCTTCTGGGTATCTCTGAAATGCTGAATACATTTTTCATTTGATCTTAGCTTAATGCAGGCATCAGCTGTTTGCAGAGGGAAAAGCAGACTCCAAAAACATCCAGCCATCATTCAGACAAGCATTTGACTCCAAGAGTTTTCCAGTAATTAGTGAACTATTGAGATTCCTCTGACACCTACACAAGCTATTGTGCAGAAAATGGGTAACTTGATGCATACAGCTACCAGCCGTCTCCATAGAAGCCCCTTTAATTTATTACTAACCTGTTTTTTCTGTAACCAAGTCAAGGGCACGGTATTTGGGTTTTCACTCCCTGCTTTCCTTGGTAGCAGGAGGGGTCCTTTCCAGGCTGCAGAGGCAGACCAGGCGGCAGGGAATCTGCAATGGCTGATTCAGCTGCTCCTACCTGAATAAGGAACTAATCCAATTGAAACACGGTGAAGTAAACAGATAGTGACATATTTGTAGACGAACTGTCACACTTTCAATTATTCCTCCCCCCTCAAAAAAAAATATTTCTGAATTGCAAGCATGGAATTTAAAACGTCTGCCAGCCTCAGCAGCTGGTACATTTCTATAAGACCCAACCATTAGGGGGAAAAGTTAATTTCAGTATCATGTAGTACATTTCCTTACATCTCCTAGTAAATTTTTCTTGCATACTGCACCAAAAAAATATGCAAATGTTCTTTTCACACTGTAGATATTGTGGTCTGGCTTGTGTTTCATAAATTATAAATTTCTGTTTTCTTTTTGTTTTCTGTTATGTATTTGAATAACACTTTGAAATGCAATTTGACTTTGCCCTGTCTTAAAATGTTTTTTTTTTATTTTTTTCTTAATGTAAATAGAACATATTTGAAAATATTTATCTTGGTTTGGCACGTACTAAACAGGCTGGGTTTTCAAAAGCAGAATTGGTTTAGTACAGTTCCCACTGAACACTGAACTTGTGCAGTGCAATGAAATCAGGACTCCGCCTGCCTTGCAAGGAGCCTCACAACCACGGTGTTACTATTGTAGGGGCTGGGTATCCACCCTTTTGAGCCTTTTGCAGCAAAGAAAAAATAGGCTATTTAAAGAGTGTAGAGCTTATCTGTCAAACTGTATCACACGTCCTTCTAGTGTGAACTCCTGCTTTTTGAACAGAAGCAAAGCAGCATGTTATCCCGCCCTGCCATTACATATTTGTAAGGGATAAAGAATGAGGTCTTCTTCTAGTGCATTTAACAAAGGTTCCCCTAGACTGAAAACACTTTTAACTGCAGTGCTATTAAAAACAGGGCCAAGCAAATAGTTGATGCCTCCAAGTTCATTAGCTCTGCTGAAGGGTTTGGAGTGAGGATGAATTTTCCTCAGTGTGGCATAAATAAAGCATCCAGAGGTGTTCACATTGCATGGTGAGTCCTTAGGTGAGTCCATAGGGTGGCCTTTTCCCTGTTTTCTTGGGTTTAGGTGAGAGTCCTTGTGGAGGGGTTTGGGGTTTTTGAGCTTGTGACTTAACAGTCAGATCATCAAAAATATTTAGTGACTACAATAATTCATGCCTAATCTTCAGTTAACTCTAGATTCGTTGATCAGATTTAGATGTCTGAGGAATAAATTTTTAGAAACTAACTCAGCAAGGAACTATTTGAGCTAGTTATTATTGATGTGCAGAGGAAGGGCTGGGAGGTACCTAGTAAAAGTAGCCAGACATGAGTACGTGTCTCTGAAATTATACGTAACTTCCTTCTTTTGGGTTCTTGAACTATGAACATTAATCTGGAATTAACTTCTTGTTCAAAGTTCCCTGTTAAGGCAAGGTATTTCTTTTACTCCCTTTCCTTTGAGAATAGACAAAAGCACAAAATTAACAATCTGAAGAGGGAGGGAATAGTTAGTGGCTTGGTAGGTTACCCACCAGTGCTGTAGGAAATTTAAATCACCTATATAGTGTTGAATGCAGAGAAGTAATAAAAATAATTTTCTGCCTCCTTCAAGAACATCTTTATTACCAGTAAACTAAAGGAGGAATTTTTTGATCCTGACTATTTTATATTTTACTGTCCTCCATCACACAACAGCAGCTCTGTTGGCTACTCTGGTACAAATCTGCCTCTCTATGATGGAGCTACTCCATCATATATAAATAAGTTTTACTTATTGGAGGAGAAAGAAAAATATGCTGCATTGTCTGGTAACCACTCACACAATGTATACATCCAGGTCTGTCTTACTATCTTACTATGTAATCTGCCAGTTTTTTTGGTTTTGGTTTGTTTCTTTTTTTTTTTTTTTTTCTGGGTATGCTCTGAAGCTTAAGGATCATGATCTTCTAATATGAAAGCTTTTCTCCTGGCAGAGTTTGAAACTCTCAGGAATTTTAACTTGAACAAGAGCTTCAAGCAACTAATTAACTCCCAGCAGGATCCAGCTTCAGCACCTTGTGTGTGCAGGGACTCACAAGTTAGGCAGCAGAGAGTAGATTTTAAGGATGTCACTGGTGGCTAAATGGGAACTGAAGAGGAGGATAAAGATGGAAGCTTTTCCAGAACAGGTTTTAAGATGCAGAGTGAAAAGGCTGAAGAAGAACTTTTGGAAAAAAAAAAAAAAAAAAAAAAAGATAATTTACACAGAATTTAAGTTAAAGGTGAATATATTTAATTTTGACCTCATAAGCATTCTATACTAGAAGTTACCAGTTCAAGTTCAGTTCAATGAAGCCACTGTATAGCAGCAGCGGAATTTGTGTGACAACTTAGTGTTACGGCACTCCTATTTATTTATTTATTTTTCTTATAAATTAGCATGCTTTTGTGCTGTATCAGAGTACTTAATGCTTTCAGTTGCCTGAAAAACTTACTTTTTGAAAAGACTATTTGAAGACTGAAGCAAATGACACCTATGATATTTATTACTGAGAATATTCTTGTGTTTCAGAAATATTTATTTTTTTTTAAAAGGCATGTTAATGTTTACTGTGCCATTGAAAAGGAGTTTTGCTTAGCTAAGCAATGCACTGTGACACTAAGTCTCTGACACAGCTTTTTCCATCTTGTCATCTTTCGTTTCATCCCCTGTTAATTAGCTCAGCCATCAAGAATCCTGGCATTTTCTTCATGATTAATTTTCAAAACTGTATGTGTATCTCATTTGTTTTACTCTTTCCTTGATTCTACGGCGTTTGTAGGAGACACTACTTCAAAGTATGATGTAAAAGATCTTGGAGCAGCAGCTAGTAAATTAGCCGTTTAAAAGGCTAATACTTTTCATTGTTGTCCTTTATAAAGTTTTCAGTTTCTTTAGAACATTTTTACATTTTAATAAATGGAGTAATAGAGATCATCCACATAAGCGTGCATCTTTAATTTTTGCTTTAGATTAGCTTTAATGAAACCTACAAAGGAAAAAAAAAAAAAAAAAACCAACAGTGAAGTCTCTTGCAGATAGCCTGGAATAAGTCTTCGTTCTGGTTCCAGCCAGAGCACAAAATGGCAGCAGCGTTTCGCAGCCAGCAGGCTTGTAGCTGTGCAAAGACTCAAAAAAACAGCGTCCTGAAAGCAAAACCTCAACACTTACATGAAGTATGCTATTCATTTACCTACCTTGGGCAGTGGCTGGCTCCATGAAACCATTCCTAGTGTCTATCCTGACTTTGCCTTTGCCTTGCTTTACATAGGCTCATTTTGACCTATAGAAAGAATATCGCCACAGCAATTTTTCCCCACTCTGCTTTCGCTTTACACGAAATGAAGTGACTGCATAGGCCGTAAAGGAGTGAGGAATCAAATGGCACGTGTGCACGCACACACGTGCGCGCGCGCACACACACAGAGGACAACTGCCAAGACACCATCCGGATGCCACACTCCTGCAAAAGGAACATGATGACAGTTCAGTATCACACTCTGCCCCCACACGGGGCTCTTAGACAGGAAGTCTATATCCAGCTGCAAGTGGATTTTGGAGAGCAATAAACAGAGACGGAACATAGCTAGGACTCTGCTGTTAACACCTCTTGCAAAAAGGGACGCACACAGGAACATTAGGGACAGGAGATGAGCTTTATTTTTCACCATAGTGGTGTCATTACCAGAAATGTGTTCCCACAGTTATAATCACTAGCAGCCTGGGAATCCTTCTTAGGGTGAGATCGGCAGCTGAAGTGCTGTAGCTGCAGATTTCTTCTCTAAATATCATTGTCTCTGCTTTACTGATAGGGAGCATGAAGGGCTTGCTGAAGGTCATGGAGAGGCTGGGACAGAGGAGGAACAGCGAGAACTACCGAGCCTAGTCCCAGATACTTACACTTTTCAGATGCACGTCCATTGTGAGGCATAACAGGCTAATATTCATAACTATAAAGAGGAACTTCTTCTTTCATTTGACCTTGTTTTATTTTCTTCTGGTGATATTTGAATGCCAATAATTCTGCTATTTCAGGATTTCTTTATATATTTAACACCAGTAGAAAATAATTTTTTATGGCTCTGTTGTTTTTTGTCTCCTTTAGAATAACTTTCCTTCCTATCAAAACAAAGAAATATATTTTTCACCATGTATATTACCTACAAATTTTCCAACTAAATATTTATAAAATTTATTTCAGATTTTTTTCTTTCTTTCTTTCATTCTTGCTGTTGGGGATAATGCATGAAACAGAAGGGAAGTACAGGAGTGGCAGTTAGAATCACCTTGGTTTCTCCTGAAAACTAATGATAGCTTAAATTACCAAAATTCTGAGAAGGGCAAAATGAAGTGCAAATGCCAGTTGTCTTCAGGATAAAATTAAACTTCCCCCTCCTCCCACCCAAATTACTGCTATTATTTTTCTATTTTGTTTGAAGAGCATCAGTTAACACTTATTTCTGCTTTGGTTTAATATTTCTGTAATACATTTATTCTTTGTAAAATGTATTGCCTTGGAAACCCTGGAGACAAGAAAACACTTCCAAAACTGTCAAAGAAACTTCAGAGCACAGCTGAAAGTCAGGGGATCATTTTCACTCAGGTAGCTTTCTTTTAGGAAAGAAAATAAACAAATAAACAAATAACACCCTCTCAGCCTTCTGAGAATGGTGATTTCAAGTATTAACTCACTAAGTACTTCATTTCTATGAAGTTCTGGGAGATCATTTATGAAAGGTTGTATTAGCCGATAAATAACTTAAAAGTAGTTCTTTATAGCTATACCTAAGCCCCCAAATCTACTCACAGATAAAATGTAAAACTTAAGCTTGGAATGTGAGAAAAAGGGAAAAAGAAAAATAAAATCTGATAGTAAATAGGGGAAAGAAAGAAAAAAAAGAGAGCAGGGACAAAAGAGAGAGAAAGGATGTGGTAAAAAAACACTGTAAATGGAAATAGATGGTCAAATTTCCAGAAGGAGGTTACCTTATGAAAGTAAAGCAGAAAGGAAGAAATTATTACACTACACAAAGGTTCCAGTGATTTAAATTGTGAACTTTCTAAAGGTTTAGTGAAGCAAACCTTTTGAGTCTCTCATTTATTACAGTATCTTTTTGCAAAATATTTCTTGCTGACTACAAAATGAAAGAATGTGAAGGTCTGATATTTAACAGCCTGGAGCAGCCACAATCCACAGAGCCACAAAGGTATAAGGCTGACACCATACAGAAATATGTTGCTGATGAACATTCTTGATATGTTCCAGGAAAACAGCTGAATATTTATCCACTCCATGAGTTATTTTTATGTCAGACAAGAGCCTAATGCTATACTCCTTGATCAAGGAATAAAATTACTAAATTTCAAAGTCAAGCTTATATTTCATTATCCATCACACACTATATGAGTAACATACCATTCCAGTAAGAAGTGTCTTAGACTTTTTGCTTAATACAGGCTTGTTTTCCTTGCTCATGACAGCCAGGAAACAGGGCAGAATGCACTTCTAACCTTCGTAGTAGCCTGGCCCATCCCCATGAAGCCCTATGCAAGAAAATGACTGATACCTAAAAGAAACCTAAAAATTCTCTCTCTTTGATCTTTGAGGAAGTTCATAATTTAAATATCTGAAATCTTTTTTCAGTGTAATAATTTCTTCCTTCCTCCTCAACTTTCCCTGAAGTAGTATCTTCTAAACAGGTTTTACATCTGCTCTCTTCAGTACTTTTATTCTTTTCAGCATTCTCCTTTCCATAGTTAGGAAATTATCCTAAGAGGATAAAATATCTAAATGATGTGAATTCAGACTAACAGAAGTGATTAGCAACCAGTTTCCACAAATACCTGGAAAGTAAACTGTCAGCATATGCTAGCATATAAATTTGACACATACACATACTCAAACACCCCTCTTATGTACTTAACATATTAAATAAACATTGGTGGAAGATGGCAAAAAGGCAAGCACTATTACAAAAATTCTGTTAGTGTAGAGTCATACCTGCTAACTAGTAGCTTTGTTAATTTTTTGAGTGCTTTTAAAAGAATAAACAGTCAAGATGTAGTTCTAGAAACTGCAAACAATTTCCAAAGCAAATAATATGTACAATAGCACTATACAGTAAATTGGTAGCAGCTGCTGATACTGACATTACAGATGGTTACAAAGTGTATAATTTATGTTTTCTGTAACAGTAAGTGGAAAAGCCGTTTAGACATAGATTCATAATTTCATTTTTTGTCAGATCTCATTATTGTGGACATACACATGCAAAGTCAGTGTTTTGACATTAATCCATTTTTATTATGAATTTGGTAGCAAAGTATTTGTCTCTTGGATTTTTTATGGTTTCTCTAGGAAGATGATTGTCTCAGTAGATTATCTACTTTTCGACTTTATAGAAACATGGAAGCAGTCAAGCACTCCGTAGTCTAGATGTAGCCTTTCTGAAGTGGAGGAAATACACAGTGAAAGATGAGAAGGTTACCATATCTAATATTAGAAGATAGAGTTGAGCACTTATCTACTGCCAATAGATCAGGGTTATTCTTGTGAATAAAAAATATCAAATGAAGGGACAAAAAGTTATCAAAACAGTTATTTGCTTGCATTTTCTATAAAAAAAATGAAATAAAAAAAAACAACCCCAAACTACTGTAATCTCATTCCCCGTCTTCCTCCCAACAACAAACAAAGCATCTTCCCCAAAAACATCAACAGAAAATTGAGTCAATGTGAAGACCTCTCTTTGCAGAGAGACTGCATGGGTGCTGGACAGGTCAAGTGGGTTTCATCCCATCTACCTTTAAGCCACTGGAAGGCCTAGCCATGTAAGCTCAGCTCATCACGTAAGCTGTCCCTGTGGTTTACTGGGATGAGATAAACCTCTCCAAAGGGTCATTTATCCAGATCACTTAGACGCTTATCTGGAGAAGAAGTAGTTTGCTAGCCAGTTGAATCATTCTCTGCAAGACCCTCTCTCTCTCCATGGACTACGGACCATGTCTGTTTGAAAAGCTGTGACTAGACCTTTGGTGCTTGAGGACCACAGTTAGGCAACATGGTCCTTAGACCTCACAGCACTGACTGCAGTGTAAAAGCTGGAGAACAACAAAATGTTTGCTCTGTGACCGTAAGAAATCATTCTAGGTTTCTGTTAAGAATTGACACGCCATTTTCACCCTTTGGGAGAGTTCTGTATATCAAACACCAAAGACTAAAGGAAAAAAGATATAGTCTTTCTCACTGGGCTAAAACTTTGGTTGCAGTTCCTGTACAATAGAGTCTTTTGCTGAAATTCCATAAGCCAAGGTGGTCCTTGGAGCTCTTGGTGTCCATCTGTTTTATCACATTCTCCCCTTTCACTGCCCATGTTTTCAAAAGCACAACATAACCTCTGTAGCTCCTAAATCTCCAAGCAGCATAAATCTCTCAAAGACAAATGCTTTAATTTCTGCCCTGATCATTGGCAGAAGCTTTACATTCTTGACGGTGCAGTGGCAGATGATGTCTGACTCAAATCTTAACATCAGCAGAGCTGGAACAAATTAAGGATTTTGTTACCACTCACACCTCTAGGCCCTAGTCTATTTACGCATAATGAGGGTAAAAAATACGTTTTGCAACTAAATTTAGTAGTTAGAACATCATCCTTTCTTTACTGGATTTGATTTGTGGGCACCCGCAGCCTTAGGCATGTTGGGCTTTTGCATATTGTGAAGTGAGCCATTGTCACTGTTTCATGCTTGTGCTATTCTTCCTGAAATACATATGCATTAGACCATGTACTGGGGTGACACTTCAGCTTTCTATGACTTAATCAGCTGGTAAAGAAATCTTTCCTTTGCCTTTTTTTTTTTTCCCCCGAGTGAATATTGCCATTTTTTTTATTCAAAATGAAACAGGTTTAACCAAGATTCCCTCTGTTAGGGTACTTTGTCATTAAGGTTAAACACTTGAAGAGGGATTCATCTGTCCTAACTCAGGCAACTAAAAGCTTCATTTATAAGACTATAGTACTCACCATAGGCTGACTTTATAGTCCATAGAGAAATAGACACATCCAGAGGTACCTCATAGAATAGCTATCTGGGATAATCAGCAGAAGCCCCCATCCTCTTACCACTAACTACAAAGGGAAGCTAGCTAGATTAGTTCAGATTGGAATGTCTCACTTTCAAATATCTAATTAGCAAGATGAAACTTGGGAGTCACCCCTAGCGTATCAGCAGAGGCATTTGGACTTCAGTCTTTTGCAGAATAGAAGCAACATCTTGAACCAGAAAGCTTTGTTTGAGAAAAGTCCCTCCTTCTCTGGTTTGAACTGCCTGTAGAGTCGAACTCCAGGAGAGAGCTCGCCCCTCTTTACAGATGGGGAGAGGTGCCCCCCATTACCTTGGAGCCAAACACTTAGTCCTTGTTGAACTCTAGCTACATCACACTTTTTAACATATTTGACAGATAAAATAAAGCAATTCCTTATCAGTTGGGTGGCCGATTCCCTCCAGGAATCTAATGCTTGTCAGTGTCTGAATAACAGGTGAAAAAACTTCATGCTACGGTGGTGGTTAGTCTTACATTTCTGTAATGGGGAGAAAATGGGACCTAATTCAGCTGATATTAAACCAGGGGCCCAGCAGCCAAGTACAGTGTTAACTGTGACCTTTATGATACAAACTCATGTTTTACGCTGAATCAGTGAACCTAAGACGTTGTTTGAAAGGAAACCTTTCATACGAAGTTCATTGCTAAGCATTAATCTTTTTCAAAACACACTAAGAATTTATCAACACTGACCTTCACTGCTCTATATTACAAAGGAGTAAGAGTGCTGATGGCTGAAGGGAATATTACAATAGATTTGCTTCAAAGTCAGAATCAACAATTAACATAGGAACCTCTGGGTTGCACTCAGTTTCAGTGCTGCTGGCTTGTACTGCTGCCTGCGATGTGTATATCTGAATGCATTTATTCACAGATATATAAGTACATGTGCACATATGCAAAGAATGAGGGTTTAGATTGCAATATTGTCATTCCCCCCCAAAAAACGCTAAGGCAAATAACTAACTTGTTAGGCGAATGGAAGTCTTAGAAATGTAATTTTTTTCATTCCCATGAATGCAGAGGTGTTCATAGGCCTTTTCCTGTTTCCAATGAAGGTGACAGATATTTTCACATTTTCCTATTGACTGTAAAGGAAACAGGAGTAGAAGCAAAGTTTGTTCTATAGGCGACTTCCTTTCCCTATGCAAGGCCTTGCTTGCTATTCACCATACTTCATGGCTTATCTCACCCAAACTACTCCCATCCTCTATTTTCTCTAAGAACTTGCAAAAAACTCGTTCATAAATGTCCTTATTACCCTTTTTTTACTCCTTTCCCTACCAATGACAGCGTAAAACCCTACAAACTCTACTGATTACTCTAACTTTTTCAGATTTCACACAGAAAACAAGGGTATTACATACATGTATTTATTTTTATTAAAAAAATACATACATGTATTTATTTTTATTAAAAAAATAAATAATTTGCTTTTCACAGATATGCTGCCTTAAATTAGGGCATCAGGAGATGGCACTGCAAATGAGGAGCAGTTGGATTTCAGCAGTAACTCCAGGATAAGCTCAATTTAATTATGAAAGGGGGGATGTGTGAATGTTGAGGTGTGCAAACCAAACAAAACAGGGAAAACAGGACAACATTTCAATAAGAAAGTTCCATAAAATATCTCCTTAAATATTGGTAAATATCTCACAAATACAAAGTACTTTGAAAATTTCTATTTTCTATTAGTCTTACAAATTAAAGTGTGAAACAGATTTAATCTTGCCTCAAGTACCCCTCTTACTCTACTTATAATGAGACACTCACAATTTTCTGGTTCTTCCTCAATGAAATGCACCACACACAGGCAAAGTCAAATCTACTGTCATTTTTCAATTTAAAATTAATCTTCACCGATTAGGTTTTAGGGAGAAGCTCACAAAAAGACTCTCAGAAAGTCAGGTTCACATTAAACAGAAATCTTCCTATTGCCAAACTGTTGATATTTTCATTTATTTCCTGACATTTAAAATCCCATCATCCAAGTACTGGGCGTATGGTGATAACTCATTGCATATATCACACAACAGAAAAAACACGTCTGTTTCCACAGCTGAGCAGACTGATTTTTACAAAATTGAGCCAGTGGTGTATTATCGTTTCAAACAAGGACAAGTTGTCGAGCTTTTTTTGCCTGAGAGGCAGGCATACATTAACTCAAGGCTGCTAACAGAATAGTGACAAAAGAGGCACAATGCTCTTTCTGATTCCCTGCTTCCTCCTCCTGAGACAGGCTCATTTGGAGCGCTGATGCTTACCAGACTCTACAAAAAACACAGCAGCTGTTGTCAAGAGAGAAATCTCCATTTGCAACAACAACAAAAAAAATCAATTAAACAAGCACTTTAAAAGGGAACTGGAAAGTGCTCCACACTTTGCAGTCTATGATACATATATCTTCTCATTTTAAACATACTAAGAAAAAAAAACCCAAAACAAAACAGAAACAAAAAAAACAACAACCAACAACCCTTTCTAAAGCTACAGGATCTCAGGGGGATTTAGTTCAAAACTTGAAAGCAGATTAGCTACTTTTTGTTGGCTTTGATAGAAATCTTTTGTCTGTCTGCACAGCCATGGCTTTTACTAATAATACAGGGATGGGAGTAATTTCTAGTACGCTTGGCTCTTGGGTCCCAAACAAAACTGAATTTTTCATAGGTCTGTATCTCTGGGAAGGTAAAGGTTAGTGCTTGATGTCTGATTTACTTTCAGCCATTTCAAAGCCTGTTGAAAGTATTAAGAGGCAAGAGATTCAGGTAATGTATCTAGCTGAAAGTTTAAAAAGGGAGAAAATGTGGGGCTTGTTCTCCATTTTGCTCTTATTGCTGTATTACCTTTAAAAAAGAAAATTAGATTCAAGATCATAAAAGTAATTTGGAGGACTTTTTGTGAGTGCTTACTCTGGTTTTGAGTGTTAGAGATGTTTTTTTGGTTTTTAGATCCATGCTTTTATGGAGATACCTGACTCCTTTCTGACATAGTGCCCTTAACTATTGACCAAGTAAATATTTAGCATTTGTACAGTACATTTGAATGTACATTTGTACATTCATTCAAAAGAATACTAGACTATAGACTGCTGAAACAATGTATAAGCCTCAGACAAAATAAAGAGGCTTTATCTGCACATATCTATACTGTACATTTGCTTACTCCATTCAATAATGTCTAAAGTTCTTTTTTTAGATAAATCATTGAGTTTTAGTCATATCACTGCAATGTATAGAAGGCAGGGTGCCATCCTACTGTGAACATAAACTAAAGAGATTTCTTATGCCCCAAATAATAATCTCAGGAGAATTAACTGCAGCATTGTTTTTTTGTTTAAGTTTGGTTGGTGCTTATTTTTTTCCTAAAATGCAAAACTGAGGCCCCAGGAAGTCCAAATACTTCAGGCTTTAAAGCTAAGAGGCTGAAATCTTATGCGCTCTACACAATTAGCGTGGAAGGAACACAAACGCTGTGGTATAAGCAGAAGTTGAAATTATGTATGGAGGAAAATAATCTGACCCAGGATTCTGCAAAAGAAACCAAACAAGCCTTAAGAAATAGCTTCTCCTTAGATATCGGCTTTCTTAGCAAACTTTCCTTGCTTTTGGCAGCGAGTGTATATATACATATATACACACATATATATACTCACAATTTAACTTATACTATAATCTTTGGTAAAAATTTCAGAAGTTTGACATTTCACTGGAAAATGTGTGTGTTCTGATGGAAAAATCTACCTTGCCTTGTCAAGAAAAATTGAGGTCAAATAGAGCATTTCTCTTTTTCCACAGTCAATGAAAAAGTTATTTCTCCACCTGCTTCATGATGGTATATCCGCAACCAGAGGAAGAGGGTGAGCTCCACAGAGTCGGTTCACACAAGGAGAGCTGCTGGGTGCAGACTTGTTAACTATGGTAACTTCTAATTTAACTGTCCTTTTGTTTAATTTGCATGTAGGAAGATGACATGAATTCATTATATTACTCTCGCCAAGAAAGAAGCTGGCTGCATTCTCAATGCACTTGTTCCGCTCTGAAGGACGATTTTTGAAAGAGTATGCCATATTCTCTAAATGGCAGTGGACGAAGTGGCTGACATTTGGCATTTCCATGTAAGACTCAGAAGAATGAGCAGATCTGTTTGTAGTTAGGCCTGAGTGAAGCTGTTCGGTTTTGGTTTGTCAAATTTCAGACAATATCTTGAAGCCTGAGTTTCATATCACGCAGATATAAATCAGTGGTAATCTCTTGATTGCAGTGAAGTCAGTGAGAGTTACAACTTCAGCAGAGCCAGGATTTTCATCCCGCAAGTAATTGTTTTGGGACTAATGGTCTCACACTTCCACAGAATTGGCAATAAAAGGCAGAAGATCAACTTTATTTTTAAATCCTATATTAGGAAAAAATCTGTGAGAATTATTTTCTTTAAATAAGCATATTTTTTTCTAAAATTAAAACCTCTATTTGTACCACAGTCTAACAGTTTAAAGAAATACTATTACAGCTGAATGAGAGTGAAGAGGGAGATTTAATTTGTTTAAGAAGTGGCTACTTACCTTCTCTGTTACATACAATTCATGTCTTTCTAGAATTATATTTACTTCCCATGACTCCACTAGTGACATAGGAATTCAAAACATAGTTTTAAAACATAGCCTAAGAGACAGTCTCTCTCCCTTCACAGTTTGTCCTGCCAGTATCCTTTGGCCATCATGGTAGCTACAACTCTACTATGACTCCATTAACCAATGTCTTGTTTGAAAAAATTAATTTATTCATGCAGGTAGAAAGACATGTAAAGGAAGAATACAAAACAACTTAAAACTAAACCAAAATCATCCTTAGAATGTCTGTTACTATATATATAATCTATACAATATATATAATATAAACACAAAGGATAAATTTAATAATTGTAGAACAAATAATTAGTAAATATAATTCTACTTACTTTCTTTCTTAAGTGGACTACTGAAAACAATTCTTAATTAAGACACTTGAACATTTTGCTGTAATACACCCTCAAGACTATGAAATGAACTAAAAGCAGAACAAATGATATAGCTCACTGTATTTTAATTTAAAAGTTTAAATATTGGCATATGTTACAAACAGACAATGTCTATGCATTTCACAACCATTAGATTTCTGTTTGCAATGTTGTGTTGTTTTCAGGAAATTATTGGAAGTGTTTCTGTGCTATAGACTGCAGACTATTTTACACTTGGAAACACGCTCACACAAAAATACTGATGTAACCCGTGACACAAATGGAATTACTTTAGCAGAATGAAGGATAGCTTTGAGATGTTGAATATTGTACATACAAATATTTAGTTTCCTATATTTTGTTTCATTTCGTTTTGTTTTGTTTTTCAGAGCTAAACACAAACCTTCTAATGTATGTATATCTTCTATCATAATCAATCCGTGAACATGAGTAATAAAAATTTAATTTTCCTGAGTAAATCGTGTAATATCTTCTACCAGCAAATTTTAGACCATTAAAAAAAAGTAAAAAGAAAATATTTGAAAGGTGACAGCTATAAATAAAATAATAATTTCACAAGCATCCAAAAGATTATATAAAAATGTGACAATTATTGTTCAAAGAGAATCTTAAGAATTCTCACCATAGTTTTCACACATCAAGTATTCCAAGATGTAGTAACACAGCTCTTCAGAACATTAAATGCTAATAAAGTTTAGGCTTCAGGCTAATAAAATTTAGCCAGTGGTTGTTAAAGTAAAAGAAACAGAATTTAGCCTATCTTCTGAGTATCAGGTAATTTCTTATTTGTTTATGTTTAGCTTTCTTACCTTAAATAGAAATTGAAATTTTGGTTTGTTATTTTTGGTAGGGATTTTTGTGGTTGAAATATAGAGTTCCAGATAATTTCTGGGTTTTTTTTATGAAATTAATGAAATCATAGAAACATAGAGTGGTTAGATTTTATGTGCCGTATTTTTCATTCTTTGTAAAAGCAGAAATAAATCCACAAAGTATAAACCAGTGGTAAATAAAGTCCAGTAAACAATGTAGAAATTTAGAAATATATTTGTCAAAGGTCTTCAAAACATGAATTTTGGTGACAGGTTTAAAGTTTGCATTGTGGGTTTTTTTCCTCTCTATTCTTTATAAAGGTAGGACTGGAATATCATTTGGGATGCACGAAAATTCATTTATAGCATCCAGAATGTACAGAATACACATACCACTTTTCAATATTTGCCTTGTCTGTGTAACCTACTTCTATGTTCAAGACAGAATGTGATTTGAAACCATTGCCAACATCTGTATCTGCAAGGCAACTCTTATTTGAAATGCCTGATGTGCTCAGTTACATTATGCTGCATCACGATAGGATGACTAATCATGTCATAAAAGTTAAATGAAATCATCTAGCCAGGAAGAAGAATGCATTTTAAGAGTTCAATATTTCAAATGAGTTATCTGTTCTTTCATAGTGACTAATGTTTGAGTTTAAGACATATTTCTTTTCTGGGAACCTAGAGCTTGATTATGCTCCACTAAATCCAATGAAAATGCTGTTGTTTACCTTTCTGAGCACAGGATAGGAGTCTTTTGTTAGGAAGACAGTGACATATGTTCATGTGCTTTAGAAAAAACTCTACTTGTGTATGATTTTCTTTTCACCTTTGACATACTATGTTACTTCAAAAGCCTTCAGTAACAGAAGCATTGTTTCATTGCAGCACAAGAAAAAACCCAAAAGGCCTTGGTGCGTTTGTGCTGTTACATAGATGAAGCAGCATGTTAACTAACTTCTTTTACACAGTGAACTTGTTTGTACTGATATAAATATTAAGTTTTCATGTAAACAGAACACTGATGCTGTAACAAATTTAGAAATGTAAGAAGCTTGAGAATACAATGAATTGTGCTAGTAGACTATATGTGAGGCATTTCAACTTTTAACATTTTTCTTAAGCTCCTGTTATGCATTTTCATCAGGCATTAACTAAAGGAATGTGCAAGCAATCTTTCTGTCCTGTGGAAAAACACCATGTGTCATTAGGCAATCTGTCTTTGCAGAATGGACAGTGTCCAAAACACCATTCTGTAAAAATGAAAAAAGCCAAGATGCTCCACATCTTATCTTGGGATAATTATTGACTCAGAGGCACCATGTGTGATGGCTGTCTACAGCAAGCGTGGTCAAGATTATCATTAGGCATGCCACACACCCAACACTAATTCCAGTGTCAGAAATTCAGTTCTAAAGCAGCCCTGCTGCAGTCAGTTTTTGGCATGACTTCAAAGCTGATATTCAAAGTCAGAAAGCTTAAAACCATGCAAGCTTATTTAGATTCTTTAAATGGCCTGGCTTAGTAGATTTGTGGGCATTTGAAGCTTTGTAAATCATTGCAGACTGGAAAAGTAAAAAATAAAGTTAGTCTTTGCAGTTAGAGTTTTCAATGACATGACACTGGGTCCGTTTCAAAGTACTTTCTTCCTGCCTATCATCCACCGTCCCTAAATCTCAGGAGTACTGGAGCTATGCGTATTGTAACTTTTTTTGATTGTGAAATTGTTTCCTTGGTTTGGTGTATTATGAAATCACACAAGAGTTTTGGAAAATAAAAAGCAAACAAAAAAACCAACCTCTTCATTTGGAATCCCACCTACATTAAGAAGTGACTGTTTTCTTATCTGCTATGAGAAATTGTTGGACTTGAGTCACAACTTTTTAAAGACACTATCTTGTGACTTGATGGCTGTCATGAAAGAATGTGTTGGTACTTGTGTCACTTAAATTTTAAACAGTTTTGCAATGAGAACAGTTGAAAACTCTACTTACACAAATATCAGTTCTACCTCTATTACGTGCATAACTTCATGTACTCAGGAGTAATACCCAAAATATAAGAGCAGCGTACAGAATAATAGAATATCATCACGTCATCACATCTTGATGTAACATTACAACTTCCTCAGTACTTTAAAAACAGCTTGCAAATACACTACCACAAGCAACTTTTTTTCTCTCACAATAATTTTCCTTCAAAGTTACCTCAGTTCAAGAATGAAAGCATATAATTTGATCTGTGGGCTTTCAGTTTTTCTGTACTGAAACAGGTGTCGGCTTGAAAATCATTTATCATAAAATTTTGTGGGTAAGCACTCTGACCAAAAATTTGGGTTTTGACATCTACTGTGATCTCAGAAATAATTTTGATATGAAAAGTTATATTTGTAAAGTTATGCATAAAAATGTTATTTTTTACCTATGTTTTATATTTACTAATTTCAAGTAATTTCAGTGTGTTGTAATAACATTTGAGTCTTAGGGTTTATGGTGAACCCAGAGCTAGCTGAAGTCTTAAATTGGAACTATCAATTTTTTCTTTAAAATAAGTCAACCAAAGTACATTGAAACTCTTCCTTGTCAAAATGCAAGCATTTTCCACAATTTAAAGGGGAAAGTGCAGATTCCCTGGCTGAGATTGCTTACAAAACAAAATGACAATTTGGAGTAAATCTCTATCATAGAATCATTTAGGTTGAAAAAGACTCTTAAGATCATCAAGTCCAGCTGTTAACCTAACATTACCAAGTCCAACACTAAACCACGTTCCTAACCGCCACATCTACGCATCTTTTAAATACCTCCAGGGATGGTGACTTAACTACCTCCCTGGGCAGCCTGTTCCAATTCTTGACAATGCTTTAGGTGAAGAAATTTTTCCTAGCATCCAATCTAAACCTCCCCTCATGCAACTTGAGGCCATTTCCTCATGTCCTATTGCTTGTTTCTTGGGAGAAGAGACTGACATCCACTGCACTATGACCTCCTTTCAGGTAGTTATAGAGAGTGATAGGGTCTCCTCTCCCTTCAGCTTCCTTTTCTCCAGTCTAAACAACCCCGGTTCCCTCAGTCATTCCTCATAAGACTTGTGCTCTAGACCCTTCACCAGCTTTATTGCCCTTCTCTGGACACACTCCAGCACCTCTATGTCTTTCTTGAAGTGACGGGCCCAAAACTGAATGCAGTATTCGAGGTAGGGTCTCAGCAGTGCTGAGTACAGGGTGACAATCACTTCCCCAGCCCTGCTGGCCGCACTATTTCTGATACAAGCCAGAATGCTATTGGCCTTCTTGGCCACTTGGGCACACTGCTGGCTCATATTCAGCCGGCTGTCAGCCAACACCCCCAGGTCCTTTTCCACTGAGCAGCTTTCCAGCCACTCTTCCCCAGTCCTGTAGCACTGCATGGGGTTGTTGTGACTCAAGTGCAGGACCCGGCACTTGGCCTTGTTGGCCTTGGCCCATCAATCCAGCCCATTCAAATCTCTCTGTAAAGTCTTCCAACTTTAGGCAACTGCATGGTTTGAATAAAATCTGGATGACTCTTTTCCTCCATCTTTGCAACCTTACTTCAGTATTGCTGCAATAGGCCCCTGTTCCTTTCAACATTGGCTGCGTGATCCCTACTTATTACTCCATCCCATACTCAGTTGCTTGCAGAGAAGCAGCATTCTCCCCCTCACTTACAAACAATCAACCCCATACTCCAGCAATAAAATAATACAATTACTGCCTTCTTTCCACCTTTTTGACTTTCAGAAAGACATAGATTTGTCTGTAATATATTTTAGAAGTATGTTCTTACTGTAGTAATACATTACTTTAATGTGTGTACCTATTGCAGCATAGTTATGACTTATGAATGAACAAACCAAACAAGTTCTAGCACCTCTCAAAGTCAAGGGCATGCTCCTGATTCCCTCAATCAATTCTGCTGACTTAACCTACATTCTTTGCAGTGTCTGAAATAGAAGAAATAGGCTCAGGCAAGTTGTGAAAACTTATCAAATTGTGTAGGCCATGTATAAAATTAACAATAGTGTGGTAAACAACACCAGATCTCACTTGGAATGATCTGCCTACTTCACTCAGGACATGAGGAGAACATGGAACTCTTCCAGATTTGCTACTTCCATATCTGCCTGTTGAGGTAGAGAGAATTCAGTGCTCCACTGCTGCAGGCGGTAAGGTAAGCAGGATTTAGTTTCTGATTTACAATATGAGTAACAAGGATTCTTCAAGGCACTATGTCTGCATTTGCTAGAAGACATTCCTTTTTTCCTGAACCCTATGGTTCCAGCTGTTGATTAGGATTTCAAATTAATCCATTGGGTTTTTGGGGGCAGAACCTGCCTTCTCAGCTGCCTAATGAAAGGAATTAGAGAGGTCAAAATTGTGACTGAATTCAGGCAGTGGATATGAGGGGAAATGCAAGACTGACACATCTTCCTAGACTTAAAAAGAAGGAATGAGGAGGGGTGGACCTGCTCTCAGGATATTTCCAGACACATTGTGGTTGCATGATTGAATGGAGTTTTTAATCTAGAGCCTCTAAAACTCTTTAGAATGTCTCTGACTCTTTTACCTAGCCATTTACAAAGAGGATTTCCTGCCCAAACAGACTTCATCAAAGCCTTTCTCACCATTCCCATGCAGTGAAACCACAGGAAATTCCTAAAGTTTTACTTTAAATGAAGGTTTTTTTAGTGTAGTATGGCGGTGTTTGCTCTCTGAATTGCTCCAAGGGATCTAACTATGGTTATGTGACTAATTGTTCATCTCCTAACATTCCTGGGAGGGAAATGTTTATTTACTTGGATTATATTTCAGTTGCAGTAGAAATACTCACAAAGTGCCGTATCTTGGCAATGTTCCAGCTATACTGTTGGGCTCCGAAGAAATACGGGGATATCTATATTAACCCTTTCTTTCTCTCTCTCTCTCTTTCCTTAACATCTTGGATTACTTTTACAATATCCTTCAATCAAACCTTCATTTGTCCAAAACTGCATCCACAAAAAGTATGTAAAAAAAAAATATTTTTATCTTGCAGAATTGCTTGGCAAAATTATTCTTTTCTCCAGAAGTTTAGTTTTACTGACTGCTTTATCTATTACAAAGATAACCAAACCTGATTTCTGCATAAAACATAATCTGAATTTGAATCTTGAAAATCATTATCTTCATTGGAAATGACATTAAAAGCTCATCAGTTCTTTACTTCTGCTCTCTGCATCAGTTTCTGGTTACAACTGATATAGGCAACACATCTTGCAATATTTTGTAACAAAAGTCCTGCTTTCATGTCTTCCTGTCAAGCTGACACACACAGAAACAAAATACCACCAGTTTATCTGTACATATCATTTGACCAGAAGTCACCAAAATAGAAGTATCATTCAAGTAATCTATATCCTTCCATTGCTATGAGAACTGTATGTTCTTTCATCTAAAACTGGAACTTTCAAAAGCTTAGCTGTGAATCACAAAATTAGTACTATAGTCATTGCTAGGTTCAAAGTTGAAACTATCAAAAATGAAGAAACACAACTTATAAACTGTTCCTTGTGAAGGATTGTTACTCAACACTTACAAGAGGAGAAGGTATCTTTTCTTTAAACATATTATCTATTTAGCAACTGACAGTTGTAAGTTTTATACCTGTACTGCTACAAGAACGTGGAATTTCTTTGGTGCAAGAAGGAGAAAGGAGGAAGTTTGACAAGAAAATCCAAATTAATTCTTTAAAATACATGCAGTAAAAGTAAATAGTTCAATTCCTTTCCTTTTTAGTCACCTTTCATAGTTTTTTCCCCATGTAGAATTTTCAGCATTGTCGTTTGGAAGAAAAAAAAGGGATTCTTTTTTTTTATTTATTTTCAACAGCCAAAATAAAAATATTCTATTAGAAGTGAAACCAAATGAAAAGCTGCTGTTTTGTTTTGTCTCCAAAGAAAAATGAGTGACAGAATAAAAATGTACGTTAACATTTTAACGTCAGATTAAGAACTTTTTCTTTACTAAACAAGATAAACACAAGCAATTGGCAACAACAGTTGGCTGTCTTTAATAGACCAGCAGAGGAAGGAAATTGGGAGAATGGATTGAATCTTTCTGCTAGGAATGGGGGGATACTATTTAACCACCCTGATCTGGAGATGAAGGAAAAGGGAAGGAAGGACTAGCAGTCTCAGAGCTAGCTGTGCTTCTGTCAGCAGCAGCCTCTCAGCGCCCATCCCCACCGGCTCATCTATTGTGACCTTCCTCACGACCGCTGAGTGAAGACTCGGCTGGAGACAAAGGATGCGCAAGACACATTCTGCCTCTCCAAAAGCTTCCAGTCCTTTGGAGGGAGCGAAAAGGAGTGACAGAGACACAGGCATCACCAACTCACATTGAGTTCCTGAGTACTTACAGAGCAAGACACAGGCCCCCTATGTCTGATGAGAGGAGCAGTAAGTGTTGGGACAAGGCAGATGCCACGGTGCAGCCAGTGAAATGGCAACAGGAACTTTGCTGACACTGCTAGGTAAAGAAGGGACTCTAGAGGGGGTGTAAACAGCTGGTTTCTCTTAAACCTCAACTTTGGCTAAAGTCCATCTGTGGTCTGGAGCCTGGATTCATTTCACTCAACTTCCAGCATCTTTTTTTAACTGCCTAAATTAAGAGTTTAATTGTTCTATTTCTTGTTTTCTTTTGTGACTGCTAGTGAGAAAGACATCTCCTAATAAAGGGTCAGTCTACCTAAGAAATAAATGATTTAATTCTTTTGGGAGGTATCTATTTCCCCATGTTATAAAGGCAGTGTAGGATGACTATATTCAGAAGGCAGGCACCTTTAATCAAGAAGATAAAACTAAAGCTCACATTGCAACATCAACTCAGTTGCACATACACATGTGTTTTCTGACCATACAACAGTATATTTTCCATCAATTTTTGGCAAACACATCATCTTTTGATTGTGTTGTTCCAATAGCACTACAAAACCAGAGACAAAATCTGGGCTGCATCAGATGACTTAGTTCAATTTATTTCATTCTTTTCACATCTTAAGATACCTGCTGGCAATAAAGGAATAACTTTTGATAATAAAACTTCGTCTAGTGTTTCTGAATGCGTAGCTAAATGAACCACCCATGCATGAAGAGTAAATCCCAAATTATTTTCTGTCATTCACTATACTATATGAGGAAAAAGAAAATTACTGCACAGATGCAATACATGATTTAGTTTGGATGGGCTGTGGTCAGACCTTTAAAATCCTGGTGGCATTCATGTCAGACTAATCTATATATCTGAAACAAATTATCTGGCTCTAAACTGGTCATCTTGGCTTCTCTTTCCAACCAACAGAAGTGGCATATCCAGGAGGAGATTATACTCATCCTAAAACAGCTGTCTACGATACGAGATACGCATTTTTCCTCAAAGTCTGTTTTTCTCCACTGTTTATAAAGATGATCTAGCATGACCAGCCTAGGTTTAACCAGTCTTTTAGACATATAGAATTAGTTCAAATGAATCCTACACTCAATTTGCACTTATATAGTCACTCAAGAGTATTTTTATGCCACAAAAATTAAATTGATAAATATAAAATTGCATTCATGTTCAGCCAAAATTTTGGGGAATTGTGGCTGTTTTGTAAGAATCCATCATATTTTTTTCTCTTCTATGACTTAGAATAGGATGAGATTTCATTCTGCTTCCTGATAAACAGAACAGAGTGAACCCCACATTTGAGTGGAGAAAGTATTGGAAGTCTCACTGATACATGAAAATATCAGAAAAGTAATTTTCTTATTTTTAAAGGGTTGCCTTGTTATATTATATTATATTAGCATGACACTATGGCAGTGACACCTTTTGAAGTCAAGATCCTGCCTTTGAGCAAGAGCTGGTTCCTATTGTTTGCTTCATTTAACTTGCTTGCATTCTTTATTCCCATGATAGAAGTCACACTGTTTACATTCAAAGAATGTACGCTCACCGTTACTTTCAGTCACAATAAAAATCAAGCAGCTTTCTCAACAAGCCATCTAATAATAATTCAGAATTTTATTACAAAGGAAGGAAAAAGCATATCAGATGTTTCCTTCTGAAGAAATGCCTGGGGAATACTGAGTCATCTCTATGAAGGCAGCCACTCACTTCTGCACTTGTAGAAGTCTTCCAGAACTGTCACAAGACAGAACTGGAAGAAAGTACACGTCCGATATGGGCTGAGGGAGAGGTCAGATTAAGGGGATGCTTGGTGTACTTTATTGTCCTCTCTGCAAAGACAGATTACTCCAGAAGAACTTGTGGACAGTCTGTTGTTTTTCATCAAACTTAAAGCCTTGGGCATGTGGAAAGCCTTGATTTAGGAAGTGTGACCAGTACAGACCACCTGGAATTTCCTTTTCAGGGAAAGAAGCAAGCTGTTGAGTGCAAGACTCAAGGTTTTTCCATAAGACGATTAGTATCGTATAACTTTTGCTAAATGTCTTTTGGCTTACCTGCATCTTTTTCCTACAAAAAGATGTGGATTTTTTTCATGAAAATGATTTTTACCTAAGACTTCTCTTTACGTTTTTTTTTTCAAAAAGTATGGATGAACTAACATTTAATGTTCATCTGATCACCAAGTCAAAATAAATCAGAACAACTAGATTTTATATATATGTATCCATGAACACACAGTTGTTTTATACTGACTGTATCAGAAGCACTTTTGTCTTGATCTTCACACCAGCATGGAGAAATCACAGTAAAACATTGTATGTTTGTGTGTGTGTGCATGTGTACATGCACAAATGCACAAATTGCTTCTAATATTATCCTGATGCAACCTCTCATTATGTGTAAGTAATTAAAAAAAAAAAAGAACACTAAATATTTGAATAGTTAGGACTTTTAAACCAACTTTTTTAAACAAATGTTGGTTTTTAACCAACATTTTTTCTGTCAGAGTAAGTTATTAACTTGATCCATACATGGGACCCAACAGTGAGTTTCTGACCAGTCTGATGGGTACTAAGGAGAAGCTTAATAAATCTTTTCATATTCAAGTGCTGAAATAGTGTGGATTTTAAATAAGATGCAGGAAATTTTGTAACTCTGAAAAAAAAAAAAAAGTACTTTGCTCTAAGAAAAATACAACAAAAATACCCAACAGTGTTATTTTAACTTATTTTTACATCTAGTTACATGGCTTTACATTATTAATGCATTTTAATGGAATTGTAGATCACACCTGATATTTTTGATAAAGCATACTGAGTCCATGCTGCAGCATGTTAATATGAGTGACTGACTACAGTAACCTATCTGCAGCAATATTTGATGGGTAGAAGGAAGCTGTAAAGCTGGATAAAGAAGTCTTGTTCCCAGGACCAGAAAGACACAAATAGTAAAGCAAAGATGTTTGTCATGTCATAAGGAGAACAAAAATGTATATTTTTATATTTATTTATTTATTTAATATCAGGTGTGGGAATAGTGAGGAGCTGAAAACCAAACAGTTAGTGTCAGTTGTGTGGTGGATTGAAGAAACATGACACCTCTTTGTCCAGAGAAACCAGAAGGTGAATGGGAAAAAGAGAGCTGTTTATTACAGTGAGGAGTTCTAAGGAGCTAAGAATTTTGCCTTATTATAATTAGTATTTCTTGGTATTATAACAGTGGCAATTAAAACTGTGCACAATAAAATAAAGAACTAGGATTCTAGATATGAGACTAAATATGTCAAATGACTAAATACTTTTTAGATAAACAAAATTAAAGCTAATGTAGATCATTTTCTGTCTAAGGAAAAGAAAGAGACAAATACACAATGGCTTCTAAAATCTTTTTGTGCAGTCATTTCATGCTAAATACCCAGTTTCTTACTCTTTTGTCAAAGAAAAAAAAAAAAAAAGACAAGAAAGAAAAGGAAAAAAGGAAAAAAGGAAAAAAGGAAAAAAAGGAAAAAAGGAAAAAAGGAAAAACTGCAAGTTTTGTCTAGAGGCAACATGGAAGAGTATCTTCTACATATGAGTGAGAAAAATGTTTAATTAATAAATAAAAGTTCTGATCAGGGGTTATGAAATATAGATGAGAAAAATAATGTTTTACCAGTTCATACAAATTTATATCACACACTGAGGTAAAACATAACTAAATGAGTTTGTGTTGGGTATGTGGTTCTTTGTGCCTCTCATATACCACAGAAAAATATCTAGCATTCTTTTGAAACAGTATAGTGCAGAAAGATTTCTTCCCCTGTGAAAGGCTCCAAAAAACATTCCCAGAGTGTATTGTATGATACTATTATTTTTTATTCTTTTTTATATATGCGCATCTGGGTATACAGAGTCAAATGGTGATATAGCCCCTACCACTGACTTCATTCACACTTATCCTAAACATGAATAACCTAAGTTCAAGTAATGAAAACTAAACACTGCAAAAAACACATGCACAGCTCCTGAAGACAAAACGTAGGGTTTGCATAAGTTGCTAACTAAAAACCTCTATTCAGTTAGCAATGCCAGTATCTTCGTGTTTCTACTGTTTGACACAATGATGGATTATTTATTTACTGAACAGCACTGGTGGCCAGAAAATCTGATTTTCATGCATGAAATCCATGAAACCTCAGCCACTGAACAGCTTCTTTTACACGTGGCAAAGGTCATCTATCAAGGGATTTTCTCACGTTTTGTGTGATTGGTCATGCCTCATTTCCTTCAAGAAAATATGATTTCCCCAAAGTGTGTGCATTTTAAGAGACTCACAAAGACTGAGAAAGTTATTTCCTCTTTGTTTGTGATAAGCACAAAATATAGAGACTAACCTACAGGGAACGACAAGCAACTGTTTGTAGCTGGAAACCATATTTAATCCTATCGTTAAGGAAAACCTCAGAGCACACTAGGAACAAAAAGAGTGCAAAACTAGACACTTAACCTTGTCACTTAACCTTTCAGACTTGCAAGTATTTAGAGAAAATATTCAGTATATTTGATAAGTGATTTTCCTCTATGGGGAAAGTATTACCTGTTCGCACTAAGAGCTTCTGTTCTTTTAAGCAATGGGAAGTCAAGCCAAATGACACAATACCGGATTTTTACAGAGGTTTCCCTAGTCTTAAACACTAAACAGTTTTATTTCCATGTTTTAATCTCTTGGAAGAACTGAAACAAAATTGCAGCTCACGTTACCCGGTGTTGGTGCAGTACTTTTAGAAGGTGGCACAGTGACATACCTTTCTAGTGAGTTTTCTTCAGGACTGGGACTACCTCTTATTGTTGCATGCCTGTATAAAGCGCCTATCACAACGGAGCTCTGCCAACAGCTGGGGGTCCTAAGACACCATGGTGACAGATAACTATATGAAAATAGAAATGTAAAAGAATCCCCCGAAGTTTTTTTTTGTACTCATGGGCCATAGGCCTGTCTTTTGAGAGGCTGAGCTTTAGGATACTAATGGATGTTGACTAATAAATGGAGAGGCTTCTGCAAGATCTTTCAGATTTTCTGGAGTCTCTGGCAAAGGCTACACATCTGCAAGTGACAATCTATGCCTTTCATCTAAGTGATTTCTCGCTTTGTGATTTCTTTATTCCTTTTTCTTTGAAAACCAATGAAATTATTAACCTCCTGCACTGCAAGTACATTTTATAATATCATATACTAATTAATCATGAAAAAAAAATATCTTACTACTTTTTGCACAGGGCAGATACCTGCCTATAGTGCAATAATGACAACATGGGCTAACATGAAGAATACACAGAAACAGGACATAATGTCAAAAGGAAAACATATCCATCTCAACTGAAGGAGTGTAGTCTGTTAAAAGAGAAATCCTGTGGCTTCTAACTTGTGCTATCAAAATACAATTTTCTGCACATCAGAGAGGAAAAAAAAATAGAAAAGAAAAAGTGAAAAAGTTTATGGTTAACGAAGGTTCTGGGATCTTTAATAATGTGGGAATGTTTAAACACCGGCATAGTGTTATATTTTAATATGTTAATGTTAATATGCATTGTTCATTTGGCTGCGTTATTTATAATCTTCCCCATATCTTTGGTTCATGATGTTGATTGCGTCTTTTGGCATCTTTTTGCAGGTAGGGTAGGGGTGAATTACCGTGACAGTTCAGAAAAAATGTCAAAAATGATCAGGGAATAGAAAAGGTTAAAATACAGTGGTAGGAAAAGAAATACTGTACCTCAGCCACAACGAGGCAGAAGGTGATAGTGTAAGAATGTTTAAAGTAGATGGGATCAAAAATTTATTAAAAAATACAAATTGACTCATGCACTTAAATGAGAGAGATTGTCATAGAAATTCTTCTGTGCTAGCTGAAACAGGGAAAAAGCTGCTATTAGCATAAGTCTGTAATCAGTACAAAAGGGAAAGGATGAATAATTACTGTTGAAATTTTTAAAAAAAGGAAGGATTTAAGCTGCATGTCTGAAGAGAAAGTGGGAGTGAATGAAATCTTAATGTTTGGTGTTGGAATATGGAGTATTTTTGGATGGCAAGTCCAGAAAATTACAAAGCTTGAGACATTTAAAAAAAGAATGGACAATAAATTATTTAAATATACTGAAGAGTGCTCCCACAGTTGAGTAGAGGGAACCTCATGTCTGTCTTCTGCATCTGTTATTCCGCTCCAATAGTACAAAATAGTCTGTACGACTTTGTTCCACAGATCATAACAAGCAAAATACAATGCTTACCGAGGACTTTTGCATCTACCCCTTTTTCTTCTGGGGCAGAGCTGCATATCAATATTAATGACATATCATCTTCTAGGTTGTCTACAGCCACGCCACTCCCATGATAAATGCAATCAGATGCTGTATATGGTGTTGCCAATACTGATGCTGTTGAAGGGGTGTGTGCCTCTCTGTTGTGTTAATTTTGCCAGCTCGAACTTGGCTGCTGCTCCAGATGCCACCGGTATTTATGGAAAGCAAGTTTGTGTTAATAAACCTCTCGCGTAGATACAAATTGCCTGGAATAACTGTTACTGCTCTGATTTGTCTTGGGGAACTGCAAGGAACTTTACATGTAGATTGTCAGAACAAATCAAAACAGTATAAAGATTGTTTTATTTGTTACTCTCCAGATAATATTCTTCCTCTAAGCACATAGTATAATGGGGTAAGGTTTGTATAAAATAGGCAGGAAAATTTACCAAGGAGTCTTAGATTTTGCACAGAAACCCTTCCATTTTGTTTTTCTCCACTGACCTACTGGAAATTGAAGTTAATTCCTGAAACAGGATGATATGTCTTCATTTTGTAATCTTCTGTTAATTTGCATCCTATTTTATATTTAACTTTTCTGTTTCTAGACTGCATGCAATTAGGTTATTTACAGATTTGTCCTGCCTTCTTTTCTTCACCTTCATCATTAAATATATTAAATAAGGAAAAAAAAAATAATCCTGAATTTATACTTCACCTTATATTAAGGATTCCCAGCATTTCAGAATTCCCATGGAAAACTTTAATAAAAATACTTTCTTTTTTTCCTCATATTGTACTACAATACAGGTAGCAGATACACTCTGTTTTCCTGCAAGATAAATGGTGTTTGTTCAAAATAGATGAACAATATACAGCCTCCATTTAGCTTTATTTTTTTAGGAATAAGTCCTTTTCCATTTAATGCAAACATAATATTTAATATTTAATGCAACTTTTATTTCAGCCATAGATAACAGCTGCAACACTCTTTACCAATCAAAATAATGAAGATATGGTTGCTTTATTTTTACTGACAAACAGAAAGTCACTACAGTTGTAAAACAATTCCACTTAAGGCCTAGTGAATATTTATTTTTCAGTTTTGTCATCACTACCAGAAATAGTAGCAATAGTTTCAGTGACAAAACTAAATCAGTGCAAGAGAAAGATGGGGGGAGAGGGGAAGGGGCACCCACAATCCCCATAGAATCAATTTTTTTATGAATTTGGAAAATAACAAGTAATCATTGCTTGTTATAGTTTTTGACAGCTTAAGTATAAAAAATCAATTACCATGAAACGACTATCCAGATTAATGTTGAAAATAAACCTGCTTCTTAGGTACCTGATAACATAGCATTGATTTTTATTGTTTGAGGGAGGCTGGCTATATTTAATTTCTTTTATTGATTTTTTTTTTCCTTAAGTCCTATATTCAATGCATGTGAGATGCAATGCAATTTCTTATAGCAAAGTAATGCCAGGCACCAAGCCTGTGAATTAATTTTACATGAGTGAAAGCAGTGCTTAGTAATTTGCTGAGTATTTGAGAGCAAAACTAGTAATTTTCCTCTTTATTATTTATAAATATCAAGAGGTCCAGAAGTGGGCACGGTGGTGCGGGCTCAAATGAGAAGACCTTGCAGTAATTTCTAATATCTTGACACTGCAGCACCTCATGTCCTATGCCTCATGTACTTTGAATGCCAGTACAGATTGAAGGTTTTTAGAAACTGGGGGAAAAATATCAGCAAGATTTCCAATTGGCTTTTGAGACCGTGAGTTTCAAATCAGAATGCAATTTTAAACAGAAGTGAATGCATGATTTAAAAGCACACGCAAACATGGCAATTAAAAAAAAAAATAATCATATTGTTTGGAGCTTAAAATGGTCCTGGTCTTTTTTCCAACTAACGAATAACTAAAAACAAATAGTATTCATGAGCCTGTATGAGTAGAATTTTAATGATTCCTGCATCAGCAAAGTGAAAGCAATGTCATTTTGATAAGAGAAATGCAAAAGTTTCCTTCAAATGAATGTAAAATATGCAAATGCAGTGATTCAGAAAGGTAGAATGAAAAGTTTGGAGCAGTAAGTATTTCCGTTTCACTGAACTGTTGCTCATCGTGTCACGTGTTATAACTTTACAACAGCAGCTCTCCTTGTCTAAATATGCTAGATAAGGTGGGTGCTCATCACAGAGATTGCCTGTTATTTGGAGATAGCTCAGAGAATGAGTTTCTCTGCAGCAAAGCACTACTGTATTTAGCCGTAGAAGAAGATGGTGACATCTGAAAGTGGGGAAGCAAAACCCGACACGTAAAGGTACTGTAATGCTCAGAGCCAATTCATTGCAGCAGGTGAAGATCATACTCCATCTGATTCAAAACAAAGTAAGTAAAGCCTGCCCGACTTACCCTGAGGAGCTTTCAAAGCTTAATAAAGATGTCACGAACTGTATCTGGAAAGACTTGATTACTCCTGAACATTTATCTACCCTCGTGACTTTACCTGTGTGAAGCGGGGCAGTGGGTGGCAGTGTTACACTGCTGCTTCCTAAGCAGAGAAGCTGTCCTGATCAGGGGGAGGAGAAGGGATGTATCTAAATTAAGTTTGAGAAGCCTCTTCTTTACTGATCATTCGATCAGAGGTGCCATAATGAAACCATTCATGTGATTTCTCCTGGCCTCTCTGCTTTCATTGATATAATTTGAGTGGCATAATGTGGTCAGCTCCAAGAGTTTTACTGAAAAAATGATAGAGAATGGTGATTTGAAAGGAAAGTGTGTGTGTGTGTGGAGGGGATGTTATTGTTTATTTGGTTTTGATTGGTGCACATATTTAACAGTTATGCATAATTATCATCACTTTCTATTGATAATACCTACCAAGTTTCCGTCAGGGAGTAAGAACAGTTGTGCTAGGTCCTGTTCAGATGTAACTACTTACCATCTTTTTACATTGTCTTGATATTGAAATTTCTGTTGAACAATTGGTTCTAGAACACATTTTTGATAGATTGGTCAAACTCAGCATCAATAGAAAATAACAGTGTTAATGAGAAATTATCCCTCTATGGGAAAAGGTTGAGATGAAAGATGGTACCTGGGCTGTTTAGGCATCTGTGTGGCTAAGTTGTGAGGCTGATTTCCTTGCCTTTCTCTGAAAATGAATTAATTCCTGCGGAGGACAGTAAGAGGTGGAGCAGACTGTCCAGCTCTGGAGAATCTTGTTTCTTTTACTTGATCTCACGAGATATACAGGGACATTGGCTCCCTACACATCAGCACCAAAAGTTGGAGGGCTAAAAAAAGAGGGTGTGCATACTATTAAACAGTCCTATTACGTAATATTTTGTGCAGCAAACCTATAAAGGAAATAATATTTTGGAGGTGTTGATAAAGCTGAGTATGGCTGAGTGCATAAAGTCTGACCCGCAGAGCCAGGTATTGCTAGAGTTTATGCACTGTCCAGTGACCACAGTAAGCCTTCAAGTCTCACAGTATAACTTCCTACACTGGAAAGTTGATCTGGAGATCTCTAAAGCACAATAAATATGGTCCAAAAATGCATCATTTTACAGTCTTTTTTTTTTTTTTTTTTTTTTTTTTTTCACATTCAGTTCTGTTCTGGAGCCTAACGTAATCTGCTTTCCACTGTAGATAGGTGGGAGTGTGTAAAACTTACCAAACTTACTTGTGCTCTGAGTAAAAACCCACTCCACCTTCATTTATTCAACACCTCTCAAGATTTAGAAAAGATGAAATATTTTTGACTTTAATGTATAATATTGTTACCCTTATGGTGTTTCGAGGAAGACTGGATGAGTCCATCAAAACAATATGCTTTCAAAGTCTCCTCAAGGAACATTAGTAAGTTGTTTAGTCCTACGTGTGCTGTCCAAGTGCAAATCTACTTTATAAGAAAGATTAGTTTTACAGGTGTAGAACTGAGTTAGTCTTTTTTTTTTTTTTTCTCTCTCATCTGAATAGCTGTTTTTGAAGAGGAAATATAAACCAAACTGGTGAGTTCGGACAAAGTTTCATTGTACAGATATCTCACAATAAGTTTTTGTTCATAGTAAAGATATTTCATTTCCTTCTGAGATTATGCCAGTACTACATCCAAATTGTAAAGCAGGACTGTGCTTCTGCTCTCTGTCATCCAGGTAGAGCCCCATGCTCTGTAGAAACATACCATTTAGTCCACCTTCTGGTCTTTATGAAGGGGAAAAATGCACACTTACTCATAGGCTATAAAGGCAGTCACAGCACTAGATCTGGACGTTTCGGTATTCAGGACCTGCAGCGTACATTAGCATATCTCTGCTGCACAATCTACTTAATGTCCATGAGAATAAATTTGAGGTGCATTGCTATGAGCAACTGCAAGATGCTTACACAGCAGATGTTCCTGTATTGTAGGTATCTAGAAAGTTTCACAACCAGTAGAATTATTGAACTATAAGAATACACAGCAAATGGGATCTGAAGTCTTTGTGAACGTAGGCCAAGCATGGCTGAAGCCAGATTTGATGGGCCTGAAGAGTTTGGGGCAACCCATAGGTGTTCTCAATTATCTTCTGAGCAAAATTACAAGGGCGATGTCTGTTACAAGGGAGATGTCTACTGAGGTTTCATAAATACTTAAAAAACTACTTCTGAATGAGTATGTCTCTCCAGTAAAAAAGATGGGAGCCTGGGTTGGAACTCTTGTTTACTGAATGCCTGCTCTTCTCAGCACCTCCTGAATGAGGAAGAGCAGACATTAGAAAAAACCTTCAGAAATTAATTCAAGGCACACAGCCCTTTAATATGGTCATTATTAACTGAAAGCTGAAGAGCATTCAAACATGCTTATCCCAGGTCCTGGTATTTCTGTTTCTGCTTAAAGCTAGTAAAGGAGTAAGAATTCACTCAGAATTTCTCTTCCATTCTGGAAGTGCAATACATGGATGCGGTGTCCTTACATTCCTTTTCACATGCCCAATTTGGGCCGTGGTAGGAGACAAGTTTGGTCTGGTCAAGTAAAGAAATTAATAAAATCTTAAATTATAATCTAAATAATGGATTTTGATTTTTTTAATGTAACATTCTGAGAAGAAATATGAATTCTTGTTTACTGGTTGTCTTTTCTGTGATATGGTTTTGTGTATCAGTCAATAATTATTATTCTTTAGGTAGTGCTCCAGAGACACTAGTCAAAATCTGGAGCCTCGTTATTTTATACAGTCTTTACTTATAAAATAAAAAAAAAATAACCTCCACTCTAAAGCTCTGACTAGCACTATCCATGATAAGGCAGAAGAGATTGGTACTACCAACAGACAAAGAAGGAAGAATGAAAACAAAATGGCTATATTTATGATAAATATTGATCAAATACTGTTGCTAAAATAAACTTTAAAAAATTATATTCTAGATAAAAGCAAATGGGCAATCATATGAGAAATTTCTTGAAATCTGCCATTGTTACAAATAGCTTGCTTACAGATTGCTTGCAAGAAAACAGTCTGTCAGTAATTTTCATATAGCCTTAGAAAGCAGTAAAAGAAGTGCTCTACCTAGGGAAATGTTCACTGAAAATCCACAAAAGTATTTTCAGGAAAATGACCTACTTCAAGCTGCAGTCTGCAATTTCTGTGTGTGCTTTACTGTTTCCAGCACTGGGGGCAGAGATTCAGATTTGCAGGGTCTGACATTGGTGGATCTCGTGTTTCTGGCAAATTATCGGAATTGTTAATTTGAATTATTTGCTATTAACACTTTCTGCTTTTGTCCAAGGGAAATGCAGAATGGCAGGTGTGGTGCGGAACGTTCTTTAGCTTAGTTACAATTTGACACAGAAATATAGGGAGAATTCCAACCCCACAGTAGTTATCCACTAAAATTTCACTGGAGTTAATTAAATCACTATTTCACCCATAATGATAAAAATAATACAAAAATAAATGTTACCCACTGAAGCATAAGAAAGCCTATCTACAGTAAGGCCACTTAACAAGAAAATGTTCTAGGCTATATAAAGGCAAGCACGTCCTTCTTCACATTAAACAGGCAAAATTCACTTCAGTTAGGTTTGAGATGGTTATAAAATGGAGTTTATTTACCCAGTTACTTAACTGCTAGAGTTCCCACGGTCGCTGAAGATTTGCCCCATTTTTCACACCTTTCTCCTAAAGCCTCATCACCCAGACCCTTTCCCACACCATTGCCCCACCCCCCACCCCCCTGCAGTCAAGAAGCAGGAGCAGGCAAGGTTCCAGGCAAAGCAAATGTTGGATGCTCACCCTGTTGATTATCAGGGCTATGCACTGAGGAGCATTCCTGGAAACCATCAAGCAACACAGAGCTTCTGTGTGCTCCCAGACCGCACCAACAGGCCTTAGTCACCCTCACCAACCCCACCTGGGACTTTTACCCATGCACTCTCTGCTCCTGGTTCATTTTTCCTTGAGGAGTAGCCCAGGTTTTTCCCTGTTCCCTGACAGTATTTTTTCATTAATTATGAGCCAAATCCTTAGAACTACTTGCCAAGTATTTTGGAGAGAGTACTTAGAGGATAATAGCTCTAAAATTGCTCCTGGGGGACAGCAAAGGCAATTGTTATTTTGATTTTGGTTTTGCAGTACTATTTGTTTTGATTTGGTTTTAGTTTGTTGTTGGTTTTTTTTTGTGTTTTGGTTTGTTTTGGTTTGGTTTTTGTTTTGTTTTAATAAAAATGCATGTAAAACATATTTCTCAGGAATTAGATGCAAATGTTCCAGAAAAGAGCATAGAAAATGTTGTCACTCATAAGACTTACTTCTTTCACAGGTTTATTAAGGAAGAAAGAAATCCTTCACACACCTTTTTTTGCTGAATTGGACATTTTTGGCCAAGAAAGAAAATTGGTTGGAAAGCTCCACACATTCTGAATGTATTGGCACAATTTCTCAGTAAAACATTTCTTCAGACTTTTACTTACATAAATCTAGTGAGGGGAGGGGGGTGGTTTGTGTATTTTGTGGTTTTTTATTTTTTTTTTTAATTAATTAAAAATAGAGTTTACAGAAAATGCCAGCGCCTACTTCTTTCTTGAATGGCCTGTCCTCCCAAATTTCTTGTCTTATTTTCACTTCAGCAAGGAACTTGGGCTTTTTAGCCTTTAAAACTGAGCTGGGAAACCCAGCTGGCGTACCTCTGGAGACAAGCAATTGAAATCTGATATCCTGTCACAGGAAGCGTTAGGCCAGGTTCTAACTTGAAATAAATTATCATGGTTGCATAGAATTGAAGGAATAGGTCCATAATAATGTTTTCAGTTGAGAGTATCATTAAAACACAGAGTTGAAGGATTCATTGTTAACAGGGCTAATACCTGAATGAGGGAAAAGATGAGATCCTTACCGAGGAACATAATCGCCATTGCTTTATTCAGTTCTGTAGAGCAACTCTGATTTTAGACAGCAGAAGTTCTTACCCAAACAAATGGAGTTATCACAAATTCAGTGGTTACAAAGTGTTACCTAAAATATTTTTATATATTTACTATTTTGCTGATTTATTTATTTATTTGCTTAACTGTTCAAAAGTATTTGGTCAGAATCTGCTTAGGAAAAAGATGGGATAATTCAGTGGATACAGCTTTAATCAGAATGGAAGGTCAGTAAATTTCTCTGCTACAGATTTCTTACATGGTCTCAGGTAAATCACTCCATTTATGCCACAGTGCAGGCAAAGGTAATTTCATATCACAGAAAATGGTGATTTTTATAGAATGAGGGGAAGGACAATTCATCAACATCAGTATAAAAATGTGAGTTTCTCTGTGAAAGGGAATGGAGCCCAGTCTCCAGGAAATTTGAAGTATATTTTAAGAAATATTGCAAGGATTCTGTAGAGCTAATACAGTTTTGACCACCACCCTCCCCCCACTGCCCCAAACCAGTCCATGTTATTACTCTAGCACTTAATTTCAGTTGTGTACTTTGTGCAGCTCAAAGACTTATATAAAATAAAGTGGACTATAAATCATCAGTTCCACACTGATTATTGGCGGGGGGGGGGGGGGAGGGGGGGGGAAGGGAGGGTGATGAAGGTGGGAACGTGGAGTGGAATAGAATGGAATGGAAAATGAAAAGGTTAAATGGCAATACTTACACTTCCTTTGTCCTAATAGTAATGGGCAACTTTCACATACGGTAGAAATCTGGTGCTGTTTTCTCCAAACCTCTTTATATTACAGTGCAAAAGAGGAAAATTCCCTCTGGAAATTATTTTGGCGTAGCTTCAGACTAAGTAAAAGTTTTACATGAGTTAAAGTTTCCCTTCTCTTGGGTTTCATCATTTACAAAAAGATCAGCAAACAACCACCCCACAAAACCCCTCACACCTTTAAGAGGTTTACCATTTATTATTCTGTTACAAAGAAACAAATTCTTGCTAAATTCTCAAGAAAAACTGTTTTGTTTTGTTTTTTCTACTCTCAAGAATGATTGAATAAAATGATTTTTTTTTTTTTCCCAATCAGGAACTGCCACTAAATCATGTCACACACAAATATATTAAAACAGCCTGATACAAACACTGTCTTTTCAAAGTGTTGAAATTCCTAGCTATTGCGTATAATGTCTTCTCTAACTACATTCTAGTGTGATATGTAAATAAAAAAGAAAAACAGCAAAACCCCCCAACCCAACCTTATTCTCTTATGTCTCCTGGGTTTCTAGACTAACTCAACATTGCATTTATTGATACAGAATTGTGTCTCTATTGTTTTTATTTATTTATTTATTTTAATTTAACATCACTAGGAACACCTGTCTCCTTGCACACATTTTATTTCAATTGCTTTTGCAGTTAAGTACATTTTGGTGAGATGGATGACAAATCTAACTTCTTTTAGGCTCAATGGATTCTTTTATTCTAGATATTGTAGTTGTCATTGCATTTTCTTGTAGTGCTAGTGCAAATAGACACATGGCTCCAGCTGCTTTGCTCAAGTATTTCATGGAAGACAGACAAGCAGCAGGTTGCAGATATTTATATAATTAACTTCAGGTGTCCCTTTTTGAGATTACAATTTATCTGAAATAATTTGCACTAGACTTCCATTACCTCAGTAAAGATAAGAAACAGGATTTTGCTAATTCTGTCCTTGGATATGCAATTCTAATGTTTGTGGAATTCTGTAGGCTGTGAACTTCTGGAAAATGGACATCATTGGGCAAGAGCTTCAGTTATTATTATGACAGATATGGAGGACTATTGCTTCTAAAACTATTTTTTTCTCCCACTCCTTACCTCCCCAAGACTGTGGAGACAAAGAGCACTCACAGGAGGCACAGAGCTTACACTAGGACCTCCCATCTTTTCTCCTGAAGGCTTTGCTCAACACAGAAATAGTTCTTGACACTAAAAATTGGATTGCATTAGTATTAATATTCAGCAGTGTGATAAATGAAAAAAATTTACATTCATTTCATGCTTCAGACCAAATGAGACATTGCTGATAAAAATAAATACATTCACTTCACAGTTTGAAGGTTATCTTTGCAACTAGAAAGGTTAGAGGTTTTGTTTGTTTAATGGAAGATCAGGTACTAAAGCATGAGATGACAGACATACTGGGAAAATCTCGTGACTCAGAATTGGGGCAAAACCCAATAAACATAGCCTGTCATGAAAAAAAAAAAAAAAAAAAAAAGGCAAGCAGGAAAACATATATTTTCCTCATTTCGTGGAAAATGTTTATAATTTGACAACAATTCCTAAGTGGGACTATAATGAGACCTTTCAAAACTGAATTCATTGTCAGAATAACTAATAATACGGGCAACTGCATTGCAATTTTAGATAATGAGGTTTACAGCCCTGCATCTTACGAGTCATTATAGACATGAATTCAGGTCTTTTTTTCTCAAGTGAGTTCCCTAACCACGAGGCAACTAGTTATTGGAGGGTTCCTTTCTCTTTTCCCCCTTTTTGACCAAAACATTTAATGAAAGCTTAAGAAAATTTCCCAGGGAGAAGAAAAATCACTGAAATCTATGTATTTCCATGCAAGGTTTATTTTTAGCAATTCAACATTTTTTCATTGATATCTCTTTTCTCAGAATAGTCCTAAATAGCATTAAGTCTGAGGTTCCTTGCCCCTAGTCACACAGGGGGATGAAGGATGCTGTTCAGCCATCTGTCCTTCCCTTTTTCATCTGAACCACAAAGTTTCTGCTGCATGTTATGCCTTGCATTTGATGGGGAGAGGGAATTGCCCCTTTTGCACTCTGACAGGCAAAAACTGTCACAATTCAAGAAATTATGTTATCTCTTAATGACAAAATCATTAAAAAAGAAAAAGAGAAAAAAAGAGCTTCTAGCTGCGTGAACAAGGAGGCGGCCATGTCTGTTGTGGAAAAAACCAATGTTCTCATTTTAACTGTGACTGCTGAAATCTTTGTAGTGTATCGTTATCAACAGCCGACATCTGTGCAGAACTGTCCTGTATGACACTGGTGTTCCACATCTCACATGCAAGTAGCTTTTAAGCAGGGATGAAATGGGATCTGGGTCAGAAATCCCCTAGGGACAGTATATAGGAAGAGAAATCTCTGTAGCCAGATTTCCAAATCATTGCCTGTAGGCAACCCAATTCCAAAGAGAAAGATAAGAACCAAAACAAAACAGCAGAAACAAAACATATATAGTTTTCTGACTTCAGAAGTATTTCCAACCTGATCTCCCTTCACTTGCGTACATCAGCAGCTGGAAATCCATAATTGCCAGATAAGCTTTCAAAATAGCTATAAATGTAGAACAGTTCATGTTGGGGCAATTATAGACATTACTTCATGATGATTAAATATAATAAGCTACCTCTGTAAGATTTGGGTTTCTTTCCGAGCAAATACCCATAGCTAAGACAGAGAAAGGGAATTAGGAGACAATAACGTGGATGAAGATTCAGGCCATCATTCACAGAACATCATTCTGATGTCACAGAAAATGTCACTTTGTCCTCTTAAATACTAAAGTAATTTTGTGATTGTCATTTCTGAGCCCTAAAGGTACCTTAGGAGCCTTAGCAGAAGTGGGAATAGAGCAAAAGGGGAGAAGAGGTGTAGCTATTTCTGGGGGCCACTGAAGGAAGATTGACTTCGCAGAGTACATGATCAGGTTCACTGGACTCAGTGTTAAGAAAGCCATACTGGAGCAATTATTAGAGTTCCATGGAAAGAAACCTGTAGTTGTGGGACTTGGCCCTTAGCACTGCAGTTTATGTGAAAGACAAAGAGAAAAATACCTATTTTAAGATAATGTAGAAAAGGAGCTGTGTTTTTAGAACTGTACATTTCTCTTTATTAAGACATCACATTTTCAATCTCCCAATCAACACAATGCAAAGAGGCTTGAAATCATTTTATCCTACTAAGCCTAGTGCTCTGCTCAATTATCATCATAAAAAGGAATGGCTTTTGTTCTGCAGTTCACTGCAATTGGTTTCCAATAATTACCTTTACGTCTTTTTTGCTATCTAGTTTACGGAAAAGATCATAGTGTACATAAAGTTTACATTAAAAAAAGTTCAATAACTTGTTATCTAAAGATAACAATTTAGCTTTATGTTCACTGCATATATTACGGCTTTTGTGGCTTCTTTTCCCTTTGAATGACACGGTCAATGGTTCATCACGTTTCCACCTCAGAGCCAATTGTTACCCACTCATGTGTGAAAATAGCAGAGTCTATTTAGATTAAATTGCTCAAGATCATCACGGATTGGTAGGAGACAAATCACAACATTTTGCTTGAAAGAAGACTGTTGTTACCTTCCACCTCGCACATTCTGCGCAAAATTTTAAGTACTATACAAATGCATTCTTAAGAACACAAAAAGAATTCAAAATTCATTCTGTTCCTTCTGCTCAAGGAAGATAAGTGTACTTTAGAGAAAAAGAACAAAGAAATGACAACAAAATATGTTTAATAGTTACTTGTGTCATCATTTAAGACATCCTACATGATAGGAAAAGTACAAGAATATAGGAGAAAAGTACATAGCAGAACAAAATGTGCAATATTTGTTATAAATAGAATATGTACAATAAACATACAAACATACACTAAACATATTAAAATCACCAGATCACTTGAAAACTACTTTAACAAGTATGATGTTATATTTATAGATATATTTTGTTTAAAGTGTTGAATAAATAAAGGAATGAAATTGAACAGTCTGTTTAGGCCATTTTCTGTACAAGCTGATTTTAATTTCCAGACTGGAGTACAGAATATTTGTGTTTACTTTGATTTATTGCTTTAATCAGTTTGCAATTAACTGAGACAGTGAAAGTGAAGGTGGTCTATACTAAATATAAATATAAGTATACATGCAAATAGTAGAAATATAAATAGTAGAAATATAAATAATATAAATATAAACATACATCCAAAATGACTTTTTTTAATTTAATCCAATCTTGGACATAGAAAATATATTTCTTCAGGCAAATCTGTCTTTGAAGACAGTATTTTTTCATTATCTTTGCTGCTTGGAATTACACTAAACATATTAAAGTAGGATTAAAAATGAGGTGTTACTACAGATATTGCATGACAAATTTTGTATTAACAGTATTTTTCCCTACAGTAAAATTGTAGATCTAGGGCAACATAAATGAGGACAGAGATAAGCAAATCCTGTGAGCTAACATGAAAACAAGAAGCTGTCAATTCCAAGATTATTGAGGTACGCATGAAAGGCAAGTCAGGATTATGTGAGACAATCAGTAAAAGCACTGCCACATAAAATAGCGTTAGCATTTATGTTCAACATACAGTGAAAAAAATTGACAGAAAACTGATCATAACAATAGAATAAAAAGAGTTCAGTTTAACTGTGTATTTCAAAACTACAGGCAAAATCCTGGAGCAGTGAAGTCAGTGACCGTTTTCTCCCTCCTGGAGTATGATCTGAACTTCTTTCTAACCACACAGAAGTTGGAGGAGTACCGGTACTGTCAATTCTCCTTGATCACAAGTTTCGGTTGTGTAATTGTTCTAAAAGACAAGTGAAATGTCACCCTTGGTTTATTATTACCTCCTGTCGTAGGAACGTTGCATAGAAAAAAGTTCACTTTAATGGTAATTCACTATTTTGGCATGCCTTGTTACTGTACGTGTGCACATGCGCAGGCGCACAACTGACAGAGGCAAGGATTGGATTAAAGGCAGGTACAGGTCTGCATATGCACACCTGTGAGCACAGACAAGCGTGCAGAAAGCAAAAACGCAGCTGACGTCATTTTAGGACAGATGCTTTAGCAGAGCTAGAGGAGAGCGGTAGGCCTTGTGGCCAAGGTTGCACTAGCTCAGCGGTAAGCCGGACCTAACTTCTCTGCAGGACTTCTGGGGCATAGCAGCTCAACGCACTTAATAAAGCTTCAAAGGGTACTGCACGCTGTATGCTGAGTAACGTTGATGACTTTGTCTGTAGAATAAGCGCATATAACCTTTCTCATTTACAGCCCCACAATTGTGAGCTGGTTCCTGGGGACGTTGCACCCCGCTTAGGGGCATGCCCTTTTCCATGCCTGCCTCGCTGCCAGCACCATCCGTCGTCCTCTGCCTTTGACCGTTGGGAGGACGGCAATCCAGTCCTATTTTCTGCAGGGAGAAACTTCAGGGCAAAAGGGGATTCCCTGCAGTTCTGCATCTCTAAAGTATTCCCACAGAAAGCAGACACGATGTCGTTTCCATGACATAAAAAGAAGAAAAATACTGTACAAATATGTAGAGGTTTCTTTATCTCGTGGAGTGTAACTTTATCCCACATGAGGAACAGAGAAAGCTTTCAGAAAAGAGATGAAATGAGAGAAATTACTAAGCAGTCTGTGGACAGCCAGACATTCGTCTGGTGTTCAGATTTTTATTTTTTTTTTCTGAATACCATTTATTATTTTTGGGGTATATTCCAAGGAGCTCTCTACTTGACTATGTATAGAAATTTACTTTACTTAAAGATCACGACTAGAATTCCTTTTAACAATGAACTGAATTGTGTCTTTCATGTATAGCTAGAAAACAATAAAATAAGTAATTATTTTTAAAAAAGTGTTACTTAAATATTTATGTAACTGTGGGAAATAAATTATTGTTTATAAATGTGTTGCTGATCAAGATATGTTCATACTAATAACCTTGACAACCAGACATACAAAAAAGTATCATGTTTTAGTTCATGTTACAATTTTGCATTTAAAACTTCACAAATATTAACAAACAAACAAACAAACAAATAAAAGTACACAACAAACCTTTTTCTATTCATTCAAATGCTTATAGTAGTTCGGCAATGATGCATTTCAGGCATTTTATTCCAGATATGCAGGCATGCTTTTGAGTCTCTGGCCTAATTCGTGCCAAATTCCACGCTGTTAGATGACTTTGATGTAGACAGGTAGTTGATATTCCAGCTTGGAATATCAAAAGTGTTTGAATACGATACTGTTTTCTTATTGCTTACTGATTTTGGAAATGGCGACACTTTAAGCCTAGTAGCCCAATGGACCACCTAGTCTAGAGACTGGCCTTTGATTCCCTTCTTGACTACCAGCTGTGACTACACAAGGGTATGTTCCCATAGCTGGAAAACAAAGCTAAACACAGCTAGGTGGTGAAGATTCAAAATAACCAAAATTTAATGTTCTGAACAGATTAGAAATTTCCCGATTATATTTGGCTGTGTTTCACTTAGTATGATGCCCAATTTCTAATGATATTGAAAATCATAATCTTAGTTTATTCCCCAGTAGGATTTTTTTTATACACTCAATATTAAAAAAAAAAAAAAAAAGGAAATAAAACAAACAAACAAAGAGAAAAGCCCCAAAACCACAAACAGTGGGATTCTATTTACTTTCTACAGTTTGCAATTAGAAAAATCAATGTATTTAGACAAAAAGAAAGATGTTCACATCATTAGCATTCCTTGGTAAATCTTTTTGGTTGAGTGAATGTTTGAATATCTAATTAGTGATGGTTTTGAGACTCATGGGATTTTTAAATTACCTTTTCAAATGAAAATTGATCAAGGCTGAAAATCAAAGGAAATATGGAAAAATACTTCTAAAATTTCTTATGAAAAGATGTGTATATCACTAATTGAACTAGAATCAAACATTTCCTCTATTAGTGAGAGTATACAAGATTTGAAAACCTAATGAATAAGTATTGGTACTGTGTTCACACAAATAAAACATTCTTAATTGAAATAAAACCTTTATTTAAATACTATCCAAAGGAAGAATTACGAGCTGTATTGTAATATACTATGTGCTGTGGAGTAAATACACATCTTTCCTCAAAAGGATTGAAGAAAACTGTGAAAATAGGTAATGGTATTCTAAAGTCTAGTTCTCTTTTTAAACTGCTACTCATTGCTTTCTTATTGATTGTTTATTTACTGCATGCTCAGTGTTTTCATTTTAATATCAGATTTGTTGGAGAGTTTGCAGGGTTGGAGTCTGCTAATGGAGCTTAGCAGACAAAGATAAGTTTTATAGATAAATTTGCTGTACTGGGCTCAGTTTTGTAAAACTGTATCCAAGTTATGGTTTTAGAATTTGCATGCTTTTAGTTAAAAAAAAAAAATAATCCATGAATAACCTAAAAAATATAGGTAAAAAAATAGATTATTTGACTCATGATGTTAGTAAAATGGAACTTCATCATGTCAGTGTTGATGTATTGGTCAACGCGAAGGCACACAGGGCAGTTATCTGCCTTTTGAATTTCCCTCTTCTACTGAAAACTCTCACAGACTTTGATATGTGTGTATGGGTCATTGGTTTATTCTGTAACTTCCTCTATAATGTGTGTATAGAAAGGTCAGATTTTTGCTCATTTGTAATTGTTTGGGTTGGTTGGGGAACATTTTCAATATATATACTCAAAACTTGGAATTTTGAATGAAATGCTTTTCAATTTCTTTTTTTGTTTTCTTTTATATATATATATGATGATTAGTGAACTGGCATAGAGCCAAACTAAGTGTACATTCCCATTCCAGTACTGAAAACTGAATCTAGAAAACACACTTGAGTAACTTAATCCATTGCAAGCAAGCCCATGAAATCACTGGCATAACTGCAGGATTCAGGCCAATGTCCTATCATTTTGTCTAGTGTATTTATAGTGCAGTATATGTAAGTATATTTTTAACATATTCTGCTGACTCATGCTAGGTGTATAATTTTAGAGTTGAGATTTGGTATTTTATTTTAAAAGGGTGCTACTACAAGCACAGAAATTACAAGAAAACCCGAGTGAATAAATCTATAGTCTGGACATTACAACGTAATCTACAACTTTTCCTTACTACACAACCAAATAACTTCATTTGCTTTAGAGTTTACTAAAATTTGCGTTATTCTCTTTTGACAAAGTTCTTCTCGGTACCTGCAGTCATGTCCTCCACTGGACAGAAAATCCTGACTGTTTAAGAACAAAAATGTGGGCAAGTCTATGTTACTTATGCACAGCAGAAGATCAGCAAAGTGTTGTAGTTTTCATCTTCAGCCATAAGACTGACATTTAAGCCCATCCTGGTTTGGACACCAGTATTTTTCACTAGCTATTTGAAAAGGAAAAAGTGGTCCCTATACCTTCCAGAAGATGCTCGGCACTAGTTTGAAACAGAGACTGGAGATTTTTTGCATTTGCAAGTACTGTCACAGATTAGTCTGAGGCAGCTGAAATAAAGACATTATTTTAGTTGTCTTTGTTTAGTTGTACACTGGTTGTCAGCTCATTTATGCCTCCGTGCTGCAAAGGCACAGTGGAGAACATTAGCCACAGAATCCTGGGCTAAACTAAATCAATCTTAATGTTGTCTGACACAGAGTTTGAGCCTGAGTGTACCTTTTCCTGTTTCTGCTCAGGAGCTATGGAAATGTCTGCAAAGCAGCAAGGAACCGCAACGATCAGCACAGTACTGCCAAAAAGCATATTTACAATACAGCGTTGCTTATATGATTTTGGTTTATGCCGTCTTTGAGATACAGGCCTGGAAGAAAGCCAAGTCCTGATATCATGTGTGGGCATTGTTGTCACAATTGGTGACACTTTCTTCAGGATGAGGGAGGAACTTCTCCTGGAAGTTAAATGAACATAAGATTTTATCAGCTTTTGACCAAGCTCTTCTCTTCTTTAACCGAAGATGGGGATGAGGAAATAACAAACCCTCCAGCCATGTTTGTATATAGTGACTATAAGGTGATTAGCAAACTATCTATTCTACTATTTGGGGACAATGAATAACTAATTACTTTGGGCTGTACCCACATTTCTAGAAACACAGCCAGGGAAAGCTACCACCCTCTACTCAAATCTGGTTCAGTGTTCAGAGACTTTCCAGGGGCAGAGCAATGGGGAAATTTTGTATGAAAGCTCAGTGTTTTTAAGTCTACCCTAAAAAGATATTTAATACCAGTGGAAAAGATGATGTGCAGAGTTACAAACGGGGAATTGTGAAATTGGTAACTTAATGGTATCAGTTAATTTGCGGCATTGAGGTGACTCTTTTACACGACATGTAGCACTTCAAGAAAGTACTACTGGAAAAGTGCAAATGATGTGGATGTCTCTAGTGAGTCAGATAAGAAAGATTGTTTCCTGAGGGAGTTCCAGGACAGATGGCATTTGCAAATGAAATGGCAGTGATGACAGAATTTGCCCAAGCAGATGTAAGCTGCTTCCAGGGAAACAAGAAGTTGTTGAATGAAGCAGGATCAACATCAACACCTATTAGAATGGCCCATCTGAAGAGATGCTCAGATAACCATTATGTTACACACTGACAGCTAGGAGACCACAGTGTTGTTACTTTCTGGATTGGAAATAATTTTTTTTTTTCCAAGGAGAGCAGTCAGTGAAGAAGGAGGAATGGAAGAAGCATATGCGGCAGAAAGTAAACTGGTAGATGCAAAACATTAACTACTGCATGCAATAGGGGGAATATGGGTCCTATGAACTCCAGGGTTTTCGTTGCTGCTACTTTACTATGATAATTAATATTTGTAGAATGGCTCTGTCAAGGATCAATTCATTTAAAGTATGAGGGAAATAGATATGTTTCTAAGAGTCTTTAGGCACTTTAGCTTTGGGTGGCACAGGAGAAACTGTGAAATCTGATTGTGTATTGAAACACATTAGTGACACCTCTGCTATGCCTATGAATGACAGGGATGAACAACTCCAGAATGTGCTTTGGACTAAAAGCTGCTCTAAATCCATATTGCATAACTAACAGAGTCACCATTAAATAATTTCCATAAGGATAAAATACTGTAATGGATGTTTTAAGTAAAATAGCACTGCAGTTTAACAGATGTCTAAGTGGAATTAAGCAGTTTCACAGTTTTTAAGCTTCTTTTGTATTGCAGAGACTAATTTTATATCCCAAAGAGAGATAGAGAAACAAGGGATACAAATCATGGACTTCATCCTTTTACTTAGTTTCAGACATCAGGGTGAGACAGGAGTCCAGAAATATGCAGAAATAGAATATGATCGTGACTAGACATATTTAGCAACGGTTTCAAAAACCATGTTGAAAGTTTTTATTATAAGGAAGTGGATGACAGTTATTCACATCTTGCTTAACATCAACTCCACCTTTTGGAAAGAAGGTAAAGCTAGTCAACTTTATTGAAAGGTGGTAAAGTTTTTAGTTACCAGAGTTAAAGAAAATGTTATGGGATAATTCTGTATATCAAATTCATTTATGACTGATATATTACAAAAGAATAATAATATTACCTTGTTCTCCAATACGTTATTCATTAAGGTAGTTTGGTCCACTCTGATATGTTCATGGAGTAAGACAGAGCATTGGGTCATAAGCAGTTGTCATTTCTAAATGCAATACTGTCAGTAAAACCTTCAGGCAGCTGCAGGCATCACACTGGGATTCTGTTTTTGCTTAAGATGAAATAGCAATAGGGACAAAGATGATGTAGATTTTCTCACCTTGGTTGAGCTAAGAACAAAACAGATGTTGTTCTGTAGAGTAAAATGTTACAGAAACAATAAGGCGGGATGTGCTAATAGCCTGTACCATTCTGGGAACGGGCTATGGATTTCCAGTATGACAACATCTGAGGGGATTCAGTCAACTATTAATCTACAGGCTGAAGTGTTCCTAGTTATTGAGACCCAGACAAATTTGTAGAGAAAACTGGAATATTTATAAAGGATCTTTGTGTCTTGGGGAATCTGACTCTCACACTCTATGCTCATTACCAAGGCTGAAACAGAAACTGTGAATTGGTTGAACTTGTATTAAAATGCATGTGTGAGGGCAGACGAAGGCAAGGAACATATAACTGAGTTTACATATAACAGAAACAACTTAGCTGAGTCTGAACAGAGGACATCAGCAGATTTATTGTGCAACACATTATTTACAGTGTTTAGGGTTTTTTTATGTATTTGTTATCCCCCAAAAACCCAACAAAACAACCAACCAACACAAAAGAGGTACGTTTGCAACACTGACTGGGAATTAGTAATATTCTTAGCAGAGTTTCACTTGCAAGAATCTTGTAGATTTCCTTTGTGAAAGTTGTTGAACATTTCTGAAGAGGCTTTACTCTGGTCTTTACAGCAGTAAAGAGTTAAAATGTATTGAAGGAAGAAGTGTGTGTAGTTCTATACACTATTGCCCTAGCATATATTTATTTTTGGCATTTAATGTTGTTGATATTAGCATTAATAATACTGCAGTTCTGTATGCTTTGTACAATAATGCATTCTCTCTGAATATGAAATATTTCATCTTCTGGACCTGTGTTTGTTTGGTTTTTGTTGTTTTTTTTTTTTTTTTCCCCTGATAAGTAATATCTATATAAATCATAGAATAGAATCATAGAGTTGTTTAGGTTGGAAAAGACCTTTAAGATCATTGAGTCCAACCATCAACCTAACACTGCCAAATCTACCATTAGACAGTGTGCCTAAGCACCACGTCTAACTGTCTTTTAAATACCTCCAGGGATGGTGACTTAACCATTTCCCTGGGCAGCCTGTTCCAATGCTTGGCAACCCTTTAGGTGAAGAAATTTTTCCTAGTATCCAATCTAAACCCCCCCTGGTGCAACTTGAGGCCATTTTCTCTTGTCCTGTCACTCGTTACTTGGGACAAGAGACTGACACCACCTTGCTACAACCTACTTTCAGGTAGGTTCATACACAATAGGGTGAGAGCATTTTTCTGTTCCATAGAAGGGCTGGAGTACTTGTATTGCATGGCACAACTAGGTTTGGTTGTCAACTGTGTGCTAATAACCTGTGCCATCCATTGTGTAACATTGTATATAATGCTCGATGACCTCAGTGCTTGTTGGAGGTTGATAGTATTGAAGTGGCCTCAGAAAGAATCATGTTTTATGTGTACCTGTTTTGTGCGTGGTTTTTGTTTTGTTTTTTTTTTTTTTCCCAACAGCAGAACAAACACATAATAAATTGCTTCAATGTATCAAAATGTTTTTTGTATTTATCCACATACAGGATAAATGTGATGCCAGGCTGCTAAGGATAAAAGGTGTGGTGCTAGACAGCATTGAATAGCAAACATATTAAAAGTAATTTCACATACACAAGGAGGATCTTCTGGCTATTTAATTTGAAAGTTAATGAAGAAGAAAATTCGCCCTCCACTAGTGTTACAAGTTTTGCACAGCTCCTGCTTCACCATAAGCCAATTCCATTCCTTTCTTCCTGGTATCAGTATCATCATGTTTGCTGTTTCCATTATTCCTGACACAAACACATATAACGACACTAGCAGACACCAAACAACACGGAATACTTATGTTCTGGCAAACTAAACGGGGCCAATGCACAGACTTGCACACTGATATGTGGTCATTCATACTGTTAAATTCTTAGCATGGCCCCTGAAATAATTTTGGACTCATCAACCAGCACTCTCAGAGACTATGCCCAGGCACAGTTTGATGCTTAGCATGGGCCAGGGACTCCTCCTCACAAGCAATCTGGATGCAGTTACTAGGGCTTGGGACAAAAGAGAATTTATCTGTACAGAAATAAGCTGTGCCAAGGCAGCTGGCAGCAGGGCCAAAGAATAGTTTGCGGTGCGTTTTCTTTATTAGCACAGGCATAGCCACGGATTCTAGACAATGAATAACACGCATTCCCCGTGTAACTACATCTATTTGGAGTCTGCATCCTTGCTTTTAGCTATGGAGTGTGGTGAGCTATGCTTAATTCAGAAGCCAGCATGATTTACGTACTACTGCAGAAGGCTTCATATATTTATTTTTAACTAAGGAAAGCAGATGATTAAAATCAACCTAATTCTTTATTAAGGCAATGCTTTGTGATAACATTTCTTTCATAGAAGTGTTCTGTGGGAGTCATAAAAATGATTCTGTACAAATTATGTCAAACTCTGCCTAATTCCCAGAAGAATTTTAAGATGAATTGATGCAGGAGGCATGCTACAGCCTGAGTGTTGCATGTCGTTTGTTTCGTGACATTCAAGGCTGAAGCTAAATCCCTGAATGTCAGAGAGACATTCAAGATTCTGTGCAGTACTGTCTGCAGAGAGTGTTTGACCTTCACTACAGTACTTGCTGGGGGCATTCTAGCCTCCTGAATGCTCACAGGAGGCCACCGATACCTGTGGCCTGTTTTGGCAGAACATAAAACCTAGTGCTGAGCAATTTTCAGTTGAGACAGGACTTGCAATGCAATTGAGCCATGCTTTTTCAGCACAAAATACCAGGTGGCATTTAGGCTTCCAGATCTGCTTCCAGTTTCCGCAGTGTCAAAAGTCGAGTATCTACCTTGGCTGACTTAGTGGATTTGCGATTGAGTTCTGTATAAGAATTCTGAAGATGGTGCAAACTTCCTGAAAACCCCACTCCTCCTCTACTAAATTTGTAATTATGCATATGTCCTTCTAAAAAACCTGTGCTTGTTACATCTGCCAGTACTACCTTACCTAGAACTGCCCAGGCAGAAAAAAAATCCTCATGCTTTTCAGCTATAGGCTGTTTATTTGGTGGAACTAATTATATATTCTTCTCTTCTTAGTTTCATATTTTATTTTCTATATTTTTAATGTTTTCTGGGACAGTATAAACTTTAAAGTTAAAGACTTTCTTGTAAGAACAGTGATACTATCTTAGGCTTTGATGGTTCACAAGGCTATGATAAGTTGTACTGGCTCAAATCTTTAGTCATATCTGAAGTTGGAAGAGTTCATAGGACCCTTTAGCATACGACCATCCAGGGGAACTAGAGGTCTCTTTTTTTATCAATATTTTAATATTTTCCAGCAGAACAACTTATGTTTAATGTCTTTTGAATATAGGTGTAGATTTAATTATGGCAGTTTCATAAAAAAAAAAATAAATCCCATTTTCCTTCTTAAAAGGGGAAAAAGCAATTAATTTTTTAAAATGAGGTATATAAATAGTTATTCTAACAAAAAAAGGGGGAAATTATTAAATACTTGACGTAGTCCTTTACTCAAACATAAAGAGAATTGAGCAATCTATTTTCAATTCATCTTAACTTTTTGTATCACTTTCCTGAATAATCAATATTTATTGTTCAACACAAATGGGAACTGAACCCAGAGTGATGCCATTTATGAACCTGCATCATGTTCTGAAAGGCCAATGTGCTTTAGAAAATCGTCACTGGGTGAAAGGGTGGTGAGGCACTGGAACAGGTTGCCCAGAGAGGTTGTTGAGGCCCCATCCCTGGAGGTGTTCAAGGCCAGGCTGGACGTGGCCTTGGGGAACCTGGTATAGTGGGAGGTGTCTCTGCCTATGGCAGGGAGGTTGGAACTCAATGATCTTCAAGGTCCTTTCCAACCTAAACCATTCTATAATTCTATGATCATTTACTTATCTCTGTCTGGCCACTCCACCAATAGAATAATGAAAGAAGTGAGCCTATCCCTACTCTTAATGTATTTTAAGCCAAGTTCCAACTTGGAATATACTCCTATATGAGAAACAAAACAAACCCTCTTATAAGTGTCTTTTTCTAAAGCCTCTCTTATCCTGACCAGTAAAGGTGATTCGTCGGCCTCTTCAACTTACTATTTTGTAAAACAGACAACAAATGTATAATATTTGTTATTGCAGTAGCCCGAGGAAAAAATATCTCAGTGGTCCCAGTTACAACACACAGTGTTTGCTTAAATTCCACTTCACATTCTCCGCCTCCATTTTCTCCAGTTAAACAGTCTGGTGTTATTCACATCTGAACACAACTTTGTCCTTGGAGCAATTACAGAGCATTGTGGTTAAACAGCACCCTTTCCTAACTGACATTGCTACAGCCTCAGTCTTTGCACTTTTTTCTGCAAACCCAGTCTGAGATAACTTGATGCCTGGTTTTCATAGGTCGTGATGGCATACTGCTCTTCTTGAGTGACCACATCCACGTAGCCCCTCAAGGCCTTTCAAGCTATACAGGGATAGAATTGGAATTAGTAGCACTTCTCAGAATATGCCTAAATGTCTTGCTTAAAAATAAAGCTTTTCTATAATAGCATAAAGAAATATGAATTTTGCTTTCCTGCATGCTGCTTTGTTATTTTTACAGGCGTCAGAGAAATACTAAATGATATTTTGTGCGCGCCCTTCCTTGGAAAAGTGGATTTTGCCTTTGAAGTGACCTATTTGGATAAATAGATGCAAGGAGTGAGAAACGCAGGTTTCTAAAAGAGCCATAGAAACAATTCGTATGGCTTGATATTTCACTATATATAAGCTGAAGCTTTGCCATCTTAACAATGACACATATCGTCTAGCAACTTTTCCACAAGAAACATCCCCCACCATGCGCATTCCTTCTTTCAGAAGAAGTCTGATTTCCACCTATAAATTTTCATATTAATGACTCATTTTAAAGCTGTCTGAACCAATTAATATCCATAGTATGTTTCTACAGTGGGACAATCATCAGAGAATGTCGGATTACCTCTTTGTAGTGTTCTGTGGCAGCCCATTCAGGTGTCCCATTAATAGGAAAAAAAAAGTTAGTTTAATTGTTTGTTTTCCTCCTCTACTGTATAAAGGAGGCACTTTTTGGCTAGAGAATGTGAATATATAACTCTCAAATACATCGTGAGATGCCAGCAGGATTTATAACTCACGCTTCCTTATCTGCAAATAGCATGCTCCCATTATGGAATAGGTCAAGCATTCTTTTTGCCTAAACCACATTAGACTGCTTTTGAGAGTTGTCCTGGGGCTTAAGAAGCTCTTGCTGAAGGACTAGTGTAAGATAGTGGAAAGTTCAAAATACAAAAAAATACAAAGGAGGAAGAGACTTATGGGCAAAATCTTCCTTCAGTTTAATCATCAATATACATCTAGAGAAACTCCACTGAAGCCAAAAAATTACTCTGGAATTATACCAGAAGAATTGTAAGCAAAATAAAGCAAAAATGTTGGGAGAAAACAATGTGCAACAACATAAAATGCACTTAAACATAATTGAAAGGAAAAACTTCACAAGATAAAATGTCACAAAAAGAAAACAGAACTGGGCCACTGTTCAGATAAAATAGCAATCACTTAAGTGATAAACCCACCTATCTAAATCTCGTTAGAAGACCTGTCTTTAACATACAGCTTATACAGCATATCTTAGTCGTTGTTAGCAGTCTTCGAAAAACGAGACATGCAAGTTAAAATCTGCTGCAGTTATCTGCTCAACAAACATGGCGATTTCATAGGACCCAACTGCATGCTGTGGAATCCTGTATTCAGATCAAACCTGACTCTCTCAGAGCACTGCACAGGAAGACTTTTCACTCCTGTACCCAAACTTCCCCTCTTATGACACGTGCCACGAAAATTTGTGCTATAAAGCATTTCATGTAATCATTAAGGACTTAGACTCACCAAGTCAAAGGCATTTGGCTGCCTAACTCTTCCAAAAATTTATAAAAGTTACAATACTAAAATCTGCGAGAAATTTGGGTATAAGTCCCTGAATCAGCAGTGTGGTGCTCAGAGCTGCCTGAGCGTTGTTTGATTTATTGTTTCCGAATAGAATCATTAATAACAAAATCAACATCTTTAGTCTTTGTCCCAAATTACTGATTTAGCTTACTAATTAGTAACCTAAGGAATGACTGAACAGTCAGGACAGTGTCAAAAATAATTCTTCTCCATTTGTGTGTCAGAAGGTATCTGTCACCTATGTTAGATGTCAGAAGTTATATCATACTCAATGGAGAATTAACCCAAAAAAGTAATAAAGCCTGGGGAGTTATTCCATCGAATACAGGAATTATTTCGGATGCTCTGAGGTATCTTACTCTGCAGCAGTCTCCAGCTGTTGCTCCAGAAAGGTGCAGATCATCTATAACACTGTGACTTATCAGTCAGCCTTATGCATGCACCTTGTGTACTCTCTAGTATTCAAAACGGCACAAGACAGCAGTATTTAAACAAAAAAAATCCCGCCTTAGTTGTTGCCATGGTTTAACCCCAGCCAACAAGGAGGACCACGCAGCCATTCACTCACTCCCCACCCCCGATCCCCAGTAGGGTAGGGAGAAAAAGGAAAAAAAAAAACAAACAATCCTCATGGGTTGAGATAAAGTTTAATAAAACAGCAAAAGAACACAAAATAATAATGGTAAAAGAATATACAAAATAAAGTGATACAACGCAATTGCTCTCACCGTGAGGCGATGAGTTGCTCAGCCTGTCCCAAGCAGCGATTGCGGATTCCTGTCTCCTGGCCAACCCCCATTTATGTACTGAGCCTGACATCTACAGTATGGAATATTCTTTTGGCCAGCTTGTCCTGTCTGTGCTCCCTCTCTGCTTCTATGGGAAACTGAAAAAGTCCTTGACTTAGTATAAACATTACTTAGCAACAACTGTATATGTTATCAACATTATTCTCATACTAAACTCAAAACACAGCAGTTACTGAGAAGAAAATTAACTCTATACCAGCTGAAACCAGGACAGTGGTTTATGCTCAGATGAGATTAGTCCCTCTGATCTTCAGTAATTGCATTGACTAAATCTCCACTGAATATAACAAAACACCAGATAATTTACATGCTTGTGGATGTCTACATACAGGTATTCAGTGCCACTGATATAATTCATGATGAATTCTATTCTAGCTGACTGTAGTGACATCTCGTTGAAACTATCCTAATTTAATGTCAGTGACTTCTTGAATCTGATAAATATTAATTAATATTTGAGGAGCTTCAGTTGTCTTTAGGTGGAAAGAATCTATACCTGTGAAGTATATTTTTTTTATTGGAATTACTATCTGATTAAAAGTTTAGGGTCATAAACACTGAAACTTTTAAGTTTTCTCCTTTTGCTAAAGGAGAATTCCATCACAACTAAATGATAATAATGGCAAAGAGATATGGAGCAACAGAAAAGAAATAGGATCAAAAGAGATGAATGAAAAGAAAAAATGATGGTTGGGCAAAAACAAGATAACAAGACTGATAAGTTCTTTGTGGGACCCTAGGCAAAGTTCAATTGCATCAATTCTTCATATCCTTTCTTACTTTTTCGACTTTGTCTTCACGAAGGACTAACTTCCTGACCACAATAAATTAGGCCTCATCATGTTCCCATTAAAGTGAGTAGTAAAATTCCCATTAATTTTAGTGGGTCAAGGGACAACTTCAAGTGTATGTTTTTTAAACAGATTGGTTTGTGGATATATTGCAATAAAAAAGAGAAGTTTCATGAAATCACACTAAATGAGTTTCTGCTATACTTACACTTTTCTTTCCTTGAATATTCACTTGTTCCAAAACATGTTTTGTTTTGTTTTGCTTCCTGCAGAATGAATCAAATTGTTAAATTGTTTGTTTCTAGGTAGAGCAGGCAAATATTGCAGGAAAGTATTCCAAGATCTGTTTTACTAATATGAACAGCCATTTACATGTTTTCCTCGTTAAAATTGACAGCCAATAGTCAGGGAGTAACTTGAACATATAAATGGGAGATTTTATTTTTTTTTTAATAGAAATACAATGGATGTTTGTGGGCTATTTATTATGAAAGGGGAGAAAAAGAGGGTAAGGGATATATTGGGTACTTTCTGTGGTAAACAGTTCGCTAGTTGCTTTACTGGAACACAGTCTTTTCTTGGGTTTGCACAGTTATTTTTTTGACTGTCTGGTAATAAATGTCCCAAAGTGTAGAAAAGGTATAAACTTGGGCTATGTTGATATAGAGTTCCTTCTTGCAGTAAGAGTCATGTTTATCTGGTATTGTCACGGCAGTTTGAAAAGACTACATTACAATGTTTTCACCATATTTATGCTGCATTCTTGTATTATGTAAAATCTAATTAGTTTAAAGCTTGTGCTGGGCACCTTCCAGAGCCAGGATGGATTTATTTCTCTCCCTTGTCTTCTGGAAAACTTGGGAAGGAAAGTAGGGGAGAGGAGGAACTTCATCAGAGTTGCTGGAGTCTGGCAAAGTTAGAAATGGGATACAATACAATTGGAGATGATGTTTCGTTCACACTTAGGTCATCAGATTTGGGGAAAGGAGCTACCTTTTGCCAGTTTAAATAAATAAATAGGAAGAACGGATTTGAGATGAGGAGAAGATTAGTCACTTGCTTCATAAGAAGGAGTATGTATGTGACATGTCTATTTCCTAAAAGATTAGTTTAACTAATCCCTTTCCATAGTAGAAATGATGAATTTGACCTTGTCTTCCTCCTAGGAAGTTCATACCGTTCTATTGCAAGACTTACACTTACTAAGCATCTTGCAGACATTGCTTGTCTGGGGATGTGACGATGTGAAATGGGTGTTCTGTGCACCCTTCTGAATCAGACGGACCTAATGATCCATGTGGCTTATTACTAATAACCTTTGATCACATATACAAAACTTCATCAAGTCAAGATATGAAGAAATAGCTAGGAATTCACACAGCAAGTTTTGTTTATTTTGTCACACAATCTGCAAGTATTTGCTTAAACTACACATAACAGAATTGTTGTTTGAACTCTGTTTTCGCTTTCTGTAGCTGAGCAATGGGAAAAGACATGATACACTTACAAAACAGAAGTACAGAAGTGAGTGGGCAGGGACCCCAACAACTCAAAACTACACTGTATTATGTAAGCTTGGTATTTTAACTTTTTTTTTTTTTAAACTTAAAACTATTTTGCAGTGATTGAAATACCTACTACAATATCCTCTATTCCTGAATTTCCTCAGGCATATAACTGCAATCACTCTATATTCTTTATATACATTCAAACATTACTATCCCTGGAGATTCCTGTGGGAAATATTCTTTTCTCTTTTTACTTCAATCAAAATCATCAGCCATGGCATATCGATTACAGACATAAAAAAATAACTCTCCACAAACCTAACTAAGGAGTAAAAAAAGGTGAGAACCGTAGGAATAATTTGCTGTTGTGCAGTATTTACTGTTTCATAAGAAGTTCTCAGGAGAAGCAGACTAAAACCTTATGATGGAAAGTCCTAGAATTTACTTTAGACTGTTCAACAAGAAAGATTCCCTGCAGAAAATTAAGGAAATGTAGAAAGTAAATTAAATATTAAAGAGTTCATAAAGAACTATCAAAGCATTGTAAATAAACAATTTCAAACTGAAAACAGTTTCAAAAATGTGTGATTTACAGGTTGACATATCAGTGCATTTAAATATGTGACTGTGCTTTTATACACAGTACTTAAGAAGAGTGAGTTTATTAACTTTATGTGTTCATAACTAGCCTTGAGAAATGCAATTGACACAGAAAAACTGTTCATCAAATGCTGTAGGACATCTCTAGCTAATGTCTAATCATCTCCACTGGTCAAAAACATGCTGTCACAGCATCATCTGGCTAATAATTAGAAAGGTATCAAACAAAGCAATTCCAGTTCCTCTGAGCAGGCTTTAATTGGTTTTAAATATTCATATGTGAATACGGCTTTCTTCACCTTTATTTCTTCGACTTAACAGTTAAACTATACTCAATCCAGTCAGAAATTTCAAAGCCAATATTTCCACAATGATTCATTGGCTGCTTCATGAACTTTATGACAAATACTCAAATTTTAGGTGGCTAACTTTTAACAGCATCTGTCTGGTTTTGTTTTGTTGGGGGTTTTTGTGTTGTTTTTTGTTTTGTTTTTTTTTCATTTTTCATTTTTAATGAAGAAAGAATCTGTAGCATCTGTTAGGGATAGATGTGGTAGAAGTTATCATGGCAGTGACAGGGGCAAAAAACAAGTCAGCAAAGGGTCAAATGCATCTCCCTGCAGGAAAAAGTATATGATCTTTGCCTGAGCTACCCAGATTTGGGGGTCTTCACCTTGCTCTGTTTGAGCTTTGCTACCAGTGAGTTCAGAAAGATGAAAATCCACTGCAGGATGTATAGCTGATTTGCACGGGGTTTAAGGATCCTCTTTATGCAACACTCCTGTGGAAAAAAAGCTAAAACCAGCAGAAGACTTGGAGCATGGTAGCAAAAATAGTATTCTTTATTGAAGTTTTTGGTGGTTTTGAATAATTTCTGTAATTCTTCTGGAGTTAGATTTTATAGGATCTTTCCATTAGAGTTTTTTGGACAGTGAAACACTTTTTCCATTTTTGGCTTAGCTAGTTGCTAGGACACTCCCTAATTCAGCTTTTCACTTGGTTTTACACTCCATTCTGAGGGGTGAGTGACATGTTTTCTCAGCAACTCCTTGTATGTCCCAAATCCCAGTAACAGGAAACAATGAATTGTTACAATCCACAACACTTTCCAGTATCTGTCTACCCCTGTGTGTAGGTACCCTGATCTGGTTCAAGCCAAACAAAGCCAAAAATATGTTCTCAGTTTAATTTCTGCTTTCTAGACATGAATACATATCACTCGAGGACATTGTACAAGGAAAATAACAAGCAGTAGGATTACAGCCTGTGCTCCCAGTACACACCTTTTTTCTCCTTCCTGTTTTGACTCAGTGGAGCCCAAGTATTTAAATTCTCTAGTATGAATTCTCAGTTTTTTCCTAAAACAAGTTCAGCTACAAAATCTAAATCTAAGACAAAATAATTGTATTTATACCAACACGGGAAAGGAAAATTACCAAAATGAACCTCTAGCGGTCCATTATGAACCGCCATGCTTACTAAAGTGATTTACCCTTTCCATGAGGAAAAGGCAAAGCTACATTGTGGGAGAGACAAAACGAATCATGTGATCATCCACTTGCATGGGTTACCAACGTGACAGAGTATGCACAAGCACAATACACCACAAGATAAGTAGGAGTGGTTTCTTAACACTGAAAAATGTGACTGATTTGCTTTCTGCAGTGAATATATATAAACACTGTGAAGTATTGCAGTTCAAACTCTCCAGATTCCTTGAGAATTTTAGTCTAACCTGGAAATTGCCAATGAAAGTGGTTTTTTCTGTTTGAACTTTTCACATAAGCACAAAACACCGTGAAATCTTTTGTTATTGTTTTTTAAACATCTCCACTTCAGACTGGAAACAGGATAGATTTTGGACAGTGGAAAATATTGGGATAAAAATCTATTATTTTACATTGCAAACTTCAAAAACCTTGTAAAAAATGGTGTCTGTTCATTAGAAAATGAACTACTCGATTCACCCACATGTTTTCTACTTGTAGTGAATGGATCAAGGTTATAAAGTTAGTTTGTTTTGTAACATTTGTACAATATCAAGTTAGTAATTTGTTTGTAAAATCATTTGACACTTGATATTTTGAAACTTGTAATTAAGTCACTCAACAAAGACCTTTGGCAGTCATACATGAAATCCTGGTACTGAATTATAATGTCTTCAGAAATACCAAGGAAGGGATGTGGGTCCTGAACCTGTGCAAGGAATGGTTTCTGGGAAGCACTTGATGCAGCACAGTGCGCCATGCAGATGACTCTCCTGATACATAGTACAACTATGACATAAAGCCACCCTTGTGCTAAGGACGTGAAGTAAACTTTATACAGTAAGTAGGAGAATTGGCAAGAAATTTCTCAATGATGAAAGGTAAAGGACTGTTCCTTTATATGCTTGTCATTCTGTGAGTGAACACAATATCATGTGGTCCACAGCTGTGATTACTAAGCAAAATTTTAAAATATCACAAATAAGACTTGGGGAAACAAAATTAAGAAGCTGTGTAAGAATCTCAAAATTCTAATTAAAGAACTTATGATGGCCATTCTGCGTAGCTCTTATGCTCTGCAAGTTGGCACAAAGTCATCTTGTATGAAGTTGGAAGTAGTCCTTAAAATAACTAAATCTACATTGCTGTGAGTCTGGAATCACTAAAACACAAAGCACATGAAAAAAGCAAAGTAAGTCTTGTAACTAATCACCAATTTATAAGGTTATATCTTATAAATGGCACTTAGGTTTTGGCCCAAAGAAACAAAATTGACTAAGAGGAACAGTTCAAGAATATTTTGTTGGGTAGTACATTTGGGTTTTTTTGAAGTTATACATTGGCTTAACATTTTCTTTCCCCACCTCTTCAGTTGGCAAGTGTCTTTATGAGTTATAACCTTTCCACTTCTAGCCATGTGAGTTATTTTACATGATTGATTGGTGTAATTAGGCTGTCTCGTAGAGCGGTGGCAGTTCCTTGTGCTGCCAAGCAGGAGGGACCTCAGTGCTGAACTCTCACAGCCTGGGATGGCCAACAATGGAGCTGCCATGGAGAAGCTGGGCCTGACCTCTGGGGAAGGTGGTGGATGCATCACTCAAAGAGCAGACCTGCTGACTGTGAGCATAAAGCAGCTGCTCATGTGCCTCTAATAGCTGGATGCAAACTGGTAGTTGCATAAGTGTGTATGTCAAGGAAACAGTGATGAGGTGAGATGTTTTGTGAACACGGAGATAGGCTGGAGGGGAACTGCATTGACTTAAAAACTCATGGCTTCCGTATTATATCTTTGCATAGAATATCTGTAGATGTAAAAACATATTTTAAAAAAATATACCCTTGAGTTATTATCTTTTAACCCAATGGTGTTACATTCTCTCGTACCCCAATGCTTCAAATGAATCCTTAACATTAACATCTGTTCTGGTTAGGACCTGTCATGAGATGGCTGGGTAGAAAATGGGTTCTGTTTAAAAAAGGTTAAAAAAATATAGCCAAAATGAGAATTAATCCCCCGGAATAAAATATTTGACTGTGTTTCTGTACATTTTATGTACTTGTACGTAGGTACATAAAAGTTAATAGTAAAAAAATCTAGATTAGAAACAAAACCTCCATATTGGTAACTCTTCTCTTCATGCAATGTCTACATGATCATTCATGTTTGGTATCAGTCTTCACTCTGTTATGTAGGTTTTTCCTCTCGTCTTTGCTATACATTGCTATACATATGCATGTATATTTAACAATGACGTATGGTCTTATATGGCCCGAGAAACTAAAATAATTCTAAATCTATGTATAAACCCAATATAAATAGCATTACCCTAAAAAAAAAAAAAACTGTAACCTCTGGTAAGTTTGTTTTGTATGTCATTTAGATGCATTGTTTCAGCAGTTCTTAATTTCACTGGTCTTAATTATTGTGATTAAAAGCCATTACATGGGCAAATCAGAAGTGGTTTGGTGGTTCTAAACAGCAGGCAGACACTAGCTGCAGTACTTGACACACCAACCCAATTAAAAATGCAATCAAGTTGGACAACCGGAGGTTAAAATAGAAGCAGGATGAGTGGACATGAGTCTCAGAAACTAAACTGCCTGTCTGGAAAAGAGTCACTGGAAATATCTGGAGAATCCATGTAATTTTGATGAAATTCCTTTAAAAAATGCACATATTGAAAACACATTAGAGTTGTTAAGGAACCAGACATTAAATATTTTTGGCTGATAAAATCTCAGAGAAAAAAAAATAAAATCCTTTTTTGTGCAGATAACAACAGTAAACTCCCCCTCTAAAAACCGTACTAAAAATTTCCATATCACAGCTGCCCAGAGTGCATAACAAGGAGAATATTAGTAATGTCCAGATGCACATAAATCTACAGGGATGCCTCTTGCCAACAGCAAAATGAAAGGGATGACAGTGTCAATCACATCCAATAGACTATGTTAATGCTTTTCAAACAGTTCTTTCACACTCGAAAATAGTGCTCATTAATAATGTATGGTCCGGTATGAAGGAGAAGGAATGTTGCCTCCAAAACTGATAGAATTCATTGTTCGTCTCTCTACTTGTCTGAACAATAAAGCCCCATTTCTGAAGGACAATTTTTCTTTTGTCTTTAGGACTATGCTGAAATGATTTCAAACCTATTATACTAATTGGCCCCTTTAGTTTTTGAGCGTGTGCTGCAAACGTTGCACTTTAAGAGCCTTCTCTCCCCCACTGCCTCCGTCCCCCCTCCCGCCCTGACTGGCATTTCTGAATTGTATGAGTAACTTACCATGCTTTTTAGAATTGCTGGGCGGGTGACGGTGCGGAGTTTTTTCTCTGCTCCTCCGCTCTGTTGTTTGAGCAGCTGTCAGGAAGGTGGGCCTGTGGGTTTGCAGATATATTTTGAGACTAACAGATTGTAAGCTCACACACGAGAACAGAAGAAATACTTAGAATCTGAAAAGGTTATCCACCCCTTGGAGACTAATCTCCTAATATACTATTTTTGTCGGAAAGCACCTCAATTGCTTCTCAAATAAGCCCATTATTTTTTCCTCACAAACCATTCAGAGTGATGTTTATAACTGCCTGCTTATAGAAAAAGGTCCTTTTATGCCTGTGTGAATTCAAGTTTTATTTACTTTCAGTTGCTTCCCTTTGTTCTATCATCTAAAGTGACAGCCTGTATTTGAAACAGTGTCTTGTAATGTTTCTGCCCCAGAAGGCAACCAGACCAGCAAGAGATAAATCAGCTTAAATCCTTAGCTTTTTGGGCTGCTCACCACAAACAGTTCCTTCAGTTTTGCACCAACTGCAAAGAAACTTCATTTCTCACTTTCTAGACTTACTTTTTCTTCTTTTCTACACACAGATATACCCAAATATATATGACACCAACGTTATCAAACAACCTGATGGTCCCGCCAACTTCTCTATATGAGCTGAGAACAGCAGCAGGAGTTCAGGTTTCACAGCTGTTGTGGTTTAGGTTTACCTCGGGTTTAGGTTTAGCTTTACCTCAGGTTTAGGTTTAGGTTTACCTCAAACCAGGACATTAGCCCTTTGATCTTTCAACTCCATGTGAAGTCTGGAGTTTGAATTTCTTTTTAGATCCATTTGCAGAAGAATGGAGAAGAAATTTTTGTAAGCGTTGCAGCCTGGTAGCTCCCAACCTCACAGTCTGTTTTCATTTTATAAAGCACAGAACTTATATTCTGATCCCCTTCTGACATCCCTTGTGTCTCACCCTAATCCATGAGAACTCATAGATCCTACTCTTCCTTTGGCACAGTTAAAATTGCTGGCTATTCCTGTCAGATACTGCTCATTCTGAACCATACTATACCAATCTGCCTACTTGTTTGTTTGCCACATGCTTTTTTTTTTTTTTTTTTTTTTTCCTATGGACAAATGCCTTTTTAAACTTTGAAACTCTTTCAAGAAGACACTATGTTTTTATGAGGTCCACTGCATGGTCAGGGACTGCTTCAACATATGTATTAAGAAATTCTCCCTTGTACATGTACATCTTCTTTTATATCTTTTTTTATCTTTGTTTCTTTGTCTAATTCATGATAAGTTTTGCTACAAATACCTCAAGTAATATAATAGAATATTTTGAGATTATAAGCCTAGGAAAAAGACTAGTTAATTTTAAATTAAAATTAATTTAGAAGATCCCAGTTAGAAAAAAATATCAAGTCTTTTTGGGTAGTTTCTAATGGAAAAATAGCAAGATACAATGCTGTATAACCAATAACTGGGTCTTTATTTGGGCAATGAAAGTGTCTTCTGTTTCTGTGACTAGAAATAAGTCTACAGTAGTTGGGACAGTAAGAAGGTGATTACTTCCCTCGTTTCCAAGAAAATTGCAGCTATCAGGGCATTTCACAGGAAACCTCACGATGTAGATATTGGCTCTGACAATACTGAGGGAGTCCAAGGCAATGCCAAGGCAAATTTAGACAGAGAAAATTTACTACCTATATCTTGGTGGAAATTTACACTGATCGAGCTCCAGTCACAGTTTGCACGGACACAAGTTTGGGGATCCCCAGGATTTGTTTAAAATCATGTGAGATCTCTCAATACCTCGTTTTACATAAGGACCTTTCAGATTCAGCCCAAATTCTGTAGTTTCCGTTAGTCAGCACTTGGAATTCAATTACTCACCTCCAGCCTTATTAGCAGCGTCTTATTTAAAAAAACAAAACAAAACAAAACAAAACAACCTCATAATAATAGTATTCTTGAGGGTTTACTATACATTTTCTGTCATTGATTATTATGCAAAATATTTATTGACTTTCAGCTAACACCTCCAGCAACATCTTTAAAGACTTAGAGACTGGATTCTGATATGCTTTTGGTGAAATTTTTATTCAGGCAATATGACCTCTGTTATGTTTTTCTTCTTATTTTTCCCCTTTCTGGGTATTTATAATATACTGGATTTACAGGGTATAAGTCAAAAATCAGAGCTCTTAACTAGTTTATCGAAGTTGTTTGAGACAAATTCATCAATCCAAGGACTTCGCATAATTAGACACTGCCGGGGGGGGCAGAAAGGGAGGGGGGTGGGAATTCACAACATAACCTTGCTTCTAACTTTAGATCCTCTCCCTCAGTACTTGTTTATACCAGGATAGGGCTTCAGGGCCTGCTTAGCTTCTGACATTCTTCCCAGATATTCTAGGATAATACCACTTATGGTCTTCCTTCCTTAGGCAAATGTCTCACTTGCAGGTTATATTAGGCCCATCTGGCTGCAGTGAACTAAAAGATGCAAAGCTCAAAAATATGATGAATTTTGTAGGGATTTGCCAATGACAGGAAATATTTTACAGTTCATTCTGGAAAGATCATCTCATGACCTCTCCATATTTCTAGGAATTTAGGAATGAGGGGGTCTATTTGCCAGGCATATGTCCAATCCTGGGAATCAAGGACAGCTGGTCATCACAGAACTACCCTAGAAGATGGATGTCCAGCCTTCTCTGAAAACTTTTGGAGGAGGTAAAACTGTTGTATATCCAAACATACTGGCAGTAGGTGAAGAGGCAGAACTTTGAAAGTTATTTTGGAATATAGTGATAAAAATTTCAGGGCTGGTAAATTTCATCAGAATTTTCCTAGATATATTTATCTTCTGATAGATTCTTCATTCTGGAATAGATTTGATCTTTAAGCATCTCTGCCTTTGTATGTATTTCAATAGTTACTCTCAATGACTCCTGAGAAAAAATATTTTTGAACAATTCGTATTATCAAACCTTATGATGCCAGATATTTGGTCAGGAGAGACTAAGAAACCTTTCTTAGTAGAACCAATTTAAATGGCAGCAACCAGTACTCTGAGAACATAGACATCCCTCACCACAGTGAAAGCATCACTTCACGTTGGAAAATGCACTATGGAAGGTCCTAGTAAGAGTTCATTATTGTGGGAAAACAGTATATAATTTCCAGCGGGTATCTGCTTGACATAGGATATTGGAACACAGTCATGTCCACCTTTTGTTAAGTCTGAATAAGAAAATCAGCTTTATAGCGAAGTCAGAAAAAAACATGGACCTGTATTACAAAATAGCACACAACACATTGCAGTAAGAAATCTGTGTATACACAGTTGAAAACATTTTAAAATAATTGGAAAGTATTTTTGCTCCCCAAAAGACTCTATGTACCTAATTTAAAATTAATGGAAATGATACTTTAACTTCTGAATCTATTTACTGACTATTTACTTAATCATCAGTTTCGTGGAAGCAAAATGAGAAAGTAGAAAAACACGTAACAGACGGAGAGCAAATCTGACCCAAATGGCATCATATAAGAAAAGCATACAGAGTTTGCAGGACAAAAGTAATTTACTAGATAACATCTGGTGCCAGTTATGGACTGTCTTCTTGGGAATGCTGATGTAGAGAAGTGAGAAATAATGGAAGCCAATAACATTGCAGAACATCATCTCACTTATGGCTGATATATGGTCACGGCTTCTCTTGCAATTTGAGCTGAACAAGACTATTTTCAACTTATGCTTTTATAGTTTTTCTCTTCACCACTTCTTTTATGTCTACACAAGAGCATCTTATCTAATAGAGAAAGAGGAAGAATCACTGGTTTGGAAGTCTGCTGGTCAAGAGAGAGCCTTTAAAAGAGCATAATAAATGCATATTGCATTCAAATGTTGTTAAAGGTCATGCAAAGCCAAGCCAAGTATTTTGATTCCTAAGGCATGTGCACCTCACCGGTATCCCTCACCATCACTGCTACGTGCCAATTCTTCCCACTTTCCTTACCAGTGCCTCTCTAGGCAGCCTCTAGCTGTGATGGACTTCCATCCCTCATTCCTGTGAAACAGCAGTGTATAGCAGGTCATATTTACCTCCTTTTGGAGTCTGCATTCGAAAAAAGCAGAGATGCTTCACTTACCCCATTCACTACAGCTGCAACATCAGAGTAGTTCACCTTCAGTGAAAGACATTAAAAGAGAGATGGAGACTAACACTCCTTTTGCTTCTTCTTTGGCACATGTTGTGAATTTTGTTGAAGTCAAAGCATTTCACAATGAGTTGAGCTGCAGCTGCGATGTGTCAACAAGATCTGTCTTCTCATACATTCTACAGCCAAACAGTAGGTGTATGACAAACTTTTTGGTTCAAAAACATGCATGCCACATGCCACAAATTAGCTTAGCCATCTCTGACAGTTTGTATAAACATTTTCCATCTTCTGAAGCAATGTCACATGTGGCATTCATAATCTGTTAGAAGACAAATTGTGCCCATTTTTGTCACCCTCTGAATCTGCCAAATTCCAAGGAGAAACAAACGCAAAGTTGGTTTGTTTGCTTCTTGGGGAGGAAGATTGCTGGAATTTCTCCTGGTTTGATTATTTTGCATAGAAGTATTTAGCTTTGTTAACAGTATCCAAGTGCAAGTTTGAGCTCAGCATGAAAGAAGTAGAGTAGAAGAAATGGCCAGATCCTGTACGGGTGACTCAGAGAGATAACATGTCCTGCTTGCTTTCTTTGTTGTTGTGCGTGTGGGATGTGGATGGGAGGGAAAAGGCAGAAGGAAGTAAATTACTGCAGTCCTTGAAAAGTCTATTGTGGTCAGAGAATAAAGGCGGGACTGGTACAAAAGCTCTGCTGACTCCCCTTTCGTGTTTTTCTTCTCTGTTCAGTTACTGGAGAGTGGACTCATCCAGAGAGCAGTAGCTGTGCCCTGTAACAGACCTGATCCAGGTCCCAGGTGCATCTTCCTGCACCTGTCAGATGGAAAGTGTATCAGGGAAGGGCTTTGGTCATACCACAAGATCAGTGTTAACACAACAGCACAGTAGGGAAAGATGCCCTTTACAGAGGACAACTCAATGCAAAATGTTCCTGAAATGCAGGACATCAAAAGGTGTGAAACATCAAAAGTTATCACTTGAAGCATTTTTTATAGCAAGAGTTCAAATTTATCTTAAAAGAAACAAAATGAGTGCAAAGATTTCAGGATGTGAAAAGGAATTTTTTCTTACTTTAAACTTTGTAAATTATCCTACAACTTAAATTCCTGCTAGACCAGGAAAGTAGGAAAAAAATAAAACACAAGTATTTGCTAATATTCCCCCTAATGGGTATTTTATACAGTCTTTTATATTTAATATTCTTTTTCAAAATACTTCACTACCTTTTTATATGTTAAACGCTTGTTTCATTACTGAAAGGAACAGTTAAGTGAAACTGAAAAAAAGGATTCACAAGATGACATTACCTACTGAATTGCCAATAGTGTGTCAGTTGGAAAACCAAGAAAAACTCAATCAATTTCAGAAACTTTTCCATTAGAATTAAGCAGCAAGGTACTGGAATAAGAAAATACACTGCATATCAGCTAGACAGTGTAGCAGAAGCTGACACTGGAACATAGATAATGGTAAAAAGATAAAGAGTACAGAGTAGACATGTTTAGAATATATATACCTGTTGCGGTTTCAGTTGGGATAAATTTAAGTTTTTTATCAGCAGCTGGTATAGAGCAGTGGTTTTCAATTTGGGATGAGAATGAGAAATACTTTTGATAGCACACAGGTGGTTTTAGTTGTTTCTAGGCAATCAATGCCTTTTCTGCTCTTCGTATCAACCTGCCAGGGAGTAGGCTAGGGATGCACAAGAAGTTGGGAGGGGATACAGTCAGGACCGCTGACCCCAACTGACCAAAGGAATATTCCATACCATGTGACATCATGATCAGCATATAAAGCTAGGGGAAGAAGAAGGAAGGGGGGGACATTTGGAGTGACAGTGTTTGTCTTCCCAAGTAACCATTACATGTGCTGGAGCCCTGCTTTCCTAGAGATAGCTGAACACCTGCCTGTCGATGGGAAGCAGTGAATGAATGTCTTGTTTTACTTTGCTTGCGCGTGAAGCTTTTGCTCTACCTATTAAAATGTCTTGATCTCAACCCATGAGTTTTTCCCTCACTTTTACTCTTCTGATTCTCTCCTCCATCGCAATGGGGGTGAATGAGTGAGCAGCTGCATGGTTCTAGTGGCCGGCTGGGGTTAAACCACACCGCCACCATACACCACAGTAAAGTTTCTGTTCATCTCATATTTTATCTTGATCATATGAGCTAATTACAGTGAAATGTTTAGTTTTCCAAATTTGTTTACCTTCTAGAGTCCGGTATTAGTAGCACATTTTTGATCTGGGATGATCTGTATCTCCATTATAGCCTCTACAGCTACTTGTGTAAGGAAAAAGTAGGTAGCAGGGTAGTAAATCCTTTTCCTAAAAAGACAGTTCTATAGTCTGTTTGCCTGCCCTCAAACAGTTGATTAATATGTAATAATTCCATATCTGAACAAATTTCAATTGATATTTATAGTTTGCACCTTATCTATATAGGGAAATAATTTCTATATAACCTTAGTTGTTGACTGAGATCAAAATTTTTATACTAATGCTACATCTCCAGGCAGATGTTTTTACCTTGTATAAGGAAAGTTTTTATCATTCCACTTTATATCAGTCAGGATGAGTTCTAAGCTAAAGAGGCAATTTCATTTCTAAATAAGATTGTTATCATGGGGGATGCACTTCTAAAAAAAATCAGAACTATATTGGTCTAAGGAGTACAACTTTTCTCTGTCAACAAAGCCTCCAGCAGCATAACATGTGCTCCCATTTTAGAGGTAAGGAGTCAAAACAAAGCACTTCAATGCAAAGGATTTTTGAACTAAAAGACTTTGAGCTCATAACGACAAGCCATGAGCCATGACTTTGTTTGTGTCAAGATTCTTCTTGGCAATAATTAATAGAAATTAAAACAAAATTGCAAGAACAGTTGCAGAAAGGACGTGTGTCTTGCATACAATCACCTACTTATTTGAGGTGCATGCATGGGCCGTTTTATGAAGTCCTTGCGGGTGGGAAATAGAAGGGAATGAGCAAGAGCAGCAAATAGTAGGAAGCTTGAAAATATTGTCAAAAACAATACCACCTACACTATGGCAAAGCTTCAATCTAGGCATGTATATTTGGGCAATAATATTATGTAGTTCCAAAGACAGGCCGTTTAAGCAGAATAAGAAGATTGAAAAAAGCAGAACTTCAGAGAGACAGGCCTGGTGGAAAAGTTTATGATGTGCAAAATGTTGTCATTCTGGAGAAGAGAAAAATTTTCCTTCCCTTATTCACGTCTAAAAGAAAATGAAGGACAGAAAGCCACAAGAACCATAGAATTGCCTCTACGTACAGTCAATTACTGATGATAGGAAGAAAAACAACAAGAAAAGGTGAACCAGCAATCACTTACTAGTATAGGAAATACTATTATTATGCAAGATTTAAGGATACCGTGGTTTCAAACAGATACAAAAACAGGAAAGGGTATCACCAAAAAAAAATCTCCTTGAAATCAGCTGATTGGAGGAGAAACATAGAAAAAGGGATATACTCTTTATAAGTAGGATTATGTACACCCATGTAAGCATTTGCAATATGACCATCAGCGATTAAACCTCAAGTCAGCAAAACTGTTAAAAAGTTCTGGCCAAAAATTTCAAAGTGTTTCTTAAGAATCCTAACCCATTTTTCATACACGAGCTTTGGAAGTGTCGTGACTTCTTTTGCAGGAAACTGAAAAAAGCCATTGTGTAAACCATGCTATTTCAAGTGTCCAAATGTCATATTAAATTACAACAGATATGGAACAAACCTGAAAACACAGTATTTTCTTTGTAGATGGTTCAGAAATAAGGCACGGGTTTAAATTCACCAAATAAATATTTTCTTAATGCAGTTTTTTTCTCCATTTTATTAATGCAGTTCTTACACTTCTTTAGTGTGTCTCACTCTTAAAAATCACTCTATTTATCTCATACATGTACACAGCTAAAAATACACAAACACATATGCACAAAGACCCACCTCTCCACATACTTGAGTAGCTATGACATTTCCTCTTCAAAAGAGCAACGAGTATTTGCTTGCACTAGCCAGTACATTATACACTGAAGAGCAATAAGACACATTGTACTGTTTGAATACACATGTAGAAGTTACGGCCAAGCCAATGAAATTTTTTATCCGTGAAAATTACAAAATGAATACATAATAGAAAATCCATTAAGCAAAGAAAACAGTAGCCAAAATTGGGTAGTAGTCCAAACTTCATCTTTATTTACTCAATATATTTAATCTTTAGGCAGTTTTCTAAATTTACAAGTGTTTGCATAAATGGTCTTTTTCAATTACTGACCTGTAATTTACTACAATTATTTGCCTTTGTGTCGCCAACGTTAGCTATTCCTCTTAACAGATTGGTCTATGTTCACATATAATATAGACATTTCAGCTTGAATAAATTCCAGAGGCCTGACCCTGAATATAGCCAATAAACAAGGTCTCATAATCTGTTTTAATGCAATAAGTATGGATTTTTGTGTGCTAAACAATCTTAGAACCTAATCCCTTCAGTGTCTGATTAATCAATAACATAAACATTAGTTGCTACCTCTTGTCTTATAACATTAGAGCAAAAACAGTCTTTCAGTTTAAGAATCAGGGCTTAGCTCTCTGAAAATCTTTAATTAATGTAAGTTTTTAGACAAGAAATTATAAATGCTATTAGAAATATATATATGTGTATTTAATCAGTGAGACACAAAGAAGCAATGATTAGTATGGAAACACTGTAAAGTATATTATTAGGATTCAGTGATGTGATTACAAATTTGACTGTGTAGTGCATGTAGAAAGGGAAACTAATGCAAAAGAAAAAGCTTTACCAGAAATTATGCATGTTGAATGTCGAAAGATGTTTTGAAATTACCCAAATTCTGCCTCCCTGTGTATTAATGGAATTTCTCTTTTTGCAATCTGGTGTCTATGGGCAGAAATTGAAGACAAAATGTGGCCCTGTGCTATTTTCATTGCTTGTTTACCTTTTTAGTGGTAAGTAGTATAGTAGTATCTTAGTGGTGGTGAGCATGCATACAAGAATAATATCTAATTTCATTAACAAAGAGTGTCTTAGAACTTAGGACAGTTCCTGTCTAGGTATCTATCGTTGCAGTGTCTGTGATATAAGGTAGGACCCTTCTTGCTTCAGGAGAGACCTTGTTTCCACTGTGAACACAATATATTGGTGCCCATTCTTTCACTACAAGAATAAACAGCAGAGATTAGTTCACATGCATTTGAAGAAATTCCTTTCCCCTCTTAAGACAGCATGGCCTTATTCATCCAGTCTTTTGGGAACTGTCCTGGTAATGTATTATCTTCAGACCATGTCTGTGTATTATCTGGTGAAGGTGAGCTAGCTGATGTCAAACCCATATCAGGAATCATGTTAAGAAATGCTGAGGACATCAGCCAGTGCTTGAGCAAATGCCCACATCCCATTCTGCTTACCATTACTGATGCAATCAGGGAGACCAGACTACAGCTTATCTCAGTGGAGAGTTTTATTTAATCAAGCATACCTGTGATTTGGGGAGCCACTACAGGTTACCCAGAAGGTTTCTCTGTGGGTCAGGAGTCCTCTTGGGCGCATGGTCATCCTATGCTGATCAAGAACCACCGACTTCTTTCCTCAGTTGTTTTTGTTTTGTTTTTTTTTTCTTTTGTAAATATCTGTCAAACAAATATTAATACCATTGCTTGAACATTCTTTTTACAACCCCCAGTGGGTACATGGGTTGGTCCCCTGTAGCTGTCTGTCTGATAATTTATTGAACATGATTGAAATTTGCTACAGGTAAATGACTAGCAAAAACAATCTAGTTATGATGCCCGGGTAATACAAAAAGAAATTTAATCCTTTGCTTCAGATGCTAACACAGCAAAATGAAACTTACACCTTTTCATAATTCTATTTACTTTTTGTTTAGTTTTATTTTGGTTTTGTTTGGTTTTTCCTACAAGAAGATATCAGGGGTTAAGACAACATTTATGCCAGTTTAAGCCTAGAAGGTGCGTATTTTCAAATATATACAGAGAGTTCTACTTTAAGATACTCCACACCATCTTTTTGCTCTTAGTGATGAGTCACTTTGCACAGTCCAGTGTGACCCATAACTATAGAACTGATTCTGAGATAAAATATTCAACAAAAAAATTAGCTGTGAAGTTAAAAGGATTTGATTGTTTACAGACAGTGGCAAGATGAGGGATAATATTTCCTTTACCACAGTGTACAGAGATTGAGACCTAAATTGTGGCTAGCTCACAGGGGATGAGAGGTGTGTACACGTGGAGAGAGGAGCGTAGCTTCACTGTTGGAGATAATTGTGTTATTTCTACCAAAAAGCAGCTGGACATTTTAATGGACTGAGATGAAGGGAGGAAAATATGAACTATCAATTTCAAATTAGGGCCTAGCCAACAGCAGATAAGAGAGACTCAATCTGTACCTGTGTGAGCCATATTGGATCCTATAGGAGCACAGCCTCTGTTTCACTATTCAGCAGCCAAGCCAGACTATGGACTAGGATATCACAGGAAGGTGATGGCACTGCATTACACCTTGGTGAATGCGGTACTCCTGGAACAGTCCTAGTAAGCTCCTTTGTTCACTTCTGAACCGCTGGGGCTTTCCTCCTCAAGTGTCTCCTATCTCAGAGTCTCTGTATTTTGATCTTCCGTAAAACATGGGCATCTCTTCGGATTTATGACAAGGCCACTGTTTAAGTCTGTCAAATGAGGCAAGAGATAATTTTCCTTCCAGCAAGACAGCTGAGCTATACAAGCTTCTCTCAACCGAAGATCACAAAATAGTTATCTATCCCTGGTAAGACAAAGATGTGTGATCCTAATGGCTTGGTATTTACTGTCACTCAGGTACTGAATGACATAAAGCATAATGAGCTAGAGCTATATTTCTGTCCCCAAATACATACTATAAGATGATGAAAATAATGGAAATGCATATTTTCTATTAGGATATGCAAGTTCCATTGCACTCATGAAGATAACACTTACAATGTCAACTAACATTTCGACTGAAGTTACCAAGCTATTTCAAGACAATAAACCCCCTGCACTGTCTAGCTACACTGTACTTTTTCTCTAATTTTTGCTTCACTTTGATTTGGGAAGCAGATATGAAATGATATAACATTTTTCACAGAAGGAGGCTTAGATTTTTATTTTTCATTTACATGGCTTCATGAAACAATAGTACTTTGGTACTAAGGAAAACTAATCTGAGAGTCACCACTACTCACAGTGGTGTTCAGCAATGACCGGAGTGTAAAATTGTGTTGAATATCTCCTGCTGTTGTTTCCACACAGGAGCTTTATCTTTGCTGCTGCAGTGTGGATGGTTCTTGTTATAAGGCAAAATGAATTTAGCAGTTTGACTTCTTTTGAGGAAATATATTCTGACAAATATCTGGAAGCATTTGAGGGAAAGAATGTCTCATGTCAAACATGTTGATCAGTTGCATTGACACACACAATGCTGTCGAAATTCCAGACAGTGTTCTTCCCTACCAAATTACCCAAACCTTCAATGCATCAAAGTCAAAATATTTTGCAATGAAAGCTTGAATTTTAAACTCCAATACAGTTATTTTTGGCTGTCCAGATGAACAGAATGAGGAAACACTTCCCTGTTATTTCGATGAACTTTTCTAGCTCATATCCAGTAGTTTACTGGATATGCGTTACAAATGCATGTTGAGTTTGGTGGAAGATCCAATGCAACAATAAATATGTACGTGCTATTGGTTAGAGGAGATGTGTATGAAAACATGCCAACTAACAACTGAATATGGGAAATATTATCTAGGTTCATATGCACATAGCATGTTTTCCTTAAGACTGAAGAACAAGAATAATTATAACAGTAATGGGGAGGACAGCAACATGTCCATTCAATTAAATTCTGAAGTGGGATAGAAAATGTAAAGAAAATTAAATTTCCAATCTTGATATAGCTTTAAGTGACATCAAAAATCTTATCTACGAGAAAAAAAAATTGGAAAGATAAGACGATAGAAACTCAGCTGGTATAAATCACAAGCAGTTTACCGCCTTCAGTGATTTCTGCTGGCTGGGAGTCAGTTTCAAGGTCATGAGGTGTATTCTGGCAATTCTTGAAAATAAAATTCCTAGAGCCTTGAAAGTAAGAAAGTCCTCTTCCTATGAATGATTAACAATTTCAAACTCTACAGTTTGAACTGTCACAACTGTAATCATACTACCTTAGTTGCTTATAGACAACAGAAAGCAGTCATATTGCCATTGCAGTGCTGCCTTCTGATTAGCTTAGTCCCATGATGAAGTGCTAAAGGCCATTACAACTTCCAGTGCTGTCAGGCAGGAAAAATTTTCATCTGGGTTAATATAATATTTACCCTGAAATCAAGTGCCTTTCTTCATACCAGTCGCCTATATCTGGGGGAAATACCATTGTCGTATCATTTTCCCAGTCAGTTCTATTCTGCATTTTAGTGTCTCCTGCTGATTTTAGCCTTCATAAAGCACCAAAGCTTAGTCACACCTATAGTGAATCCACAGAGTTCAAAGAGCTCTGTGGGACTACATTTTCTGAAGCATCAATATAGTTTGAAAAGTATACACCTTCAATATTAATGAATTAGCTTATAAAAAAAAATAAAGTTATAATAATGTTAAATCAAAGTTCCTTTGTGCTGTTACTTTAAGAATCTTATGAATTTAACAGGACTTTGGGTATCTCTATTATATTTATTAGTTGCAAAACAAAATATGTAACAGTTTTAGACATAGGATAAAATTAACTGAATGATAAGGGTATAAAACTTGTTTTCTGACAGGAGATATTTAAAAATAATTATTGCACCTATTGCCTCTGTTGACGAATATGCTATATCATACGGAAAAATGTTTATAATAGTTTATAACCATTTATAATTGGTTATAGTTAGCATAAACCCATTCCTATAATATAAAAATTAAAACTAAAAGTATTGCTATCAAAATATAATTAATAATTGTTACACTGAAAGTGTTTGGGAGAAGGAGAAGAAAACAATACTTAAAGGAACTGTGAGAAGAAATACGGTTGTTTTATTCTGCATCAGGACTTCATGTCAGTGAAAAAGGACAAGCTTGAAAAAATACAAAGATTGGAATGCACTTATAGGCTTATTTGAAAATAAGGAAAATGTTTAGCTCAGAACCCGTCTAAAATCTAACTCTCAGTTCTATGATCTAGAAGCTTATAACGGAAATCCTGATCACATGTTTTAAGATTTTTGTTCCAATTTGGCAACTTGGTAAGTTGCCTGGAAACTCAGTTAAAGGAAATCTTTTTAAATAGAAAAAGAATATGTCTTTCCTTAGCCACTGGAATCACAGTTAAGTGAAGGTATCACAGTAGATGGGACTATTGAAAGACTCCATGGATTTCCTTCTGATGAGGCACTGAATGAGATTCTGTTTACCTGAATGAGGACTGAGCACCAAAAAACTTCCTAGGTTCCACCTAAAGCAACTCACTCTGTCTGGTTTTCAGCAGCATTTGAAGCTTCTCAGGTATATCAGGAATCTGGATGCTGTCCCACTGCCTTCCCAGGCGCCAGGTATCAAACTTTGAAGTTGAAGACGGCTATTTATGTCAGACTTAGTCAAATTAATTTTCTGCAAATGTGATCCAGTTTTTTTTTAAAACAAGTATGGTAAATACCTCTTTGTAAAATTATACTTATTTTTGCTTTCTCCCATTGTACTCCTTGATAAAATCTTTGGCATGGCAATATTTAAAAAGACTTTTTTTTTTTTTATCTTTTTGAACCAGCACATTATTGTCTGAAGCTGTAAAATCATTGGTCACTTTTAAATATTAGAATTAGTATCCTGGGTTTCTTCTTCCTATTAAGACACGTATTTGTTTCATGAGAACTAGATTATCTGGAAACCAAGTTTCCTTTCCGTATTGATCTGCAGTGCTTATAAAATAACTCTTTACTCCTGAACTGCAAAGGAACTAACTTCAATGGGAAATTAAACCTAATAAAACTTTACACAGTGCGATAGCTCTCCGTTACTTTCAGCACAACTGTTTACATGGCCACTATCTAAAGCAAACATTTCCTGACCCATTTTTGGCTCCTTTTCAGTATTGTGTTATATTTAATATAATGCTTATAGGCCAAGTCAATTTGGCGAAGCTTAATTTCCTCTGAACGTGTCGGTCGTCAGGGAGCTACTTTTCAGGTCAGTAGTTTTGTAAATACAGCTCTGAAAGGGTAGGTATGGGTCGATATGGCTGGTGGTGGAGGTACTCTTTCCTAAAACTGCTTTTTGTGCAAACTATATGTGTGCAGTACCATAGCAGCAGTAACATACAATGGGTGCATCATGGTCGATTCCAAAACAAAAAACCTTGTTCCGCTCCTGCTAAAGGATCCGTGCACACCAGGGAGACTCATTTTTCTGCTGTTTAACCTCAGGTCATGGCTTAGCCAATGGCCTAGTCACAAGCCTACAGCCCCAAAACACTACTCAGTGCTAAAAATGCTAAGAATAATTCTTCTGTCTTTGATGTCCTATATTCTGCTTCTGCGTACCTCTGCTTCATCCTCCTAGATCTCCTTTTCCTCCCTCCTCCTTCCTCTACTTGCTGCTTTCCTGAGTCTGTGATGCCTGCTTGTTCACGCTGGAGACCTAGTCATTCTGTCTCTGAGTCATCTGAAGGTCTAACAGTCTCTCTTCCTTAAAATTGATAGCTCCCCCTCCTATCCCTCATCTTTCTCCAGTCCTTAGTGGTGTTGCTCAGCCAGCAATGAGGTTTTCCACTTATTGCTACTTCAGGCTTTCCAAAATACTCAGGTATCTCTTTCTTTTCATGTCTCAGGCTTTGGGCTTTCCAAAATACTCAGGTATCTCTTTCTTTTCATGTCTCAGGCTTTTCCTTCACACTGAACACCAGATATGAAAAATTTCAGTCTAAATAGTCTAGATATGGGTTGCATTCCAGCGAAAGTTTTGGGTGGCTTACTTCATTTTCCTTTCAGTCTGTCATCAAGCTTCTGTGTCTGTGTCATCTCATACACCTTGGGTCAGAGGTTACCCAGTTTAAAGTGTTAATTCTACTTACAGTAGAAGTAAAAATGCCAACAGAGAATATATTTTCCATTCATCAACACAAATAAAATGTGAAATGTATAACAAACTCTGGGTATTTGTTTTTTGGGTTTTTTTTGTTGTTGGTTTTTTTTTTTTTTTTTAATATTTTAAAAAAACCTTAATGAAAATTGAAAAGGAGGATACAGGGAGTTAACTTTTTTCCCAGCATTCTAGATTCAGATTGATGTGAATTTCTACGTTATACTTCAGTTACCATGTAATTGAGAAACAGTGGATCTTTCTGGAAGGGAACAAAGGAGACACACAGGGAAAAAATGTTTGCATCCTATTGGAGGGCTTTACAGAGGAAAATATACATTCTAAATTAATTACACGTAAGTATTATCTGGTGCCAAAGTTATATATATATACAGTACATTTTTTACAGCAATTCTTTCATGTCAGTGGTGGAAGTGTAATTTACATCCTAACAAGTGCATTAATCTCCTTTGAACTTGAAGAAAGGTGCCTCTGCGGGTATGATGTATTCCTGCATATGAAGCAGTTTATCCTTTTGCAATTGCATGTTAATTTTGAAAAATAAAACATAATACTTAATTTAAATTTCTCCATCCATAAGCAAAGCAATAGATAATACAAAATTAAATGTTCTAGCAAGCAAGTAAATTGTATTGATGGAAGACTCTAGAAACTGTTTTAAGTATTTTAGTAAGGTGTTTTTAAATTTAGAAATATGTGAATTGCATTCTTTATAATAAAAGGAAAAGAAAAAAATTAAATAAACTTTTACAAAACTTACATAAATTTACTTTTTTTCTCATTATCTTAAACTGGTTGACTGTAGTAGATTGTAGGTCTGCTTGCATCAAGCTCTGGACCTGCAAATCTGGATTTCATTTGAATCCAAACCTGAAAGTCAGCTTTTCTTAAAATATTACAGAAATAAAACTTCTATTGAAGAGATCCTTTTTTTGATGCAACAAAGATTCAGTAAAAAAAAAAAGCACTAATTTTATGGTTCTGCAAACTACTTTGATCCACTTTTGCTTCTGTTACTATGATCTGTTGAGAAGGAGTACAGAAAGAATGTTTCGTGCAAAATCCTACTTTTAGGACATTTGAGAAAGCTCAGAGCTTCAACTAATTCAGATAAATTTGGATATGAAATTGAATTAAAAACCTGTGAGCTTTGGAATATTTATCTTAATCAAGCTGAAGATCCAGCCACCCCTGAAGTTTAATACACAGAGTGCTTTTTCTCCTTTAATTATTAACTTTGCCTCTGGACAAAGTTTAACTTTATATATATATATATATTTAATATATCTTGATATCAGGTATACAAATTTCATTGGATACATTGAAAAGATACTTTTTATAGTTTATGCCCTAAAAAACACAGAGCGAAATTCACAGAAAACATGCATGACTCTCATTTGTCTAGAGAATTTGTAAATTCAAAAATTAATAAGGAATACACAGAAGTAAATTACAAAACACTTGTGATCTCACATTTGCATGTACCTGCATGTACCTGAACATGCATAATATCTGGTTCCACAGGAGAGGACACATGTCAGCAGCCAGAATTAAGTCATCAGGCAGGAGACAGTAATACGTTCACACAAATAATAACTTTGTGATAATCGCTTTATAAAATTACCATGAATTGTTTGAAATCTTTCACAATAAACACCTACTTCTCGGCATGTTGAAAGACACAGATATTCTGAGCTGATAAAGTGTGGAGGGACAAATAATTACAAGTTTAAAAACACACGTAGCACTAGGTGGAATAATGACAAATAATAAATCGTTCACAAAAGCTACAGGGTTTGGAGAGGATACAGGCCTGGGGTACTGCCTAAAGGTGCTGTCATGGTGCCCGATACACTCTTTTTTCAGTCTCAGGCAACTTCAGCTTCTCGTTTGATACAGACAATTCTGCTGAATTTTAATTTGAAACCACAGGGCCTTACTTCTACAACTGTCTCTGGGACATCGTTTAAGGCAGTGTCCTTCCAGAGGGATTTTTAGTATCTGCTGTCACTCCCAATGATGCCGTCATTCCCACTTCATGCATGTGAGGCATAATTAGCAGTGCTTGGTAATCTGTATCCTCTGGTCTGGCACCATTCTGCTTTATAGCACACTGTTTTCCTTTTACAGTTGACTGCAAAAGCAAAGAGGAATTATGTTTGTGCTTTGGGTGTAGGCTTTCCGACCAGTGTGACACTCAGGCAATGACTGTATGTACTGCACCTACAATGCCAGTTTGTGAGGTCATTGAAAATATTCATAATTAATTTTGTGTTGATTGACAGGCTAATTTCTTCTCAGAGGAATATGCAAAGACAATTGTCAGTCAGCGTTAGCCACAAGGCTACGTAAATTGTGTTAGAGATGCTCAAGGCAGAGGTTAAGCTTGCGTGACTTCAAAAACTTGTGCCATACTTCATACAGTTAAATCAAATCATGACCAGTTAGACAGCTGATTCAAAGTTGTTTTGTATTTAAAGAAGCTTTTTCTGAAATATGTTTCTTATAACCATGTTGGTTTCATGAGGGTTTTTTAGAAGAATAAAACAAGCCCTCTATTGTCAAATTTGGAAGAACTATCTTCTGATGACACCTGAAAAAAAATCAAAACTTATTCATAGTGTAAAAATATTTCATTTCTGCATTTTGTATTGACTACTTCAAGTTTTCATCTACAGATGCTTCTTTGAAAATAAATCATATTTCAATATGTAGCTCCGAAAATACAATATGCCCAAATCCCATTCATATTATTTCTACCCTAGCAACACTTTTGATCAAATCAAAATTGATTGTTTTCTAATCAAAAATGTTAACCTTTTCAGGTTTTGTTCCAGTCTGGAATTAAAAAAAAAAAAGAAAGGTATTAGGGAAATTACAGTGGTCAGAAAGATTTACTCTTTCTACTCATATGTAAAATTGATGCCTTACTAGAGGCAAATTAATTGATTTTATGAGTTATTTTCATCATTTACTGATATAAAGTTTCAGCTGCATATCCAGAAGGCTTTTAATATACACTGATGAGGAAATACAGAATAGCTTGTATAAAAATGTGGAAAATGTGAAAGCAGGCGAGTTCAATTTCAAAGTAGTCAAGTCCTATTTATTGTGACTCCCAGGGAAATTTATACACAGGAATTCAGAAAGACACCCTGTCTCCCACATTTTCCAGCTAGATGCCTCTAAGTGCCTGACTACCTCAGAGGTGTCAGAGGGCTGCTACTTTTGTTAGAGAAATCACTTTTTTGGCCTGTTTCTGTTCGGAAGTGCACATTTCTATGGGCATGATCTCATGTCCAATTAGAAGGTAAGAAGTTAGATATTTTAATCAACCTTGTCTGGTAGAAATCATCTCAGCATCACTGAAGCCAGCAGAGTTACAACAATTTGTACCACCACATAATCTTCTCATAAAATTTTATTTTAAAACATAGATGGTGCTGAATTTTTTTGAAAATGTTTCTCAAGCTTCACACATTTGTCATTTGTTCTGCACCTTCAGTGACATCTATTCATTTACTGGAAATGAAGGATAATGCAATCATCCTAAGGCTCAGTACTGTGATGAAGAACTGCAAAGACTTGCAGTAAAATGTAAAATATGAACACATACAAGTACCTATATACACACTTATGTACATTTTTTTTACACATAAATATGTATATATTATTGCTTAATCAAAATAAGAAGTTCTTACCTTGTTTAAGAGGATGAATTTTGGCTCTTTGGTAGTCAGGACAAAATACTCCACTTTCACTCATTTCAAACATATCTGTAATATTATGCAAAATCTCCTCCATCTGATTTACATGAGAGGGTTTTTTAAAGCACATTTTACATTGAAACTTTTTTGGGGGAAAAAAAAGAAGAAAAAAGATTGGGTACTTGCCCATTTTATAAACAGGTCACATTGATGATGGGAAATAAAATTCAGCTATCATTTCCTGATTTGCTCTTTCTCCTCAAAGTTTTCTTTTACTCCACTTCTTTATTAGATATGACAAAAATAATCCCATTTTTCTTCAGCAGTTCAGGCATTTAACACTCCCTCTGAATCTAATCAGAGGTTGTTTCCCCCATGATACACAATGAATTCTCTGAGGAGCTCAGAAAGCACATTCTATTGTTTTTATGTGGCTTTTTTAGACTCCTTCCTGAAGGAAATCCTTAGTCCAATAAATTTCTTAATCACTTTGAAAAACATGTTTCTTTTTTTTTGTTTGTTTGAGATGTGTGGGGTTGTTTTGTTTTGTCTTGTTTTTTTTTTCCTTGAAAGGTGTTTGAAGTCCTTGAATTTACCCCTGGGCCCAATAGCCATCTTTAATTCTCATTTCTAATCCCTGAACACTCTTAATCAAGTCTTCAGTAGTTTTAATTATTATTCAACATCTTATTTAGGATTAAAATTTTTCTATGATTGTACAATGAATACAGATCATGAAATACTCGTCGTATAATTGCAATTAAAAGAGTAATCCCTCCAACAAAGTTTAGAACAATTTAAAGTACCAAGGATTTAAGAGAGCTAAGTGATTGGAAAGGAGATTTATGGCTTGGCCAAATGTCCTGAAAATTAAAACAGGTTTGTAAGCATTCTTAGGAGAAAGGAAATTGCTATGATGGGCCAAACGTGGAATCTGTCAGGTTTGATAGACTGTCTCGTACTTTGGCCAGTTCAAAGACTTTCAGAAAAAAGGTCTGAGGACCTCACAGCAAGAGAGTGTAGAAAAATCTGCATTTATAGTTGGGTCTCTTCCTGATCTTTGATATCAGAGAAAGCTTGAATCCTGAAGCCTGAAAGTAAAGATCTCTGCAATAAAGTTGCCATTAATTATAAAAAATCCCATGTACTCCTGATATCAGTCTGTAAGTCCAGCTTTTTTGGTTAAGTTTATTGTTTCAGAAACTACAGTCTCCAGAGGACTAAAAGATTTCCAGGATGATCAGGATAACTGGGCATAATCTAAAAGTTTAAACATATGATAAAACCCGAAGTGATGGAAAACGTGCACAAAAATGCAGTGTCCCCAAGTCTTCTTTTCCACTGTAACCAGAATGTCATTTTATGAGGCTCATTAGGCTTACAAAAAACAAGTACCTCACCTAGCCAATAAAACACTTACATGTATTTTAACCCTATAATAAGTTAATTAGCCTGTGAGTTACTGTAGAGATGCTTACCAAGATAAGCATCTTGGTAAAACAGCTGAGAAGGGGAAAAAGATGAATTCAAGAACAGCAGGTGTTGAGCTCATGTTCCTTTCAGGAAGCAAATATTTTTTATTTCCTATGAACAACACTTAAGAGACACAGATGACCTTATACAAAAGGAGCTTTTGGTGAGCCTTAATGCAAAAATTCCTGCTGCTGACTGCTCAGTAAGATAAATGGTGGTCAAGACTGTACAGAAGGACAAGTCAGTTAAACATAGTACTGGTCCATTGGTGCTGCTGTCCAGCTACATCTTTTCCAACCTGGGCAGCTTACGTTCACAATTCTGTCAGTACAAGTTCCCATGGGCCTAATGTAGCACACACTGCCTTTTCATGGGTTTAGTGCTGTTTTATAGAATCATAGTATGCTTTAGGTTGGAAGGGACCTTGAAGATCATCTAGTTCCAACCCCCCTGCCATGGGCAGGGACACCTTCCACTAGACCAGGTTGCTTAAACTCCCATCCGGCCTGGCCTTGAACACCTCCAGGGATGGGGCATCCACAGCTTCTCTGGGCAACTTGTTCCAGTGCCTCCTTTTTTCCCTGCATTCCGGTAATATAGAAGTCTTTGGCTGAGATGTAATGCTTCACACTACAACAGTTCGGCTGCTTTCACCTGCGACATACATTTCATGTCTCAGTACCTTGCCTGGCCCTTCCTTTTCTACTCTGAGTAGCAGCACGCATTTGGATTTTCTACATTATCCTACCCTTTCTTGGCTTTTCCACAGCTCTCTGAATAGCAAGCAAGTATTGTGTGGCTTCCCTTTTAAAACAGCTTTTTGGTGTTTTCCTCACTTTGAATTCATTGAGCAAATTAAACTGCATTGGTGCAAGCCCAATGACAAAATAACTTGAGAGGGAGGTATTAGTTTGTAAAAGAAAATCCTCCAGTGTAAATGGCTGAGTGTCTTAACACAGTTGATTAGGAAAATACACCCGAAATTCTCAGAACACACTTGAAAAAAGTCTTATCTGTCAAGGGAGTAGTGGGAGGAGAGGCAAAAGAAAGGAATTAAGCCATTCAGAAGAGAGTTTCCTGGCAGGTGGCTTGATTTGTGCTACTTCAGCAAATGGAGAAAAACAAACAGACAAGCAAAAAATTACAATAGTACTCAAGGTGATTCATTAAATTACGTTTTCATTAATGTTTGAGGATGTCGTTAAAACACTAAAATATTGAGAAGTTTTCCATGTAATAGGCGTTAGCCACTGTATCACACTGAGATATAGCCTAGCGTTGCCCTTTTTCATACTGGGAGACTGCTGAAAACCGTCCTGTGTTGTCTGTCATCAGTGTTCTGTGTGGGACTTCCTGCAAGTTTTCAAAGACAATAATGAAACCTGGGGATTGTATCCTTTTGAGCAAGTGAGTCACCAAAACATCACAGATGTTCATTACCATATGAATTTAGCACAATTTCTAAATCCCCAGATCACTGTTATCTCTGAATTTACCCTTTGTAGTGAATAGAAGAAAATTGTTATTTTATTTATCTGAAGACTGCATTGTGATAAGCAAAGTGCTGGAAATAATCATATGAAATTCACTGTAGCATAAGACTTTCTGGGAAGGAAAAGAAAAAACATGTTTTTTTTGAGGGAGAAGGAAGGATATAACAACTTTTAGTTAGAATAAAGAATTGTAATTGCTATTTCTGATACAATACATAATTTTTTCCCTCTCAAGAAAAAAAATCAAATTTTGTATGAAGAAATGGAGAATGTAGGAAATATCCCGTGGGCCTAGATTTATACCATGTTTATATTCCACTTAATAGTGAAGGAACCATGTCTACACAGTCTTTTGAAGGCACATTTGAGCTCAATCAGAGAGCACCAGAGGTGACCCAACTCCAACCTCAACTCTATGCAAGTGAGAGAGGGGCTTGTTAGAGAGTGTGCAGATCTGCACTAGCAGCTGCAGCATCGGCTTGAAAATCAGACAAAAACCACAGCTCCACTGAAGAAACTCTGTTTGCAAATACCATATAGTTACGCTCTCAGAACTACTCATTCGTCTATGGGCTCATGTTATTAGTAACCGGTTCTTGAGTAGTTTTGGCTGAAGCGAGCCAGCACTCTCCCATAGACTTCCTGGAGCTGGGTCAGTAGCTGGCATGGGCCACAGCAGTTTTCATTAATTAGGTAGAGACTCTGGTAGCATGAACACGAGCTGACCTGTGTCAACTAGCGTAGCTGATGGCTGTGTTTGAATTAAAGCCTTGATGCTTCTAAATAACCTCAAAAATGTCTTTTCCTCTTCCTTTTTCTGGTCCTCTTACTGCGTTACTTTTCATTTAAGCGCAGCTAAAAATTTCCCTTTCAACAAGTTCTCTGTTTCTCTGTACTGAAGTTCTTCAGCATGTCTTGCATTTGTTTATGCCATTTTAATTTGTTTACAACTGTATTTCAAAAATATATTTTAGATGAAGCAAACAAACAGGAAAGAAACATAGAATGTGGTGAGGACTTCAGACAGTGACCTAATATTTTAGGAAAATCAGATTCAGTGAAGAAAGAAGCCTGAATATAAGGCAAGAGGCATAAAAATACAGAATAAAAATGCAAATGATCCATTCTGGGACCATGACTGCACATAGCTCTGTCTACAGGTAGGCAGGACGTGGGAAGCATTCAGCTGGCTGGAAACCTGAACCCAGCACAGAAGTCTTTCTACAAGTGCCACAGCTGAAACTCCACATTGGGATTTTGAGGAGCAGGTACACTTCTTATCACTACTAAGTTGAGTTTGATATTTCTTCAAGACCTGGTGTAACAAGAAAAGAAAAGGGAAAGAAAATTCAGCCAATGAACACACCAGTGTAATAAGGAAATCAAAGGCATTTGTCTGCAGTGTGAAACAAACCCTCCACGTACAGTTACATGAATTTGTAATTTGAGGTAATTTGATTTAAGTTCTAATATTTACTAGCTTTTCATTTACAAGACAGCCATATTTGCTAATCCTGCAAGACAACCAAGCAATACCAATGAGCTTGAGGTTTCTTCCCAGTTTAAACTAGGTGAGATGAAACAAAATTACAGTAATGTGTAATCTCAAAGATCTGGCATTAGCTGAGGAACCTGGAGCCACTGGTTTCAATCAGTAAATTAAAAAAAAAAAAATCAGACAACCTTTCTCTATCACATTCTGGCATGAAAAAATTGAACAAAATTATGAAAATGACACATCCATCTTGTATAGACATTGGGGAGGTGGGGTGTGCATCTATTTTAAACTAAAATGTCCAGTTTCTGTCTGTAGAGGATTGGAAGTCTTGTGGTACTATAGGGACCAATGGCACCCACACAAATGGGTGGTCAGCAGCCACATGGAATAATTTGACCTTCCCAATCAACTCTTCACCCAGGACCTAAATGAAATGGTTGCCACTGAGTCAGATAACTTGGGGGCTGATACTTAAAAAAGACATGAGCCTTCTCAACTATTTAATTACTTAAAAAGGGGGCATTGATTCATACGGCACAAAGCAATCAACCTGATTACTAGACTAACAGAGTAATTAACCCGGTAAATATGATTATATCTACTTCACTTTTCTGCACAACTAACTAGTTTGGTTGAAACTAGTTTCAGCAGCTGAACTATTTTGGCCAGACATCATCCCTCTGTAAGGCCTGGAAGTAAATGAGAGTGGTGACCTTTGTAACTACCTTACTGCCAACCTTAAGTACAAATATTGCTTGCTTTGTTCTTTATTTATGCTTGAAACACTTGTTCTGACAAATAACATGATCACTGATCCTTCAGTACTTGCTGTAATCAGTAGGATCGGGTCAGCTAAATGGTTCATCCTGTCTTGTCTACATTGTTAATGAAACTCCAGCGTTATTACTTCTTTTCCATCCCTGGGGAACACAATTGACCAGTACCTTTGCATGTTCCAACCCTAGGCTTTCCCCACCTGCTGAAAGACACTTCTGAAACCGATTTCCATATGAAAGTATAGGTTCTTTTGTACTCCAGAAAATACAAAGTTAAATCCTAACCAGCTGAGGATCTGTCCCAGTTGCTTATTCTGTGTTAACTACTGCCTAGCACTCCTGCTGAGGCAAAATGCCTTGCCAGTACCTCCTGCAGTGGGCGATGTCTTAAAGGCACACATTAATCGTTAATTAACAGATTATAATTTAAAAAATAAACTCCAAACAGCTCATTGTGGTGACATTTAAATCACTCCATTCAGTTAAATAGAATGACAGTTTATTTAATAATGATCACAATGTTCCTTTTTTCCCTTCTTTAGCAGCATTCTGATACAAAAAAGATACCGTCGACAAATGCAATTCAAATGGTCTCTTTATGAAACAAAATTTGTGTGAGCTGATTTGACTCAGGCTGGTATTGTTTCTTGAAGGGCAGGAGGGGCGGCTGCGAGAACAATCTGTTTCTTTTAGGAGCCAACTCCGTATGGCTCACTGTGCAAAATAGTAATAATTGAAAAAAATACCAGTTTGGCTGAATGAGGATTGTAGGATTCAGCTGACTTTACAGTTTTAAGGGTATTTTTTTCTTTTTAAGAATGATTGGCCCTTGTGAAATGTGAGGAGCAAAGAACATTGCAGGATCTATTTTTATGGAAGGAAGCGTCCTTCTGTATGATCCCCAGATGAAAAGCTGTCATCCGTCTTCTGAATAAGTTTTATCCTCCTCCCCTTCAATGGCTTGTTTTTTGAAACTGCAGAAGACTCCAAGCAATTCTTTATAATTCCCTAAATAAAGACATCAGAGCATTGGCAGAAACAGTACATGAACAGGAATGGGCAGCTGTCTCTGTAAGGGGAAAGAAAGAAAAAAAAAAAAAAAAAAGGAAAAAAAATGCACGCTTACCAGCTTAGTTAAAAGCTGTGAAATGTTATTATTGAGTGTATGTCAATGTGATGTGTCCTTCCAGTTTAAAATGGTGCTTTAAAACGATGCTTCAAGCAGAAGATTTCTCATTTATGATATATTAACCTAAGTCTATGAACTCTTCTGTGGAAAGAGTCTTACCAGTCCATCAAAGGTAATTAAAAGCAGAGAATAAACTTCAAAGACAAAGTGCAAATTGAATCAGGGGCAAAAAAAAAAAAAAAAGAAGAAAAAAAAAAAAGGAAGAAGAAAGAAAGGAAGGTAAAAACCATATCTTTTCATTTGGGAACATTTAAAAAGGCATCTATTGATATCAGGCTACAGAGACGGTTTTAAGGATGACCAGAAATATAAACTACACTCTGAATTTTTATTCCATTTTATAGAACTGATGTAAAAAGATGGTTCAGGTTGCAGTGTTAAGTGTTACATTGCACATTCTTTATGGTGTGTTATTATTAGGTGGATAATGCATTCTACTAATAGCTTGGACATTTATTGCTATAATTGTCACACACACCCCTTATTTTTTTCCCTTGGATCAGTTCTATTTGCTGGTCAAATAATTCATTCTTTTTGTATAGCGCTGTTTCCTAAATAGCTTTGCCAAGTGTTCTATTCAGTATTCAGTAGTCTGTTCTGTGGAATGTACAACTTTAACTTTGTCTCTGTATGCGTTCATTATAGCAGTCTTTAATTGCAGGATCAGATAATATTTCTCAAATAGCAGTCTAATATTATATTATTTGTTCTTGGATTTTCACCCCATTTTTTTTCTGGGAACATTCAAAGACATGTGCAATAAATGCATTGCAGTGGAAAATTAAAATTTTATTGTCATTATTTAAAGCATTAAAGCTGTTGAAAAAAATCTTAACAAATAGGATTTTTTGCATTAAAAAATGCATATTCTTCCTCTCCTTGTTTATCTTGCAAAACTAGCCAAACATCTTGCACAAGCCATCTTCACACAGAAAATAATAACCTGTAATAAGGATAATGGCAGTACCAATAAATATTATATTCAGAGAGAATAAACCTGCAAAATTTAAATCTGAAAGCTGAAAGTTTCAGAAACCTATGAGAGACTATAATGGACTATAATGAAAAACATGATTCATTTAACTACAGATGTTGGTACAGCTCCCATTGTAAGAAGCAGAAATCATCTTTGTTGTCTTTAGTCAACTCTCGAGTAAAGGCAAATTGTTTAGATATACTGTGGGATAAATGAATGAGAATTTATTTACCTAGTGAGTAATTCTTCATAGTTTTCATATTTTCAAAATCATAGTGCATGGAACTGTTTTTTTACTATTGGGATTTTTTACTTATTATGTTCCAAAACCTACTTCCAACAAAATCTCTGATCTTTTCAAGTCAAGATAGGGTTAAAACACTAAATCATGATATTGCTTTTTATGATTCAGCAGTGGGTGAATATCTTATTCGCCCCCCCGCCCTTGCCTGGGAAATCACCTATTAAAAGTTCCAGTTGCTTTTGATCTTAATCCAAAGCTCATCAAAATCAATAGTTGTCTTTCCATTGACCTCTAGTATGATTAATACTAGTTATTTTGGAGGATAAGTGGAGTGGATATATGTGTGACATGAATGCAACTTTACAGAGAACCATTGGTACCTCTGTTTCTTAACTGTTTGCTCGTGATTTGTGGCTATTTACATAGGGCAAAAAGAGCACTTGAACTATAGGAAAGGAATGAAGGGAAGAAACAGGATAAGAGGAAACCACTTAGTGGTTTTAGTTTATGTTTCTATTCTATTTTGATCTAATTTAAAATTAAAAGGCAATGTGTAGAATGTAACATATTTCAGAGGGTGAAACAGATGTCTTATAGGAAAATAAAGCTCCTAAGAACAATGTTAGAAGTAATCAAAAGTTAAAACACCCAATCAATTCAAAGCCGGTAAAGCAGAGATTTCATAAAATTTGAAATAGATAGAGGTTTAATATGGAAACAAAACCAACAGAGAAAGAGAAAGGGGAAAATAGACTGATCTCTTTTTACTTTATTTTTCTTCTCTCCATTGTTTGTTGCATTTCCTTGTTCTGTGTTAGCTTAAAATTAGATGTGAACTCTAGCCTTTCTTAGTGTTTATTTTTTATACAGAACTTTGCTGGAACTACTCATACTTATGATGTTAAACACATTTTTCAAAAGGATCATAATTTTTTTGCAAATGGTTACTTCTTTATTCTTTCTTCAGAAAATTCCAGACCAAAATTATTCTTTTAATGTAGCAAGCAGTGTTTTTGTTGAACAAAAAGGGAAGAATATATTTTGAGTCAGGGTATTCATACAGTGCAATAAATTTGTGATTCCATACTGGCATTTTCCTTTTCAGTTTAACCAATGGTTATAAACTGCAAGAAGTATTTTCTCTTTCTGAATGTTATTTCTACAGATATTTAGTAGCTGTCTGTGTCTTGGGCTCAACACTGAAATTTACTTCAAGAAGAAATGAGAACTGGCTGCATGAAATGTTTTTTTCTCAGGCCTTTATTGTCGGAAGGGTGAAATGCATGGAATAGGACAGGACCACACTGAAAAGTCACAAATGATTTTTACTTGGCTTGATAGTTTGTAATTAACAGTTTCTTCTGGTAAATGTCTATTGCTACACTTCATCACCTGGACAGAACACGGATGTGTAGCCTCTGCGATCCTACCTGATCTATAGAGTGCATGTCTTTTCTCATATTTATTTGTCATTATCTAGTACAAACAGGACAAGGAATTTTCTGTGGGACAGAAATAAATTATAGAGACTAATCTTGAATATGGACTTCGGAAAATTGTCATCTCTTTAACATTGTTTTGTGAAGAAATTTGTTGGAGGCCAGAACCTGACACTTTGCGCTTATGCCCTGAGAATGACACTTCCAATGGCAAAGTAACAAGTGAGATATCTGAACCATTGTAAGCAAAATTCTGTCCTCATTTCACCTATTCCTTTCTATATGAATGCTAATGGCAGCAGTATATTACTCAGTGCCTGAACATTCACCCCCGAGCCCCAAATCAAACCAAAAAATCTCTAAATCTCCTTCAAGAAGAAATAATGTATTTATTTCACTGTCAATCCATGTTTAATGATTATTAGGGCAACCAATTAATTAAAATGAATTACATGAAAATGAATGCAATTAAAATGAAATGAGAGATGGGATTACAGCCTCTGTACTTTGTACTGGTCTACCTGGTAACTTTTATGTCCTTAGTGATCAGTTTGGAAAGGTCTGAGAAGAAGGGAAGGTGGCTCAAAGATGTACATGTTCTAAAAGTTTTGCTGACTCTGGAGACAGAATAAAGAACAGAAATTATTGTTGCCTCCAAGGAAAGAACAATTATAACTCAGCCAATTCGGAGAGGATAGGATGACGCTGGGGAGACTGGGAGCTCAAAGCTCTGAGTTGTGTGTGTGTGGGAGGGGGAGTGGAATTGGTTAGGAATACGGGACACAGTCTCATAGGGAAACCGACTTCATTAATTCTGCTAATTTAACTTAGCTTTAACTCCTAAGCACAGTAACAATGAGGTGAGAGCTCTTAAATGGGTGAATGCACATCGTAATTTGGTTATTATAAGCCTGACTTACAGATATATAAATATCTGTATATGCATATATAAATATAAACGTATCTATATGTGCAGATATGTATGTGTGTCTGTACATGTACATATATAAACGTGTATACATGCATGCAAATGTGTATATGTGCTTGTAATAGGGAAGGTGCCAGCAGATGGCACTCAAGAATGTATAACTGATGGGTTTGTTGGCTGCCTTTTCATGAAGAAATCAGTAAGAAAGCTAATCAGTTCTGGAAACAACAATGGATGGCCTCCACCCAAGTCAAAAACATAATAAAGTCTCTACTTGAAAATAATGCAATGGTTCTCTAACCTCCAAAGAGTCTTTGCATTGTCTGGGGAGAGTTTGTACGTACTAAGTCTCAGGTGGGACAATTGTTAACACTATGGCTGTCTCTAGAGTACTACGTAAAAGATTCAGAAGTTATTTATCTTTTTGTCTCTGAGAGCAGCTGTCCTGGTGTGATGCTTCACTAGCAAGTTAAACTTTTTTATCTGCTGAATTAGGGCAGCTGCATCCAAACTGCCTGATGGGAGTTGACCCAGCCATGCTAACCATTGTGTATTCTGGACATAATCTGGAAAATAGCTCACCCAAGACAAAACCATGAAGACTTTTCTAATCATTTAAATAAACAATTGAGTCCTTGGCCCTGTTTAGTTTCCAGATATAGATTTCTCATTTAGTTTTTGTAAGTGGCATTGTATCTGCAACAGAAATGATGAAAAACACGTATGAATGCACTGCAATCAGGAAGAACTAAGTAGAAATTGTTCCTGGTAAAAAGGGATTTAAGAACATCAGCAGATGGAGATTCAAGTTTGATAGTTTAGAAAATACAACTGTGTACAGGCATACTCTACTGCACTTACACTTCAGTCTTGCCACCCCTACCAGCACGTCTGCATATCAGAAGAAGACACAGGTCTACACCACCCTCGCATATCCCCAGATTCTTCTTGGAAGGAAATCTGAGCACAGAGGTGTGAATTGAACCACACTGCATAACCATAGCTCACCAGATCTGCACAGCTAGGAGAAAAAAATAAAATACCAGCCCCTCCATATAGACACAACCAGACCATTTAAAAGACAAGGAAAAAAGAGGGGAAAAAAAGTGGGGGGGGTGGGGGGGAGAAGGAGAGGGAGAGGAGCATCAGCTTTTGCCATTGGAAGTGAGAAGACTGAGTAATCAATAGTGAAAAATAACACCCAGACTGGAAAAGCACTGAGACCATGGCCTTGTAAAGATCACATTTTAAACCATGTGCTGGATAAAAGTGGCTTGAAGCCACAAGTAAAGAAACACTCCTTGTGGTTTGTTGGTTTCTTTTTTTTTTTATTTCTCCTGTGTTCAGGAAAATGGGCTCTTGTTCGCTAAGAACAAATGGCATTTATCATAGCTTATTTCATTATGAAAATTCATCTCCTATGAGATAACCCTCTTGGGTCTAAAAGCTTCACCTGACTGCTCAGATGATGAGAGATAGCAGTAATGTACAGCCTGGGTTTGGAAGGCCCAGGAATGTGTGTTACAAGTTGCTTCCTTTCTGAAGATATGCAGTCTTATGCCTTTCTCGTTCAACCTTAAGAAAAAATTAAACCATGAGTGGGACTTAATTTGGGAGCACAGACTTTCAAAATAATCACAGAAGAGGAAATTTATTCCTCCATATCATTCTAGCTGGAACTTGATCTTTGTAAAGCTTATGTACGTGCTACTGTCCATCCCTTGTATCTCCATTTTTCTTAAAAGGGCTTGTTTTGATATCTAAATCTTATCTGGCATCAAACACAGTCAGTTGTATCCTTCTAATTTCCATGAATAATCTCATTCATAAACACACCATGAACATATAATGCACACATGCAGAGAGCAGAATCTGGGTATTTACTCCACAACAGAAAATCTTTAGGTCAGCCACAATAGTTTCCCATGAGGAATGATTTTGCCTGTTAACCATTTTAAATAGCCAGAAATAGAGAAAGCCTGAATAAAACTTTGTCTGAAAGGGTACAGAGAAGTCAGAAGACGAATGATGCTGACTTCTTGCCAATTAAACTCTTTTTTTTTTTTTTTTTTTCACAAATGAAAAGAATTCTGGGGTATGCTACACTCCGAGGCAACTGTCATTCCTGATCTAGTTTTCACACATTATTTTTCCTGCTTTTTCTCAGCTGTAATGAAAAGACTACCAGAATAAATTGAGAGAAAAGGACAGGTGAATCTGTTGAGAGCCTCTCTAATGACTGCTTACCGCTGCATTCTTTCAATGATAGCTTAATTAACTAGTTGTGGTATATATCCGCTATCCTTAGTGAGTACATATTAAAACTTTTATGTATACTCACACATACAGCTTTGAACACAGCTTTCAAGATACAAGGTGGGGTTTTTTTCATTTTTTTTTCTTGATGCTTTTCCTCTAATTCTCTTAGCAATCAGCTAACCCTAATTATATTTAGTCTACAAAAGGTTTCTGTATGCTGTTGTAATATGCCACCTGAGAGATACCTCCTTGAAGTTTAGTAGAGTTTAATAAAAAACTAGTTAGTGAAGGCTAAATCCCGGAAAGAACTAATGCCACAAAGTCACTTTGGTTACATGGGAATTCTCCTTTTACGGTACAGACACGTGCTACTCCTAAAAGCTTTAACTGGTTCGATAGATTCCTGCTTCTTGCTGCATTTCTTGTTCAGCCACAGTTACCTAAGAAATGCTATTTTAGATTTGCAGGAGTTTTACAGTGTTACATAAATTGCTTAAACACCTTTATGTAAAAGAGAAGGGTTTATTTTCCTTCCTCTCACAAAATAACAAAAATAATTTCACCCTTCTCTTACATCCCAAATGACAAATTACTTAAATTCTTTAAGAAAAGAAAACATTTTTATAATACTCTATACAGTATAATATATTGTAAAGCATAATATACTTTGTTGAATAAGTATTGGGTTACGCATACAATGAAAATTAGTCATATGCTTATATTTTCTGTTAACTCACCTGTTGTAGGAATGACTAAACTAACTTACACAAATACGAATGGCAACATTCTTATGACATAAAACTTTAAAATAAGATCACCACAGAATTTGGTATGCAAATCAGCATGGCAAACATCTCACCTTCCTTCCAGAATTCTCCTATTCCATAGGACCAGCTTTTCTCACATATGACAACTTCATGCATAAGCTATACAACAGAAGAATCACACATGCAACTATCAGTAAAAGTCCCCTTTCTCTTTAAGACACGAGGCCATTGTGGTACAATGTCATTAATCTGACTACACTTTGGAAGGCAAATGACTGTCAGCTGAGCAGTCACAAGGCAAGAACCATTGCCATGAAACACATTACCTTTATTACTTTTTAAACATAATTTAAATTATTACCAAATTATTTTGGGGGACTTTTCAAAGACTAAATAATGACCCTGAGGTCCAGCTGATGTAAGCATCCGCAATTCTTTTAAACACGCTTGAACCACATCATTTTGTACACTCTGAGGACTGAGAAAAGTGATTAGTAAAGACTTTTTTTTTTTCTGACTGAGTGTTTGGTAATAACTTATTTTTTATTAAATGCTCTGTAGACTAATACTAATACGTATAAACAAGAAATTAGCCAGTACAAAATCCGGCTATATCACTTCCCATACCCGAGATATTTTATTTTTATACCTAAAGAATATTTCTACTCTGCCTTGTTTCAGTTAGGGGTAGGAACATAAGTACTAAATACTTTCTTTCTATATTTTTTTGGTCCCAGGCTGTATCTGCATTAGTGACTATCAACCTGTGAAAAAGAACACTGTGTTCTTATTAAAGGCAAAGCTGCAATCCAAAGTAGGTCAAAAGAAAGGAGCACCTGACACAGAACACAGCTTCCAGAGATCATAGCTAAAAAAGAAAAAACACTCATCTGTAGTGCCATTGCTAATGACAAGCTGAACCTAGGTGAAAAGGTTCCTTTCAGGAAAGAACTAGGAGGAGGGGCAGCGCAATAAATACAGTGACACATGCCTGCTTGCCTGAAGAGTTTCCTCTCGCTCAGCCCTGATACCCCTCCATCAATCACGGCTGATGCCTGCATTACATTCTAATTCCTAAGACACATCTCCTGTCATCTGGAAAGATCAAAGGGGAGGCTTGCTCAGGGACAAGGGAACATGTTAATCGCAATCCCACCCCTTTGTTTGTAAATCCTTCGCAAGGTTCCGATTGCAGTGAATTAATTAAATTGGTTCTCACATAATGACACCGATTCTACCTGTTTCTTTCCTTTTTCCTTTCTTTTTTTTTTTTTTAATATCTTAAAAGAAATATAGATTGCAATATCTTAGGCAGCCAGCATTTCAAGAATATGAATATGATCTTGAAGCGCTATGATTACAGAGCACTGGGAATCTACATGTATTTTCTCTCATACGAGAACTGCATTAACATTTCACTTACTTAACCTCCCAGTAGAATTGTGAAGGTATCATTTATAAGAATTGTATAGGTAGTATAGGAAGAAGAGAGGATTGATTGATTCAGGAGGGAAAATCATATTTCTTTCAGGCATATTCTTAAATTGCTTGACACACATTTGCTTATATGTGAAGGCTATATTTGAAGGAAAGCTGGTATCTGAGATTGAATAAAATACATTTCAAGGTAGAACTTGGAGAATTAGTAAAAGAAACAGCTGAGATTCAGACTGCGCAAAGGTTTTATATACAAACAAGAAATTTACACCAAGTTTACACTGAATTTAAATGACTTTTTAATCCAATGCAATTTCATTAAACACATTTATTTCAGTTTCACACTGGTTTATTGAAGCTTAATTTAAGCCGTTTCCCCCAACCTTTTTCCCAATTGACTTAGACTACGACTACCTTAAAGCTTTTGTTACAGTTCAAATAGCCGAGGTACAGAGAGTGAACTTAAACTTGCACTTCTGAGCTGGCATAAATCCCTACTGCAGATTTTGTTCTAACCAGTAAAGCTGTCCTTTAGCTTGATTTGCTTCAAGACAGTGAATTTATTATATTGATACAAAGATTCAGTTTGATAACGGCTCCATTAGGAGCACTTTGCTGGTTTACTGTATTGGTATTTCTATAATGGTTAAGTGTTTCTAGTATAGATGCTTTTGGATATTAAATTGAACCAAAACCAAACCTGATTTAAACCCAGCATAAGAACATCATCCCAGCTTTCCACATATAAACAATCCCTGTGCAATAGTGAAATAAAAGGAGTTTGTTAATCCAAATATATACTACTAAGGCAAACATTTTCTGATGGCAAAAGAAAGAAGTATTAAACCTCACTTGGGAGTTAAATAACAGTGAAAGCCATATTTAAGGCTGTCAAAAATCCCAGGCTGTCCCTGAAGTTAACACAACTGAAGTCCTCTAGAGTATCTGCATAACTGTATCAGCGTCTTTCTTCTTTTACAGCTATGATATATTTATATTAAGCTTTGAATCTCTATGAAGAAAGGAATTTTAGAAAGGTTTCATAGAAAGATTTAACCAGGCAACCAAATGGAACATGTTTATGTCTCTTTCCAAGTAAAGACGTGGAAGAAAGAGACAAAAAAGCCCTTGAGGGAGCATCAATGATTTGGGGTTTTAAAGCTATTTAAAAATTAAAAAATAATATTAATTAAGAAAGTTTTAGATAGAAGATCTTAAAATAACATCTCTTGTTACTGTGTTACTGGTAGCGGTATTTCAAGAATGGATCCAACATCTCTAAGTCAACAAAAATTTAGCATTGACTTTAAATTTGGATTCTTATATGAAAGCAATGTTTCCTTCCACACTGTAAATTTTCTGGAGTTAAGAGTCAGTGCTAGAGCTCTTTAAAGTTTCCTTGTGAATTTGCCAGGACGAATTTTTCTGGTAGTTTGATTCTTAACTTCATATTAAAATTTCATAGGTTATATATACGTAAATATTAAAAAATTTTAGACTGTTTTTAATGAATAATGTGTCCATTCCTGCCTTCCAGAATTCTAAAAGAAAAATGTCACTTTCACCTTTTTCTTTTTTGTTTTTAGAATTAAATTATTGTAGTCTATCAACAAACGTTCACCTATTTGATTGGAATGCAAAAATCATGCCAGGTGGAAATCACTTATGTCTATGTAAGTGTGGAAAATTACAAAACAACTCAGGAGGGAAACACAATACACTGAAGATGTTTCTTTTACTTGTTTTCTTCATGTCACAGCTGCAAAAGTAGGTAGAGCTTGATTTAGGCTCTTTAAAATTTCTCTTATCTTGGTAAAACTTGATGATACTTCATGTAGTCCTGAAAAAAAAAAAGAAAAGAATATGTTCCTTGACTATTTATTTATATCCTACGGATGTCTAAAGGTATTTTTGTTGTTCTGTCCTAAAACACAGAGGCACATATGGTCTCAGAGCCTGCAGCAACTTGAATGTTTAGTGACTAGGTAGGCAACCATGTCAAAGTCTGCTCAACATTTTAACATGTTCAAGTTTGTGGCCTCCATAGGTTCCTGAGATGGTGAATTCCATAGTTCCTCAAACATATGACAAGACAAAACCAATTCTTTTAATTACTTCTTAATTTCACTTTTTCTTCAAGGAGAACCTGTATGCCCTTTTTGTAAATTCCACCTCCTTAAATTTGACTGTCCAAAATAACTTTATAATAACTGCCATCCCCTGTCATGTCACTTCGTGGGAGGAATGATATACTGCACAGTTTTAAGAGTCTTTGGTGAATGACTAAATGAATTTTAATGGCTGAGTCTCTTTTCTATACATTTGTTAAGAAGCTAAGAGAAGTACTCCAGTAAGAAACTTACGTCCACAAGAGCCGGGCTAATGTTCTGGTGTGCTAATTTTGTTTATCCATATGTAAGTTAACATATGATCTTTAATAAAGAGCATATGTTCTTTATTACCCCATTTTGGTACAGAGTAGAAGTTCTTGATTTACATGCTGGGTGAAACTATTTTGGGAGATTTGCACTTGCTATCTTCAGCTTTTTTTAATTATTATTGTTTGTATTTCTGTGAACTGAAATCAAAGCTGACGTATCATAATAGTTTAGGTCAGCTGCTCCACTGCAGAGGCAGTAAACTTTAGGAGAGGGGTAGGACAGACCCTGGGAAGTGACTACTACAGCAATCACGTTCCAATTTTCCATCACACTTGGGCCGACACCTAAACTCTTAGGTTGCCAGTTCCCAAGATAACCCTTTTCAAAGACTGCATGAGATTTGTCATTTATATTTCTCTGGTATTGAGATAAGTGCTAACAAAGACCTTAGTAGTCTACTACTTAGTAGTAGTAGTAGTATTTGAAAATATTTTATAGTCTTGGCAAATCACTTTCTCGTATTTCTGTGGCCTGCCTTACTGTAATTTTATCTGTAACTTTCCAGAACTGATGTTTCCAGAGCTTTGTATTCTCCTTGATTAGAAGCTTCTTTCCCTTTCTGGAGGAATTCTTTCTAGTTGAATGTTTTACTTTAGGAGAGATGTTGACCATGAAGAGAGAGTCCAAAAGTAAGTAGCAAGAATTACAAGAAGATTAGAAAGAATGATTGTAAGACACTGAGGAGACTGCAGCAGCCAAGGGGGACACGCACACACACAAGACCCGCTCGCCCCAAAACCATAGAGGATATTGAATGGGCACATTGAAACCAGTTGTCAACTACACAAGAGGCTACTGTAAGAAGAAAAGTACTTTGTTCTCTGTATCCATGGTGGTTAGGATAGACTTCAAGAGCAGCAAAAAAATTTCAGGCTGTGAGGAAAGAAAAACTTGCCCATGTAATGATAATGAACCTCTGAACTAGGTGAGATATGGAGGTTGTGTCCAGTACTGGAGGTCCTTCAGAACATCACAGAAATATACACACTGGATATAATATAAGTATAGCTGATTCTGACTGGGCCAGGGGATGTGTTAAATGACAGCTTGAGGGCTCCTTTCATATCTATTTTTATCTGACTTTATCATTCTAATAACTTCCTTTATTCTGAGTTTTTAGCAGGCTGGCTTATGGTATCTCCCTTTAGAGTTTATTTCTTTATTTGTGCCATATATAGCACCTCTAATGTGGCTAATTTAATCTCTATGGCACCTGTTTAGCCTTGCTTAAGTGCCTTTTAATTAACTTACATATGTTTATGTAATTATTCTTTTAAAAATATAATGCTATTTTTTGCCTTTTTCCTTTATGAGACAGACTACATTTCCCTAATTTTAGACACTGTTAGAGAGTGAATTTTTTGTAAGTTAGTTCAGTCTGAATATTTTTAGATTCTTATTAAATCTTTGTATGAGCAAGCCTTATTTTGGATGAGTTAACATACTGAGCTTCTATATCACAGTAGTTAGACGAGCTAATGACACTTACATATTGGCAATGATATAATCAATCCTTGTGTCGATATTCCTGCCACTGATTTTGTAAAATTGGAAAGGTTGATAAGTGTATCTGATTCCTTGCAAAAGGTGGCATGTGTACTTTCATAAAGCAACAGATACTGTGGAACACCTCACAGTAGGCAGATTAGCCACTGTAGCTGTAACTTTTCAATGCAAGTTCATTTTATTTTGTGTAATGTAATTTCTTTTTATTTGGTATAATGTGTAACTTCTCCTAACCCTTTCCTGATAGAGATTTTCATTTTTGTCATCTTAATACAGAATGGGTTCTCGATTTACTTCTCTGCTTCAGCAGGATCTTTTATATCACTACCGTATTGCAGGAACCACTTTATTTCCTGTTTCTTTACAAAGGGGTGAAGGCAGTAGATACTTTCGTAAATGAACTATGTAGATTCTTGACATACCAGTTTTGTCTCCCACAAAGTGACTTTGGAATTGATGAAAGAGGATACAGAAAGAATGTTTACATCGGTAGGAGTAGCAAGCAATGAAGTTTATTTCTAACCGATCCAAAGAGCTTTACAATCTATTTTTTTAAGTTGTGCAGACGATGTAGCCCAGAAATTCTTTTAACAAAGACATATTCCATAGGTAATTTCTTGTTTGTATTTCAACACTAGGTTTTTAAGGGTCTTTGGAAGGGATTCATCTTATCTAACTCGTGGCACCACCAGTGTAGAGATATACTCCAAGCTGTACAATTTGGTCTCACTTCTTCCAAACAAAGACAATCAGTCATTTTAGGAAGTCATTATCTTGGTCTATATTAATTGACTATTTTAGGATGAGATGCACTACTCTCAGTAAGAGCCTGCTTGTTTCTGATGATGAAAACATTAGCTCAAAGATAGATATATCAACATTTCTGATGTTTGTGTTTGCTTAGTTAAATGAATCCCACTCTTTATGTTGTATTATACCGTGGTTTTAATATAATGGCATTGTACAGGGACTAAATAATCCATCCAGCAGATCATTTTGAAGGTGTTAGGTGTCTAGGTCTGTGCTCTACAAAAAATCTAAAAAATGGAGCCAGGAATGGCTATGCACATTTATAATTTGTGGCTTTATTACTTATAACTAGCCCAGTTAAATACATGTGCTTTGTCAGCAAGCCACGAGATCTGCACAGCTATATTTGAAACGTGCATTTGAATTTCATCGGTGAAGCATTGGTAGGAGGCTGAATGTGTGATGTTCCACCAAGTGGCTTTACACATATCTTTAAATCACATTTCTAATACAGAAATTGAGGTCCACAAACCGTTTAGGGGTACAGAGCTATCCTATCATAAAAGCCAAGCCGCCTCTCAAACTACAGCATTCCTCCCAGTAGTGGTATCTGAAACAGGATTAAACCAAGGAGAATCCTCTTGCTGCCTAAAGATCTTATAATTTATATCATTCTCAAATGTTTAGGTGACTGGATGATATACAGGCCTAAACCTGAAGGTAGAGATCAGATTTGAGAAACATTGCATATATCAGTTCTTTCCCTTCAAACCCACTTAAATCTCACCTATTTTATACGCTAATTTTATGATGAGATGAAATACTGATATTTTCCTGTTTGCGATGTAGAGAATGTAAACAGTCAGTTTAGATGAGGTGCCTTTTAAAGAGCCATAGGATAGACGAATCCCATTTTAGGTAATCATTTCAGTCTTTAAATGTAACCTGGTTTCTATAAGACTATAGGTGAGAGCTCTTTCCTGCGAGAAAACACCCGATGTTTCTCTTTTGCTTCTTTTCGGTCCCAAACCCATACAGGGAATTAAGGAACAAGGTTGCGCAAAATAGGACTTCCATCCCACTGGCAAAAATGCAAAGCGGTCACAGGTTATTTTGTGCTGCACTTAATACTCTACTCAAATTTTACGAAAAAGTTTGTATTTATATCTACAAAGCCTTTAACAACTTTCTTACCTCCTTGGGGCTCCCAAAAAATGCTATGTGGTAGTCCTCAAAAGCTCCATTTCAAGGGATCTTGACAATTAAGAAAAGGCAGGGTGATTGTCTAAGTTGTTTTGAAATATTGGCTTGCCGCCTACGCAAAACTAAACAAAGGCTTACTCTGGCTTTTAGGTCAGACCAATACAGGCCAAGCTTGAGCTCTGATTTGCCCCATACGAGGAAATATAATGGAGTGGAAGCAGCAGCTATTTAATATAGGAGTTAAAATTACCCGTGACTGAAGTGACCACATCAATCAAAAGTTTTGGCATGTAATGAGCTAGAAAAACTGGTGTGGCAGGTTTGGGGGCAGGAAAAGGCTTCACTCTGTATTCAGCAGTTTCCAAATTACCATGACATCCCTTTGCATAAACCACCCGACTTCCAGCAGGTGGATTTTACAGCCATTGTGCTGCCAGCACAAAGATGGATCAAGTGGGAGCATTCAAAATAGCTTCCTGTTTTGTGTTCTTAAAATCAGAATTCCATGAAGTCTGCCAAAATTCTTTGCATTTTTAGAAGCTAGACTGTAAAATAATAAAACGGACAGAAAATCAAGAATGAAAAATGTGGCAGGTTTAATACATTACACAAGCAACAGTGCTTGCTTTCTGTGCCTTGAAAAAACCATTTTTTAAATATAAAGAGCTACATTAAAATGAATCAGAGAGAAATGCTCTAATCTTTCTGAGGTGTCTTCCTAATGCATGCATGTCATTCAGTGTTCACTGCAACAACACATAGCATCTCCTCTCTTACCACCTGAATGTTTTCTGATTTATTATTCCTGTCTTGATCTTTTAGAAAAAGATACTGACATGTTTACATGTCTAAAATCATTAACTAAAAAATCTCTTCTAAATACATAATGATTGCAAAAGTGCATTTGGGAAGAGATCAGATGCATGTTATGACACTTTTCTATAAATGCCTTCCAGGCATCTATATATAGGGGATAAAATTCCTCTTTCAGATTCCCACGTGGTAGTGTGAGTTGTGTAGGAAATCCTTGCGATCATCCCAGAGAAGATCACAGGCAGTGCAGGGCTTTAGGGTGTGTTTCTAAGTTAGTACATTAGAGGCCCTCTGTTCTGGGAGATTTTATCTTCCTTTTTCTTTTTCTTTTTTTTTTTTTTCTTAACAAGATATCCTAAGGTTTAAAAGCAGACTAATAATTTGCGGTTTCTATCCTTTTTGTTTAAAAATAAAGCCATTTTAGTGGCTTTATTGCATTGCAAGCAATGCTAAAACATGTTTCTCAAGGAGTGTTAGATTTTACTCTGGTGGTGCTGCAGGACTGCTAAACCACCCAACTGGATGTTCACTCTGAGTCACTGCAAATGGCACAACACAGACGTTCACAGAATTGCTAGAAAAATCCAGTGTTCAATAGTCATAGGATTTCCAGCTGTGTGGAATGACGGTTTAGTTTCAGGATACACTGAGTTGTAAAATAAAGCATTATAGACTGGAAACAGTTAGTTTGGAACTGCTTTCCTTTTTTCTTATTTATGTCACTGCAGGGCAAGACCTCAAAATTTCAGCCAGGAGAGGAGATAAGAAAATGTGGAAGAGAAGGAAGAGGAGAAGGAAAATTGCAAGCCTACAAGAACTACAGGAACAGGCACCCTTTGCAGGTTGATAGGTTAAAAATTTAATGCAAGTGTTTTCTGGAAGCTGAGGAGAAGGCTTCAGTCCACAAGATGTTTTAAACTAAAATCAGAACATATCTTGAAGAACGATCCTACATCTGGTACTTGAGCTGGACACATCATTGCTAGCTGGGAAAACTGAGGTGAAATCTAGGCTCCATTGCAAGTGATAGATGTTTGCCATTGATTTCTGTGGATGCGGGATTTTCTCCCAGCTTCTCCCCATCAGCGTATTACTCAAAACTTACCCTCTGTTTTTGCTTTCTAATGTGAATCTCAGCACACAAGAGACAATTGCCCCCTTCTAACAATTTCAGCTGTTACTCTTAATTCACACTCATGTTCTACTGTCCTCACGTTACCTGTTCCTCCTCTACCCACAAACAAATTGTTTATGAACCCTTTTCTCTTCATAAAAATGCATTTTGTAGCAGGTTCAAAGAAGAGGCCCTCATCAGCCATTTAATTTGTTATACTGTATGTGAAAGCAGAAGACAGGGATAATATTTTTTGAAGTGCAGAATTTTACAGGAATAGTAACATTGAAAAGCAGATAATCTACTGGTCTTATTGTTTTGCTTTCATAACTATCCCTTTTGTTTGGTCGGAGAAGAATAAAAAAAAATCTTCATTAAATAGCATGTGCTTGAAGTCTGGCACTTAAATGATATATACTGTCTCTAGATCAAGAGGATTCTTCTGATGCCTTTTTTTTTTTCCCCTCAATGACTAAATCCACAACCCCCTCACAGCCCCCATCTTTCTCCTTCTCTACTTTTAATGGGAAAAACTGTTCTGAGCTAAAGCCAAAAATTGTTTTGAATTTAATCTGGGGTATTGTCTGTCTGCATCTCCTTCTAAGGGTTGACAGCAATTTGTTGTTCTGCATATTTCATGCAACTTAAAATCAAATCCAAACATTCCATTAAGATAGGTAAAACAGCAGAACAATGAAGCTGTTACTTATATCTGCAACAAAGACTTGATCTAACAAAGATCTTTCCAGTGACTTCAGTGGTATCTATATCAAACCCTGTGTTCCTTGCATCAAATTTGGCATTTTCTCTTTCTTTTTGAGAATTATTTTCAAAAGATAATTCCCAGTTTCAGAGGAAGTCTAAAATTCTTAAATCATTGTTAAATTACTTAAATTCCCCCCCATTTATATCCAGTATGTTCCTTTTAAAATTGTTTCCATAGTCCTACAGCGCTTCTGGAGGGGGGGATGGGGAAAGAAAAAGAAAAGGTTATGCTTAGGAACAGTTATGGATGAGCTGTTTGGAAAGGAGAACAACAAACTGCCTGCATTAAGTCTCAAAGTCAAGGAAACACAAAAAAGGAAACAACTTATTGAAAATATACTTAAAGGAAATGAGCTTACAATTAAGATTTTAAAAGGAAATCTTTCAGACAAGGCAAGTTGGTTAAATCAGTACCTGATTTTGCCTAAATGAAAAAGAGATGGAATACTTATTTGTCCTACTAGCCAGGGATAATGTCTCTTTAAGCTAAGGGAATTAAATGTCTGTTTTTATCCGTCTTCTCCCCCTGCAGTACATAATCACTGTCTGTCACACTTTGATGTCATAATCATCCACTGAAGCTTCACTGTTAAAAGTAAATCTGCTTAACATACCAAAAAGAAAAAAAAAAACACTTGGTTTTTATTGCCTCAGTGGCAACAAATTTGAATTACAGACGTGGGGTATTATGTCACTCTGGCCTTAATGAAACCATTTGGAAAGGTAGAAATGCATTTTTAAAACAATACCTTAATCAGTTCAAACAGTAACTGTAACTGTTTTCTCCTAAGTAAGCATAAAGAGTCCTTTCTTGTGTGTAATGTATGTGAGCACCGTGACCTCAGTGTCAAATAGTACTTCACAATATCTTTTTGCAATCATTTTTCCATACGAGGAAGACATCTAAACCTTGGTATAGATTTCAGCTGTGAATGAAATACTCTTTTATGTATTTAGCTTTTGAAAAAGGTTGGTTTACATTTGGATCATCTGGCCCAAAAGGAAGACAGTATCCAGTTCATTTCTGGAACACAGTTGAAAGTTGCCGTCCATTTGATGTTATATTATATTTTTGATGCCAAGTGAAAGTGCTAGCTCCTGTTTAAAATCTTCTGTTATTTATTTGCACCAGTCTCATTTTTTCTGTTGTTTTTCTTCTTTTTAATTCCTGTCCAGTTTTTATCTAACCTACTGAGCCATTTAACGTATGATTCACTGCATCCCTCTGTTAAGATTAATTACAATAATCAATGAAAAGAAAGGACTTTCTCATTTCCAGTAATTGTTGACTTTCTCCTGCTGGACACCATACTATTTGGTCAGCTATTGTGAAAAGGAAAAAATAAGAAATCAAAGAGGGAGGGCAGAAATAAAAATGAGGCAATCTGTACCCAGTATCTGTAGCCCACATTATTTTTTTTTTTGCAACGTTTCCATTTTTACTGTAAGGTTCCCATAAGTCAATTCAAATTTCCCTAATGTTGACAAAAAAAAAGCTTCTCAGTGTAAAAGTATAACTGAATGTTAATATCAAACCTTAAGAAGTCATCTCCATCATAAAATTTGTCCTTCCTGATTTTATCCTTGACATATTACCAAGAAATCTTTTTTTTAAACAATAATGCTAATATTATTATTTTTAACGACAATAGCAACAACAATGAATTTCCAACATTATTCTAACACAATGTTGTTGGCAAGCACTCCTAAATTCATACGTATTTTATATAGTGGGTCTGTAGAGAAACTGTAGCCAGATGCCAAAAATACCTCCTTGCTCCATAGAATACTCAATGTTCTTTTTATTATGTTAAGGAGTTGATCGCTTCAGTTTAATTATCCTTTGGTAAGATAGTATAATACTCACAATGCAAACTGCTTTTCCTATTATATTCTCTAGTGTTTTTCCTGCCTATTGGGTTTTCAAATGGTATTTCTTTACAGAGTATAGGGGTAGAAACTGTGGTTCCAATATATTTACATTCAGTGCAAATAGTACAACATAAAATCAGTTGGTTCACTCAACAGAGTAAGTAGAAAAGATTGTTGCATTTCATTACCCGTATCATGTAGCAATTTTAACCTAGTTTAGGCTCTGACTGCCTCAGTAACAGCCAGAATAGCCAAGAAAAGAGGCTCATTTCTTCACAGTCCCTACATTTGATCAACTGCACTAAAAAGACATGAAATCCATGTGAATGATTGATCAAGGAGTGCGGATAACCTGTACTGGTGTCAAATAAAACTGATGTTGAAAAACTCATCACAAACTCACCAATGTGTAGCTAAAATATCTGTTATTTTGTACTTCTAGTGACAAAACACTAAAAAGAATATAGATACAATGAGATTCTTGTAAACACAAACAATGAACTGATGCTTTTCTTAAAATGAAATAAAAATTGGAACCATAAGACAGCAACTTTGGGATCAAGGAAAGAAACAGTGGCTGTTCTCAGTACAACTGCCTGTCAGCTTGAATATGATCTCATTTTCTTTCATATTATTCTGAATACACCAGTTTAATAACATTATGGACACTTTAATGCATAACAGTCTATAAAAAAAAAAAGGGAAGGAAATAAATTATATGTGGGTTTCTTTTAAGATCCAGCAACTATTGTTTGAGTTTCTATGCCTGTTCTTTCATTATCCCAAAATGAGTTTCCTTTCAGAGAGAGCAGAATGGTTTGACACAACAAAACAAATAGCTCTCCTCCCCCTCCCTATTAGACTCACAAGCCACGTGCAGGTCCGCGCTGCTGCACTAAGCACGGTGGGTTTTATAAATCAGTCAATTCACGCTTCTCCGCAACAGCAGACTCAGCTTAATGGTGCATGCTACTTTTAAATGTACAACTATTACGTTATTTTTCCCCTCGGCACCTGTGAGTGTGAGGAACCAGTAACATTAGCTCAACTCAAGCCTTCTCCATGGAAGTGTGTCTGAGTTGAGCCTCCGTCAATGCAAAGCAAACACGACCCTGATTCACAAGGCGTCTTCTGTCTCTAGGAGAAGTTGGGCCGTGAAAAAGATGACTGCATTTGCGTTGTAATTTGGGGCTACGTAAAGAGATGCCTGCTGCCTATTGACTTTATAAACCTGCTTCAGTAGCAACCACAGCATGGGAATTACGGCATGGAATGCAGTTATTAACAAATGCATTTTTAAATAACTATCAAAGAAGAGAGGTGATGTCCACATCACAGGACAGCAGTTGACTTTCCGTTTTACAGCCTGACATAATTCAACTGACAGTTCAATAAAGTGACTAGATGCATTTGAAATGTAAATACGTAAATATCTTTACTGGCTCCAACAGAATTGCTGACATCTTGAAATCATAAGTTAAGCAAGCGTTGCAGAGAGGAGTAATGTCTTTTGATAAACCTGGTGATATAGTTAAGGACAGAAAGACAAACTTTCAGACACAAAATCCATTTCTCTGTTCAGTTATCAGTTAGTCTAGTGAAAGATCACTCCCCATAAGCCTTGCTTCCTTTTCTAAACCTTGGCTATCGTAGCTAATGTTCCACTCCGTTATTAATTTGAGGCATATACTTAAGAATTTGCTGCATCAGAGACTCAGTGAAAGCTCTGAGAGAACTTAAAGTAATTCAAATGACAACCAGCATATCCAATTATAAGTTAGTACTGATGCAGCTGTATTCTGAGTCTACATTTTAGCTCTAATCCTGCACTGCATGTGAGCATCAGCCACGTGGTTCCTGGTCGATCTGATGGGCGGTAGTGAGAGCAACAGAGTGACTTTGGACTCCTGTTATTGCCACAAACATATGTTATGCAGAAGGAAGATATCATCCATATTGTGGATTACCTATGCTGTCAAAGTCTTCATCTCCTAATATACCCCTTACCTACTTATATTAGGAATTCAATTTGCCCAGTTTTACATGTGTAACTCGTTAAAAAGGGATTATTTTTTTTAATAGAAGAAATCATTCAAGTTATCAAACTTCTAAGAAGCTTTGTTCTTTGAAATTACTCAGACACCTCTGAAAGATTCCAGAAGAACTAGGAAAGATACACAGAAAGGTAGCAAAGATGGTCACAGGTATGGAAGTGTTTCTATATAGTTCGTAAAAGAGGCCACAAAAAGACATTGGATACAGTCTTATAAAGTCATGAATTCTAAAAGAAGTTTAATAGGAAATCTGGTTTTCTCACTACAAGATCTGAGTAATATTTAATGAAATGATCAGGCAGAAGGCTTAAAATAAACAAAAGGAATTACACTTAAACTGATCTATTATCTTTGAAACTACATTATGTGGATTTAATATGTCTTGTCACAAAATGAAAATGCTATGTCTAATGATATAATTTCTGGAAATGTGAAAAAATAAACAGAATATAAGTATGTCAGTTCTGTGGAAAAAAAAAAAATAACAATGGGGCAACAGATTTAAGTGTATCCCATTACAGTTTTTGTTCTTACTTGTTATTAATTCACTCCTGTTCACAAAGTAGAACCTATATCCTTGAAAGCAACGTCTAAGAAAGTTAATGCAAATCATTACATGTTTTTGACATTTACAGATAGTTACTGCACCCTGACTAGTATTTCTGAGAGTTCTTTCTTGTGTATAACAACCACTAGTTGTTCTTAGTTTTAGATTTTTGGAACGCTGTATGCATAAAACAATAGAAGTGCACTGTGACTAGACCATTTAGTACAGATCACAGAGCGAATATAACTAACGTATCTATCTCTGACAGATGTTTGACTAAACTGTTAATAACCTTCACTGACCCTAAAGGAAACTTGAACAGCTAATTTTTTTTTAATTTGTTTTTGGTAGGCATTTCTATTTTTTTCTCTTTCACTGGTATAATTTCAAAGACATACATTGAAAGCCAAAAGTACATCCCACATACTTTTGTAAGAGTGCAAAGTACATCACTTCCATGAAGCTTCTGTGGAGACTTCTGATCACAAGGGACAGAGGATTTTGTCATTAGTGACAAAATGAGTACATACATCAACCTCCCACATGTACAACTGTGTATCTCTGTTACAAAGGCATTTTCTCAAGCGACTTCTTCAAATGGAAGACACAGGGAGGCTTCTTCTCATAATTCAACGTATCTTGAAGTCTTTGAACTACTCTGCTATATTTGCCTTTCTACACTTTCCATATCACTCAGGTGCAGTATCATGATGTGGTTTGCTCACTGCAAAAGAATTATCTTCTAAGCTAATTTCAGATATCTGAAACTTACCTTTGATCTTTTTTTACGACAAGGTTCTTTTTTCTTGCGATTTTTCTGCTATCGTGCCTGATATTAAATGTTAGTGCTGCCTTATGGTCACTACGGCATTAACAGACACCCCCATGCCTGTGAGACACCTCAGTAGCTAATCCATTTTGCAGGGAAATACTTCATGTATTCATATTCTGAAAGTTAGTGAAAATGGAACTTTCTCCATTTCTCTATGTAGAAGAACCAGCAAAAATACCCCAACTGTCAGTCAGTCTAATTTGCTGAACGCACATATCTCCTGCCTGGCAGCAAACGTTTCACATCTTGCAGACAAGTAGCAATATTCACACCTTATATTGTTGATTAACACTTTGGTGACCATGCAAAGTTTAATCCCACCACTTTGTCTCCTTTACTTTTAACAAGTCTTGCTGTATTTACAGCCGTTGCATTAAACAAGCAGATAACAATTCTTCAATTTCCTTCGGATTTATTTCACAGAGAATCAGAACTGCAGTATGTGGCCACTGGCTTTCTTGGTTACTTCATTGGCAGTAGCATTATCTAAGTCCAACATAGCTCTGTATTTTGCAAAACATGCCTTATATGCCAAATGTTGGTACAGTGTATTACCATGAATTCTACTGTTAGGACTGAAACAGGATCGAGCCAATTCCCCACTCATTTTGCTCCATTCACCTCATCGTCCATCTTTCTAGCAGAGCAACTCCACCATCATGACTGTGAGTCTTGCTGCACACGTAGTAATTATGCTTTTCATACCAATAGATTTCACATCATGCCCATCTGAAGAAAAAAGTGCAATTGTCAATGTAAGTTCATCTTGAAGACTCAGCATGACTCCCACTGGCATTAAAAAGAATACACAGAGTCTTCACAAAAAGGTCATAGAAAATAATGTTATATTGGTGCCAACGTTGTGCCATATTGAGAGCTTTTTGAGAATTATGACTCACCTTTAAGACCTTGACTGGAAAGGAACATCTAGTGGCTTTTTATTGACATCTTCCCATTGTACCTCTGAAAACTGTCCCTACAGATCAATTAGAAAAGGGTATTAGAATTAAAAATGTTTCTTAGGATTAATTCAATAATATATCATTACTAGTTCTAACAGAACTAGAAAAACTTCAGTCCTGAATATTGCACTCAGAGCTTAAAAGTAGTTGGTGGTAGATATCTGGTAGGTTATGAGTACTACAGGTATAACAATAACAAAATTAATAAACCAGTTTTAAATATATATTTTTTTATGATTTTGGAAGACTTGCTTACTTTAATTTTTAAAATTGAGACAGACTGGATCCCTGAAGTTAGTAAATTGTACTACTAACTCTTTTAACTGTTATGTAGCTCCTGTGTTCCTTGGCTGAATGATACCTTTGAATCAGAACAACATCCCATGCTTATGGCTGAAATTTAGAAAAATGAAGAAATCATAAAGTTGTTCAAACACGCTTCCTATACACGGAAGCACAGGTGTGCCATCTTATTCTTTGTCTTTAAATGCAGTGTATTAACCTTGTATATAAAGAATTTCAAATGAAATAGAATGATCTTTGTTTGCAACTGGATTTTGAATGACATTTTAATGTTTTTTTCATAAACTAAACTCTTTGCTGTTATGAGATATACTTCTCAATTCAATTAGTTTATTTGTATGACTGGGTGGTATTTATTGGTAGCTTTTCTTGATGTTCCTGTAAAAGGTATTTTTGAGCATCAGTTCCAGGAATATACTTTTACATCTTTTATTCATTGCTATCTTCACATCTCTTGGTAAGAGAAAATTTTCTGTACCCAAATACTGGAAGTCATTGCTGGTCCTTATGTAAGCGTGTACGTTAAAAGCATGGTCCTGGCACTGACATGTAGAAATGACTGTTTATTGTATCAATCATTAATCATTAATCTTGCTTTTTTCTCCTTCTCTTTTATCTGCTAAGGCTTTTATTATCTTAAGGACATGAATTCTTTGAGCCATGGTCTGTCTTTTTCTTTTGTATGTGTACAGTGCCTGACAGAGTCAAATCTTATTCTGTTGTATAGAAGTAAACAATAAAAATAAAAATAGTAAAATATGGTCTTGAGTTAATGGCGAAAAAAAGGACAGTTTCCTGCTAAAAGAACAGAAAGTGAATTTTTACTGACAGCAGGGAATGAGAAAACAAAGATTCACACAGAATCCCTCTTCCCTTTCCCACAGACACATATATAGGCATAGAAAGAGGAGGGAGAATGGAAAGATTTACTCAAGATAATATTATAATGTCACCATCTACAGCAATCCACCTGCAGAAGTGTCTTTAATTTTCATTTTATGGACACTGAATAAGTAAGCACTTGAGCAATATTCCTATGATTCCAAAGCACAAGTGTCTATAGGAGAGCTGAGTCAAAAAGAAAAGCAAACTCTAGTGATTTGATTAATCACACCCTCTTCATTGCACAAATTAAGAAACTGTAAATACAAGTCAGAGCCTATATAAAGCATTTAAGGTCATTCCTGTCTGTTGCAATCTTAATTCTAAAATGCAGGGACTGCAGTATTGTAGACAGGGATCTGATGTGTTCAATAGACCCATCATACTGAAAAAAAAAAAAATGATATGAAAGATTTGGCCATTAGCTTTGGTACTGCAGAAGAAATTCAGCTTGTTTAGCAGATCATTTTAGTTGAGGGAGTTCATGGATGTACATGCTAACGCTGAGTTGGCAGTGAAAAAGACCAGAGTTTTGTAAAGGGCTAATTAGAGAATTCCAGGAAGGTGCAGTGATTGACTTTGTGCTTTTAGCTGCTGGGCATCCCTCCACTGAGAGCTGCTGCATGGGACTAGTATAATTCCAATTCCAGTTCGTGCTCCCTGTCCTGATGTGCTATGGTGCCAGGCTTGGCACCCTTACAGGTGGGGAACAAAACTCCCAAAACTCAGGTTTATAAGTTCCTGGTGGGGATGGATACCTCACTCCTCATAGAAGAGCTTCCCCTGGGAGGGAAAGCTACAGTTTCTATGAAAAAAAAAAAAAAGTGTAGAAGAATGCTCCCATGCCTATATCCAAGAAAACGCCCATTTGTGCAACTTCCCAATTTACATATGATGGATCAAAGCATGTTGGACAATAAGGAATATCTAATACAAAACCATCCTTATATGTTTTTATATGTGCACACAAAAGAACAGGTTTTTTGATTTAAATAAAAACTAGGCTTATCACGTATTATAACATCTGTTTGATTGATATTCCTAGAGCCACTCCAACAGCAGAGTCAGCAACCAAATTAACCATTAGTCTTGAGATAAGAATTAACACATCTAAAAGAAATGACTGCACCTGTTGAGGGAAGGGCACTTGTGTGCGCCCTTATCACTCGTGTAAACATGATAAATGGTCTTGTAAATTCCCCCCTTGAAGTATATAGTTATTGATGTAAATGCAGTGAGAAAATAAAATTAACTTATAAAATTACTGATGGGTATTTTTGTTTATTTTAATTACTGAATCTTTGAAAAAAAAAATGAATTGGTCAAAATTTGAATACTTTTTTCATAAAATATTGCCTGTGTTTGGGATTTAAGTGACATTACCTGTATTTTTCTTGGTGACTTAATATAAATAAAGATTTACAGAAATTGCATTTTATGTTCATTTTCAAAATTAAAATATACATTAGGAAACAAACAAGCAAACAAAATCCCCAAAACAATGTAATGCCAACTGGAAGGATACTTTTACAAAGTAGAAAAAATTATAAGATAGGTTGCAATCATGAAACAAAAAGTTGTTTGTGTATTCCAGCTGCAATTCAAAATAAACACTGAATTAACACTCTGAGAAGAAAAGAAGAGGAAAGAACATTTTGCTTTGAACTAAACATTTATGTGATATCACTACACTGACATAGAAAGTATTTTGTTTCAATTTATCTTTTTTTTCAGTGGAATAGTTTTAAATCTTAAGGAAATGAGACAAAAATGATGCATATGTTCTAATTATCAAGACAATTAAGTACCTTGTTTGCTTTTTCATGATTGCTAGCTGCTTGCAATGCTTTAAGAATGAAAACAAATTGTCCTCTCAATTTCTTTCCTGTCTACTGAAACTGTAGGGTCATTAACTTTCTGGCACTCTGATTACAGAGAATTGTTTGTGCTGGCAAGTTTCAGATCAAGACAATATAACCACAACATTTTATCTCATCTCTGAACTTCTGTTTACTCGGTTCCATAGCCAATGGACAAGATTGCTGAAAAATGATGCCTTGTCTTCCCTTACATAAAGATGGGATGTTTAATCTCTGCCACTGTAGCTGTAGTGGCTGGTGCATTGTGTATACAGAAGAGTACCAGATTATTTTAAAAGCTGCTACTATCTTTACATATAGAATGATGGATTTTCTAATTTAAAAAAAAAAAAAATAATCCAGTAGTATGAAGTACCTAACACCTTGTAGTCAGAGGAATTTTAGATAGCCCACATAGCTGTTTCATTTGTAATGAAAAAAAGATCACTTTAAATACACTGCTATTTGCTGGTAGACATAGATGGTCTCACCTTACTTTAGGATTATCTTCTTGTTGTTGTTTGTTTGATAATAAATGTAACCTTCCCCTACCTATTAAACAAAAATAGAACATGGAAAGCTGCTTTGTATTTTTGGTGTAACTTTAGGCATTATCAAGTTTTGAGAAAGCAGAAAAAGAATGGAGGGAAAGCAGCTGAAAAACTCCCTAGGGAAAAAACAACAACAACAACAACAACAAAACCACAAAAAAAACCCCACACAAACCCAAAAACTTAATGTCCATGTGATACGAAGAAATTGGAAATTTAAAACCTACAGAGCAACAAACAGGTGTGGTACAAATGAATGTAAATTCTGACCTTGAACAAATACTAACTATGAGTAATATACTTTTTTCCCTCCAAGACCTATATATTTATTTTTTCACAAACTTAAACTTAGTATAAAAGTTTTTTTTTTTCTGATCTATCCCATTTTTAAAAAGTAAATCCACACCAGAATGTTTCTGATTCAGATCACATTAATAGGCTAATTATCTACTGAGGAAAATTAATTACGATTTCCCCTGTAACCTTTTCTCTGAAGATGCCGGAATGCACTGAGAGGCCCTGATTTACTATAAAATTAGTAGATGTGGGTCCACAATCTTCATTGGAATAAAACCTATACCTTGCTTTGTAGGTTAAAATTCTACCAATGGCCATGAAGAGAAAGGTTTTATGTGAAAATTGGCATTGCCCTTGTGTTTAAATTACCTCTAGGACCAGATTTTTTCTTTCTGGAGGAACAGACAGATCTTAGACTAATTTAGAATAGTCTCACATTACAGTAGTCCGAAGGATATCAAAGACTGCATAAGTTGCTTTACTCTTAATAATAAGTTCTGCAAAACTGTGTCCTTAGCATATTTATTCTCTTCTACCCTGGCTATTTTCCTATGTTCCAGGCAAGGTTTATCCACTCTAAGGATCATAGTGAAGAAGAATTCTCTCCAAGGTTGGGATGGCTTCTTGCAACCACCAGGATGTCACAAAAATAATTGTGCAATTTTTTTTTTTTTTTCATTTTGGAATTTTTTTACACTAAATAAAGATACTAATTTTCTTTCTTAATACAGCCAATCTCTCTCCTAAACGAGTTCATCCTTTCAATTATTATTGTATGAACAGCAGTATATTTATAACCTCTCCACTGGATCAAGAGCATCAGTTGGGATCTTGGTCCGTGGCTTTTGGTTTGGAGGGATGCAATATATTGAAAATTTAAACTAGATTCATCGTACTTTGTCACAGTTCGTAAGCATGACTTATCCCATGTGCTATGCACAATCTCTGTAAGATACTTTTTAATAAACACACTGTAATCCACAAAGAAGGATTTGGAGTCAGGGGCAATATCTTATGTTAAACAAGTAGATGAGATAAGGACAAGAGGATGAGTTTGGGGAACACGGCTTCTTCACGAGACCCCTCATCAGGCATATTCTATCTGCAATCTTGGTTGCATTTCATTAGGGTCGTTATTTCCTAAAAGAGGAAATAACAAAAGCATGACGTAATCTCACAGAAGAACTTTCTTTTTTAGCAGCATTTCTGCCTATTCTACTAAAATATTACTATCTTTAGTCTCTACAGCAGTTTTAGGGCAGCTATTTGATCTAGATCAGTTTCTGTATTCCCCATTCTTGATATAGATGCATCTTTTGAAAATATTTTGTCCTCATTATGAAAGAGGATTTTCTCAATCAAGGTTATTATTTAAGGTTATAGATGAGTCAATTAACATTAATGAACATTTTGCACAATTGTTCCTAGTGAAATTGATGCAGCCATGCTTTAGAGGATACTCAGCTCAGTGGGAAAATTGGAAAGAACAGAGAAATGTATTCATTACAGTTGAAAGGATCATGACTTAGTCTACTAATCCAAGCTGTGTATAGTCATCTGGTCATTCTTACACTGAGCTCATATCTTGAGGTTAAAATACAGAGTGCAGATATCTTAAACAAAGATGGATGTCTGACCTGTGACCAGCGATCTGGAAGGTCTGCTCTGGTAGTCTTAAAGAGGTCCAGAAAGAGTGCCTATATACAGGGCAGGCTCATTTTCCATGAAACATTGCAAAACATTTGCTACCCTACCCTAAAAATATGAGTCTCTGTCTGGTTGTGGGCAGGATGCCAAGGATATGCCTGGATGTCTCAGTATCAGTATATTCAGTATACACATTACAGAGGTGACTCCCAGAAGGTATGATTGATGCCTTTTGTACTACAGCAAGAAAACGGTCCAATATTGGAGGCACAGCTGATTTAAAGCTAGGATACAGAGCTTCAGTATTAGCCATAAATTTGTTTTTCAATATTCAGGCCAATGTATTAGCAAACAGCAAAATGTGGCTCACACACCTATGAGAACAGTTTTAATGAAGAATTTTATTCAAGCTTTTTTCGCTACTTTTTCTTGGTAGTGTGAACTGTGAATTAAGTTGAATACAAAAGGTTTTCACTGCACTGAATTACCTGTTTCACCTTGAAAAGCCACACAAAATGAAGCTCTTAAAGCCTTTTGAAAATGACCTTTTTCCTCAGCAATGATTTATCTTTCCCCTCGAAAATCCCTTTTACAAAAGGGAGTATGATTAAAGGAAGCCAAGCAGCACAAACACTCGGTGAAGATCCTGCTTATCTGGAACTCACTTGACAATGTATGTTTTTGGGGTCGGGAATGCTGCAGGTTCAAGGGATAATTCTGCCTTTCAAGCACTTCAATTTATTTCATGCCTGAGCACTGTCATTGTACGCAGACAAGATGAAACGCATCGTTGTGTAAAGAAATTGAAATGAAATCCTACTTGACCCAGCAGGATGGGGCATTATGTTTGACTCAGTAGTGATTCCTGGAATAATATCTAATTCCAGGAGGAAAATTTCTTGATATGGCCACCTGCTGTGAGTGTCTTTGTCCAGGGATCACAAGTTGTTCTGGGTGACTGGGCTCAGGACATGCCTAGAAGAAAGCAGCCAGCCTCCTGCTGGCATTTAGATCTCTTCATTTTCTGTATGCTGCCATTCAGTGGGAATGAGTGAATGAAGAGCAGGGGAAAGCTGGAGCACTTCCACAGGAGGACACACGCTCCAGCAGAAATGAGAGCTAAAAACCATTTGACCCAGGTTTCTCATGCAGGTTTCTTGGGCGGGGGGGTGGAACCTGAAATTAAGAGTAATAGTTTTTTTCCTTGCCAGGCAAGGTTTTAATTTTTATTTTTTTTTTTTTTTTTGGTCACGCAGGCCAGTCACTGGGATGTCATTCCCCATTCAGTTCCTGTGAAGTGTTTACTTTGAAAAGGCTGCACACCACCAGATTAAATAAAATGGGAGCGCTCCTTGTCTCACAAGAGGGAATCGTGCAGACAGCTTTATTACTTCTGTCAGAGAACAAAGGTTTTCCCAGCGTGCAGGGGATTATTAGGCCAGCAGCAAATAAACGGAATGCACGGCGTCAAAACTTCAAATATGACTAACAGTGAGGAGAGGGGGGGAGAATCCATAATTGATTTCTCTGCTGCTACAGTATGAAGAATAAAACTATTCAGGTGATACCACCTAGCCAGCTTCACTGTTGGGGCAGAATACACTTTTGCAGCAAAATTCCATAATTGCTACTAATATAATTACTACAGAAATTGATAATTACTTCCCCCCAAATCAGTCCATCTGTACAGTATCAAAATATCCTTATATATATTAGAAATAACATTTATTCCTGCCAGGAATAAAGACCGGCCTTTTCTTCCCTTCACTGTTGGTTTGAAACTCCTCAGAAGTTCATTAGAAGACCTAACATTTATTTATTGAGTTGACTAAACGATTCTTCCTTGCAAATGTATGCCAACATAAGCAGCCAGTTCCCTTTTTTCTTTTTTTTTTTTTTTTCCTTTTCTTTTAATGACAGTTTTCAACAGGAAAACTCTGTCCTAACACTCTTTCTTTTACCATTTTCTCTACTCTTAAATGCCAGTTGGAGCTGGGGTTGAGGAATTTTCGTACGTCCCTTTAGTGAGGTGCCATATTTCTGCATTGGCAGCTTTATACTGTGCAACTGAGAGGACTGACTACACAAACACCATGACATGAGTGAGTTTCTGAATATCATGGAAATCATAGGAGATCATACCTTGTAAAAAAGTGACTGGAAGCACAGCCTGCACAGTACATGTACCTGTCAAAGAATAGCAAAGATGTGGAGGATCTTTCTCTAGATCTTCTTCTTTCTCTATATTTCTCTTCCTTCTTTCTCTATAGAAGCAAAAGCAGCTCATGATTAAAAAAAGTAGTTGTAATTAAAAGCTAGAGGGAGAGAAATACCTGTAGCAAATATTTACTTTCTTTTCATATCCTTACACCAAAACACATGGGAGCATCCTGGCCTAAACAGAGTCCTGAATTTACCTTTTGATATTTCAATTGCAGACACTGCACTTAGGAAGCAGCAAAAAAAAGTGCATTTGCTGCAGTGTATTATTCAACTTCTGTGCATCTCCCTTCCTCTGTGCAATACTAGTGCTCATGTTTTTAGGCTTTGTGTTACAGCGCTTGATTTTGCAGAAACCTGAAAAATTAAGGACCCAAAATGGAATAAGAGAGAGGATAGGCTTAAAATTATTGTTTTTTAAAATGTTAAAAACAGTTTCGAGCCATGATTGCCTTTAGGTCATGAAGTAATCCTTGTGCCCATAATGAAAAGAATTTGTCAGACTAAGACATGTCAATTTACATTAAAAAAAAAAAAAAAAAAGGACTCTCACTCACAGGCACAACATCTAACAGTCAGGACCAAATTCTGTTCCCATACAGATCAGTAAGAGTTTTTGCCACCAACTTGAAAAGCAATAGGAGCAAAACCCTTCAGGCCTTTCGGTACCACCTTCCTTAGCTTTATGGCACAGTTTGGCACTGGCAAAGAATTGTATCTCAATTATGTGAACCTGCAATTAATTAGCACAACAAGATAGACCAGGTTATAACCCTTCTTCAAAGCCAGACTTTAGTGGACTACTAAAATATGACTAGTCATAACAACAGGCATTTCTTGTCACCTAAGACATCCTTCATCCCTAAATATACCTGGAAAAGTTTATATTTGACCCATTAGAATCCAAATGATGCTGCGGATATGGCACTATAAATGTTTTAACTGCATGGAGAATAATCCCTTGAACTGCTGATTTGTCAACTGAAAAAAAATCGGCTTTTCTATTTAATCCCATTGATGCTTAATATAGCACATATAGTGCCGGTGTTTTCCAGCTGGTTGTAAGATTTTACAGTCACAAAAGGAACAAAATAATTTCAACAGTACTAAGCTGTCTGTGGAACAAATATACACATTATCGTAAAATCCAGAGCACTAATCAAACTATTGACCTCTGTATTTTTAGTGCAAGCCCATCTCAAGATAGCCCATCTGTTCCTATACACTTTGGTATTTAACATAACGATTGACATATATAGAGAGGGTTGCACGGGGTGAAGGAGAATGTGGTACATGTCCTATAGTCAAAGTGATCTAACTATAAGGAGTAGATTTTGAGGAAAGAAGGGAAAGGATTATAGTTTGGTTCAGGTCTACTACTCCATATATTTAAGTACCTTGAAGTAACTGGTAATTGCAAAGAAGCCGGAAAAAATTGCAAATCTCTTGTCAAGTCTAGAATTTCTATCCATTTTCTTTTTGACTGTATAAATAGAAGATTTGAAAAGCTGAGCCTGAAATTAGAGAAATGATACAAAAATGGGATATCAGTTCACGCCTAGCCAAGTGGATGAGAAAGGAGAAAGCTATCCATGAGCAGGAAAATTGAGGGGAGTCTAGAGACGAGCTGTGATTTCAGGAATTATCTTTTCTGCATGAATATACATATAGAGAGAGCTTACTCCTTCACTACCAGCAATGACAATAGACAACATCTAAACAAGAATCAGAAGCAGAAAAGCTAATGGAGGAGGAAGGAGCTTGAGCGGGAACTCCATTTCACATTGAAACAAACAGTATGAAAGGATTGAGTTTGTAGAGCTAGAACTTATCTCCCACAAACATGGACTGAAGCTTTGCTTTGGATCCCTCTCTAACAGATGGTCTTAGTAAATTATTTTGCAATTTTAAGTCCTAGTAAAGAGAGGAAGGACCTTTATCACATACATACTGTTGGCACAGGGTGACAGAGAATGCTTTGGACCTTTCAGTCACAGAAGGAGCACTGTGTTTGCTACTTTGTGAAGTCAGAGATCTTTTAAGTAAGCTGCACCAAGAAGAAATGGTTTGCTTTCTCTTAATTTAACTAAAATCTAGTTTGGAGGAAGAGTTGCACTTTGAAAAGTAGGTGTCCTGAGAAAGTGCTTCATGTAGTTTTGTGGGAGCCTCTTATCTCACCACTGTTATGCCTATGTAACTGTTTACAGTTAAAAAATATCACAGATTTCCCCTCTAGCAACAAGCTGATTTTCAGTCTCCAATATCAATACTTGCACAGGGACAACCACCAATAAACGGAATTTGTCTGCTTTTCTGACGTAGCCAAGTTCTCCTGTGACACACTGACAGGTATTGGTGCATTTCTTTTTCCTGTGAAAAGCAGAATGAAGAAATTGTATCCCTTAAGCAATAGGGGTGCCTGAATTTAAAAGATTCAGGAGTTTGACTCCCCTTAGCATGCAAAATTCAGGTAGGGATCTAATTTAGGAGATCAAAATTCCCTTGCAGGGAAATGTTCTATCTGTTGTTAGAATCAGGTCCAGAGAGTTTGAGAGCGCAGTTGTCCTCTGACGTTCACTGGCACTTATTGGCACTTTATATGATCAATCACTAGATTTAAAGCTTCTAGGGGAGAAAAAAAAATCACACCTTTAATTTTTTCTGTACTTGTCTATGTATATCTTCGGTGCTATAAGAAGATAATTAATAAATACATCCCAGATCTTCCCAGGTGCCTCAAATGCTTCAAATTACAGAGTGTGACTCAGAAACCCCAGAGTGCTTCAGATTTGAATGCTTCCAGGGCTTCAGAGATGTGCCATGTGCTTTGAAGCAAGATTAAAAAAGAAATGCTTAAAGCACCAGGAAATTTGAAAGGCATTGCAGCAAAATCCAGCAGAAATGCTCACAGACCTGCTTCAGTATGAGCAGTGTCATGTACAGAGGTGCAGGTGGCAAGAAAAAAAGATCCTGTCAGTTCTCAGTACAGCTGAACAACTGTAACATTAAAGACCTCGGCTGTGAAAGGAAGACAGACCCAGGGGACTTTTCCTCACGGTTTTGCTGGATGTGGCTGCTGATGTTCCCCATTTTCAGCTCCATCATGGGGGTGGGTGCATATTCAAAAGATGAAAATATACGTGGACACGGCAGAAACATGCCAGGCCACACAGATCAACACAAACAGGAAAGGATGGCCTTACTGACAGCCACATTAACACTAACATGGGTGAGTCCCTCAGACCCTAGACCAGACCTTAAAAGATCATCCACCATCCATGTCCAGACCCTCAGCCTTTTTTGTCTACTCTCCATCTTCGATCTTGAGCTCTTCCAGGTTCTGGTCTCCTTCTTTTCCGACTCACCAGCTAGTCCAGCATGATGTGCATTACAAAAGTACAAACACATAGACACAGAGCGTCACATAGGAAATACAGTTAGGGTGCAATAAGAGGATAGGACAGATTGCAACAGTCAGATGCAGCCCTTGCCCAGAGTTATACCGAGCCACTGTTTGCACATTTTGTCCTCCTTCCTCCCCATTTTCCCACACTTGTTCCTGCATAATCCACTTAATCTCTCCCTTTTTTTCACCAGTGGTCATCTTTCGAAAGATCTCTGAATACATTTAGGAAGATTTGTACATCTCCAAAATCCCCTTACAACATCAGGTTATAAGTTATTTTTCTCATGAGATCTATGTTTATCTTGCTTTCCCTTCTTGTAATCACTTACAGTGTTCTAGTTAAACATTTCTGAGGTTGTGCTTGAGGTTTCCTTCCATGGGCCAACAAAGTGGCCCAAAAGTGACATCAAAGTTCTCCTCTTTTGTATTGTCTCCTTCCTATTCTACTTTTCATGAGCTAAATATGTGTTCTTGTACAGAGGATGGAAGAAAATCCTCCATGTTGGTAGATCCACTCCAGGGGAACTGACAAGCTGGCCCCTGAATTTGGTCTGTCTCTCAAATTTCCTTTTTGTTAAGACAGAACTCTCACCCATGGAGGCCAAAGCTACATACAGCTTTTACTTTTGCTTCTGATAAACAGGCTGAGTCCTGCCCTCAGTAAAACAGGGTAAAACCCAAGTCCTACCTTGCTCTCTTTGACACTGTCAGGTAACCTAAACAACAGTGTCAAAATTCAATAAAGCAACACGCTCCGAAAGTAATTGTTTTCTCTAAGGTAGTTTCATTTTTTTCTTTTTTTTTTTTTTTTGTCTCTTTAATAGAAGTTGGTTGTGTTACTTTGACCTGCCTTTATATTCCAGTTAAAACTAGTTTGGTGTATCTGCTAGTGTGACTCAAGGACTACCAGTAGAAATCTGGATCAGAATTATAATATTTAGTTTTTAAATGACTGAAGTAAATATCCCTGCGTTAATATGTAGCATCTTAGAATTGTTCAAATTTTTCTTTTGCACATCATCTTCACTGAGAAATTAGGCCTCCTCCTATTCAGTTTATGAAAATTTCCCTGAATTTTCGGAGAAAAGGGGCAGAATCTGTTATCAGTTTTAACTTTTGATGGTTTTCACATACATTCAGTACTAGAAAATTAGGGTGGGAGAGCAACTGGCAGCTTGCCATTTATAATTATTACCCCTCCCATGGTTATAATTAGCTATTCTTAGCTACTGTTGACATGTGCAGGTAATACACAGCAGAAGCACATCAACTGCAGTTTGAAAATCAGTGAAGTGAGTGGTTTTTAAGATGGCTCTCCAGAAGGGCTGCACTAAGAAGCAGTCCTTGAGAGTTCACAATTCAAAGACCTGCAATCATTGTCATCCGTACCCTTGAAGTCAGAAACGTCCACTGTTTAAACTTTCTTGATGTTTCTTTGCCTAAAATTGATTTACAAAAAAAAATCCTTATCACAGTCTATTTATTTTTAAAATCTACTGATGGAATAAAACATGCAATTATATTTTGATTTACCTGCACCCGGGTTGTCACACTCCCTTGAATTTTTTATGATGTGCATTTATTTTTTTTTAATTGCCTGGAAGAGCTTAATGTTCCAAAGTCACGCAAGTGCCAATGGATAGAATTCACTGAATATTCCTGGCAGTTCAATTCCAGGGTGAGTGTTTACAGTCTCAGTGCATCCAAAAGCACTTTTCTTAAAGCATTTTTTCAGTTCCTAAGCAAAAAGTAATATCTATACTTCGATGCTACATTATCCATACGCATGTGAATACATCAATATTTGTTTCCTAGATGATTTTCTTGCAAAAGACAGGAACACTTCATGGTGCTTGGGTTGATATGATAATCAGGTTTTGGGAAAAAAAAAAAATTGAAAACATAGCTGGTCATTAAAACATTTTTACCACTGCCTTAATTGTGGCCGTGTAGCAATGAGTGGAGAGATGGAAGGGAAAAGGAGTCCTCAGTCCATGAGAGAAGTAAAAAGGTTGCACATGTTTAATCACAGAACTGAGAGTGAGATCATTCTCGTGCCTAAGCCTGGAAGAAACTGTAGTATTACAGTTGTAATGTGTTCAGCATCTTAAGTAGCCTTCCACTTGACGAAGAATGTGTGCGCATGCAAACTTTGAGAAGATCCTTTAGGAGTTATAGTTAAAAAGTCTCAGTAGGTGTTTGTTCTCACGATGATGATTAGATTTTAATTAGCATAAGAGCAGTTAAACTCCCAGAGCCTCAATTACTTACCAGCTTGGACACTGGATGCTATTCATATCAACAAGATTTAACTGGAAAACTGAATCCACATTGAAACTAAAATGAGCATTTGCAAAATCAATAAGCAATCACCTATATTTATCGCACTCCCAGAGGATCAAGATATACTTTGCAAAGTGTTGTTAGACACAGAAACCTCCCAAAACCCAACAACTAACACAAGTTTCTGTGCACATGCTGCAGGCTTTATGTAAATATTTAAAGGGTTCACTGCTTGCCTCTATAAACTGCAGTCTATAGCACAGCTGCTGTCTACATAGATTATGCCCCAGAATACGAAGACTGGGAGTCCTTTTGATTATAGCATGCATGTAACATTCTATTTCAATAGATGTTTTTTCTGGTTTTTTTTTTTTTTTTTTGCAAAATTTCTCCAATGGTTTATGGATGCTTTTTAAGCATTCATCTGGATAGATAGATCCTGAAAGAATCGTAGGCTAATTTAGGCTGAATTTGAAAAGAACTACTTATGGTCATCTAGTCCAGTCCTCAACTCAAAGCAGGATAAACTACAGCAGGTTGCTTAGGACCACATCTAATGGAGTTTGAAAATCTCAAGGGATGGAAATTCCACAACCTTTCTAGGCAATCTGATTGATTTAGAAATTAACCACCTTTGTAACAAAAAAAAAAAGTTTTCTCATGTCTTGTCAGAATATCCCTGTTCCATTTTCTCTCCATTGCCTCTTATCCTGTCACTGTGCATAACTATACACCTCTGACAACAGTCTGGCTTTGTCTTATCTGCATTATCCCATGAAATAGATGAAAAAAGCAAATGGGTTTCCCTTTAACCTTCTATTCTTTGGGATGACCAAACCCAGGTTTTCCTACATCTCAGTGTGTATCACATACTCCAGTATGTCTACATCATGTTGGTGGGCCACAGGAATCACTCTGGTATCTCAATATCTTTCTTCCACTGGGGAGCAAAACTGCACACGTTACACTACATGCGGTATCACAAACACAAGGCAGAGAAAAGTTGCTTGCCTAGACCTGCTGTCTATACTCTTGATAATACAGTTGGTCTTCATCTCTGCAAGGTCAGAATGTCAACTTGCGATCAGCTTGTTGTCCACCTGAGACCTCAGTTCCTTTTCTGTGAAGCTGCTTTCAATTCTTTTGGTGCCCAGCCTGTACTGCTGCATTTTGCAGTTGTCTTTGATGTACCTCCTGAGGTTTCTGTCTGCCCATTTCTCCAGACTGTCAAGCCCCCCCGAATAGCAGCATTGCCCTCTCAGGTATTGTCTGCTCACTCCAACTTGTCGGCAAACATACCGACACAGGGGTCTATCCCCTCATCGAGATTGTTATTAAGTACATTAAACAGTATTTGCCCCATTGCAAGCAGCCAGCATGATTTGTACCACTGATGATAACCCTTGAGTCTGGTAGTCCACTGTATAATCCACTTTTACGCTGTCCATATCTCACCAATTTTCCTGGATGAATATTGTGGGAGACTGTGTGGAAGGTGTTACTGTAGTCAAGGTATAAATCATCCACTGCTCTCCCCTTATGCACTGAGCCTGTCCTCTCACCAAATAAAGCACTCAGGCTGGTAAGACATAATTTGCTCTGGGCAAACCCATCCTGCTTTTTCCTTGCCATTTTCTTGCCCTTTGTGTGCTTGGAAATGACTTCCAGAGGGATTTGCCCCATGATCTTTCCAGGAGCTGAAATGAGACTAACTTGACAGAAGGTCTTCAAAACCCTCTGTCTTGCTTTTCTTGAAGACGAATTGATGTTTGCCTTCTTCCATCCACCTTTACATCATTTGATAGTGCCACTGAGCATCACTCTAGCCGTAAGTAGGCATGGAGAATTATTTTCATGGATCTATTTGGAAGTATACTGCCCTGCTTTTTACTGTGTTAAAACTGTTAAGTTTCTTTGAAACATGTGATCCTGTATGTTTTTCTGGCAACAGGCACTACGGATAAAATTAATTTCACCTAACCTTTAGGTACCTGAAGTGTACACTTCCAAATCTGAGCTAGTACAATATAGACCTTTTACATTTAAACTCTGGTTTTTGAGTCGGTGGAAAGACACGGGCACTTCTAGTGTATGATTCATCATACAGCAGAAATTGTTTAGGCTAGAAAACATATGAGAATGTAATTTCCTGGTGAAAATCAAGATAAAATGAATTATGAAGAATTTATTGCCAAATTTCATTTCTATCACCGCATGAATACCAACTTTGTTAGCTTTATGGAAATTATCAGAACATACAGGCGTAGTGACAACAGGTACACAAGATGTCTTTTCCACATGTCTGGTGATATTTTCAGAAACATCTAATTACATCAGTGTTTCTGGTGGCCAAACTTTTACGTATCTGAAGAGAACTGGATTATGATATGGAGGTAGGCTTTAACACTTTTTAAAGGATATAACCCAATGACTTGCAAAGATGTTTGGGTTCTAAGTCACATAAATTCTTTCCTGTATTCCACCACCAGCTAAAAGAAGCTATGGTTCTAGCAGTAATGGTCTTGGGTATAACCCGGAGGCATGTGGCTAGTTCTCACTTAGAAGAGAAAAATGCCTCTTTGATGCATAACAAGTTATGTCCTCTATACCAGCACATTAGAAGATCTTCGGAGATCCTAGTGTCCCTGTTCACTTTAACTTACCAGAGCTGCTGCTACAAATGTATTGTGGATCGATTACAATAACTGAGGTATATATTTATATATGTCTGTATATGCATACGTATACACACACGTATATACACACATATGTGTGGATATAGTGGTGAATTCATCAAATGCTAACTAATAATCCAAAACAAGCTACCAGTTAATGTAGTCAAAAGAAGCATTTTTGTTAGATTTAAAGGAACAGGTGAGAGACTAACTGATATGTGGTGTGGGGTTTTTTTTCTTCCATTTGATAGATAACAGGACATCTGTAAAGGGAAAATGTATACAGTATTTATCTATAGATATGTATGATACAGTATAATTACTCAGAGTAAAGACTTTTGTTGAGAAGAAGGAAGCACCTATAATTTAAGGAAAAGGATTTAAGGAATGTAGTTATCCCCAAATCAAGACAAAACATTTTTGCCCATGTAATCCAGAGTTGAAATTAAAACTAAAAGACACAAAGAGATCATTTAATAATGATACATTTAGAGATTCGGTGTATTATTATTTGCTGAGCCAAAACTGCTTTTTGAAGACAAATTAGATATTTTGTTGTTGTTGTCATTCTGTGAAGTGGATGACAGAAAAGGAACTTCACTGAGTATAAGCACAGATGAGAAAAAAAAGCCCTGCATGTCAGGCAAGAAACCGAACAGTGCCAATAGCCAAACAGAAGGGCTACAGCAGAAGTTAAGGAACCTCATGCAGTGTAAGAGAGGAACTGAAGCTTCCCTGCAGTAAACTCTGGAATATTATTTGCAGAGCAGACTGTATCTTTCCAGCAGGATGTTAACTAATTGCCTCTGACAGAGACAATTCACTAGGCTAGACATAACAAACAAGGCCTGTGGAGCCCTAACATTTTCTAGGGATCAAAGATGGCTAAGTCTTGATAGAATAAGCTTGAAGTATTTCTCATAACTACTTAAATTATATGGAAGGGCCTTTTTCAATTTGGATAGCTCTAAAATGTTTCCAAAGTTAAAACCCTTTAGAGGTTTTACAATGGAGAGTTATATATATATGTGTGTATATATACATGCATGGTGCAACTGTTAACAACCAAATACCTACCCAGCCACTCACTGACTCCTCCTCCTCCCCAGCACTGGGGGAGATAAGAGAATGAGAAAGCTGATGGGTTCAGATAGAGAAAGGGAGATGTCTTACCAATCACTGTTGCAGGCAAAACAAACTTGACTTGACAAAAAATTAATTTATTGCAAATCAAAATAGATCCAGATAGTCGGAAACAGAAAGACAAAGATTAAAGCACCTGTCTGCTCTCTTCTGCCATGCTTAACTTCATTCCTTCACTCCTCTACCTGCTCCTCCAAGTGGTGTAGGGTTGTGGGGGTTATGGTCAGTACACAGTGGTTTCTTTCTGCTGTTCCTTCCTTCTCACACTTTTACTCTGCTCCAGCACGGGTCCTCCACAGGCTGCAGGAGATACCTGCTCCACCATGGAACATCTCTGCTTTCACCTTCTTCTCTGACCTTGGTGTTTCCTCTGCTGTCGCCACCATCATAATTTCCTCCTCTGCCTGTCTTGCATTTTCTGCCCTTTCTTAAATATGTTTCACAGTGGTGTCACACAATCGGCTGTTGGGCTCAGCTGCGGCCAACAGTGGGTTCATTGCAAAACCAACTGTGTCCAGCACAGGCCAGCCCTAGCTTCTTCTCACAGAGGCCACTCCTAAAGCCTTCATTGCAGAGCTCTAACCCATACTGACCCAAGCTGATGCGTCCACGTAGATCAGCGCACTGGTTGGAGATGTAGATTGGGTTTGAAGCCAGGTTACCCACCTTAACCTTACCAGCTAACAACCTAACATTACCAGCATGTGTGATAAAATTGTAAAATATTTTAAATGTCTTGTTTTTTCATTTTGCTGTCTTGGGAGTAGCGGTGTGCAGATGCAATATAATGCATTCTTCACCTGAGTACAAGCTTGAACATTACTTAGTGCAACGTCTTACATCTTTGTCCAACATGTTATCTTCATTCATGGACCATACCTGAGTTTCTACAGGATTCCACATAGACTTACTACTTACACTGCCTGGTAGAAGTGCAGTAAGTACTTCCTAGTACAGTAAGAAGTATTTTGGTCAGTATTTTAAATATAGCATAGTACAGTGCAGTTGTGCTTATTACAATAATTGCTGTGTTAATGATAATATATTAAAATTAGACACATACGCACCCAAATAGCCTTCCATTGCTAAATATTTATTTTACATTTCTAGGTGGGAAATAACAGATAGAAAGTTATTCAATCTGATGATTAAGATGAAAATGTCCAAAAAGATGAACCATATCTACCGAAACCCGTTTCTTATTCTTTGCTGTACTGACATAGTTGAAATGGGAATTAGTAAAAGTGAGAGGGGGTTGATGCCAGTAATTTTCTGTGGGGCTTTTTAGAATTAATCCCCACCTGTACTGAATTAGGCCAAATCTATAGACATTGAGGACACATTACACATGTCATTTTCCCAAATGCATTTAAAATTAGGTTACCAAGAGGGAGGGGAGTCTTGAATTTCCAAATAGTGTGACTCACTCTTGATGGATTGCATTAAATTCTACTGCTTCACTTGTCATGTTATCTTTTTTTTTTTAACAGATACAAGCACTAAGAACACCTAGACAACACTTTAAAGCATTTATATAAAACAGAATGAATAAATTAAATACCTTAAGGTACGTCTTCAAACTTTCAATGACTCAATATAAAAGCATAGTATCAGAAAAAAAATTATAAGGTAGACACTTTTAGAATTAGTGAGGAGAGGAAAAAAAAAACCTCAAACCCACAAAAAAACATTCAGATAATACTTATATCTCCAGCCTAGGAGTCATAGATAAGGAAAGTCTTATAGTTTTCCAAGCAATTTATGCTGAAGTCTCCCTGTTGTCTCTTCAGTGAAACAGTGTCCGTGATTTCTCAGCAAAAGTATGTGGTGTACACTCAAAAGACTGTTTGACTGTTCATTTCAAATGTTATGACTTGTCGCTTTCGGCTGTTGGCAGAAAATAGTCCATAAATGAGTCAGTGGAGTAGAGTGAACATTATAAGCATTAAATTCATTAAGAGCATCTGGAGGTGGGTCTGTGAAGAAGCAATCCTGGGTGAAGGCAGAAATTATGTGGTGTAAGCAAGAAGAGCATCTCTTTGTAAAGCCGCGTAAGGAGGCATGTGTCAATAAAAACGTTGCAGATCTGGTTACAGGTAAGTCCAGCACAGAAGAAAGTGGACCTGGGAGAGAGATGAGGAAAAGGACGCTGGGCGCTGCTCTGAGAATATAGAAGAGGACATACTCTACTGGGCATTTGGTGTTCCTTTGTATTCCTGCGGCCTTTAAAGTCAAACTCTTTGCTGCGTTTGATCACTTTCTGTTCCCAAAGATAATAGGTCATGTGAGATGATTTCAATGCAGCTTTGTAGGTTTTACTTTAAGCAATTAATCCCAATAATGTGCAACATAAAAGTGAGAAAGTTACTTTTTTCTTCCTAACAGATGAAGCCTGTTTCCAGTCAATTTAGTTTCAGAAGGAAAAGAAAATCACAGTTTTGAAGCGGGGTGAATTTCATGCATGTTAAGAAACTCCCCGGTTTTCTTTTGGGTGTATTGTTTCTTTGTTTGTTTTTTACATAAATGTCTTTAGCAGGAAGTAAAATGTCCAGTTACTTTGTTATTTGCTTCTTTGAATTTTTAAAGTTCCTGGAATTACATTAATTCAGTGACGCTGCATGGGTACATATGGTACATTGTTGGGCTACAGCTGGTCACACAACAATGTGTGTTATGAAGTGATCCAGAATTCCAGTGGGTGTTGCATTTTGTCACCAACTCAAAGAAGATGACTTTTTAAAGGAGATGTTTCATAGTTTTATTCACTGTAGACAGCTGGAAGTTTCACATTTGCCAAAGGCAAACAATAAACCATTAGTTCAGTGAATCATGAACTGTTTGTTTAAATTAAAAATTTAATACAATTAAACAAAAAAAAAAAAGAGAGCAGAGAATCAAATAGAATATATCAATTTATTTTCACATACAGATTACATCTTTGTGCACCAATTCAGGAGACTATTGTAGGGAAATACAGAAATAGGAAGGATGATTCTGACTCTGCTTTGCACAGTTGAAGTCAACAACATCTTGGATTTTGACACGAAGTTTGACATAGTTGTAAATGCAAATGTAAAACATGCAAAATGCAATCAACTAATGTTAGCTCCAATAAAAAAAAAAATCAATCTGACTTCTGCAAGGCCATAGAAATCCTTTATACCACAGTCAATTTGTCAGTGCTTGTATGGCCCCAAGCATCAGACAAGCTTGCCGTTTTTTTCATTTAAAAAATAACTTTGTTTATTAGGACTGTGATTCCTGATATATATCAAATTTATTTCTTCTGTGTTGCAAGTGCATTAGCATCTGATGACAGAGATATTATAAAATCCAGCCTCTCAGTCACTGGCCACTGGTCTTCTTGCTATACAACTACAGGGTCTCTTGCCGAAGGCTACTAGCAGAGCTACATTATGAAAGACAGATGAAATGCCATGGGAAAAACGCAGTCCCCACCTTTCTCATTCCCCCCACTGTGGAGCTGGCACTTCTCACTGCAGGTGCTGCCTTTATGGCATGGCTACTAAACACAAGGATGCAGAAGTTGATCATCAAGACAGATTTCCTGCCAAGCAAGAGAGCAGTGTATGTAACCAGCACACCAGAAAATAATATGTGGCCGTGGAGTTTATAAAGAGCGAAATTTAACATAAATCTGACCCAAGGCACCATAGCAAAATTTAACTAGGCATTCAGATCCAAACTGTGCAAATAACATCTCTCTGGAGTCACAGGTGTGGAAATTGCATGCCATTTCTGCACTATGGGAAATAATTGGATTATTATAGTCTAGCACTGTGCATATCAACTGTTATTTGTTTTATTCTTTTATTGGAACTTAGGTCAGTGTTATGGAAGATCTGCAGTTCGGCAGAGAGAATTAAACAAAAAATATTTTTGTTATTATATGATTTGAGTCATTGTACAGTTACTGCAAGAGTCATACTTTACAGAAATTTTCCCAAACAGATGAACATTGTTTGACAGCAATTTTCTTTAGATTTATTTTCATTATTTATTTTATATTTATTTACCATATGTATCTAGATATACACATAACTATGGCCACACATATCAACCCATGCCATTATATATAATTATTGTCATTATCAATCTGGTACTATGCTGCATATTTTACAAGAGAGATTAAGCATAATTATTGTTAATAATTTTTTGTATTGCTTGGACAAATATATATGAAGACCAGGTTATAGCTCTTCAGTTGTGATTCCACAGGAGTTTGATGAATGAATTGAAAGCTTATTTGCTTCATTTCTCAGAATGCATAATTTAATTCTTACCTGAAAAGAAAAATGGCTAAACTCTTGTCTAACTAGGCAGAGCAGAATAACAAAATATGAGGAAGGAACCACAATAGAAAGTCAAGTCTCACCCATTCTATGTGAGTGCTCTACCAGCTTGCCATATGCTGCTTTTTGCCTAATGAATATGTGGAAAAGGGAAAGTGTAGACAGATATGATAAATGGACTGTCATACTATAGATATATTTTATTTGCAACATACTTTTGGAGATAGGAAAAAAAAAGGAAATGCAACTTCTCATGCCCATTAGGCAGAGAAGGGAATGCATCTCGACCCATCTCCTGTGTCTCCCTAGGACATATTCTAATCACTGAACTTTATATTATACATATGTATATCCTGTCGTTGGAAAAGATGAACAAAGGCATGTCTAGCAGGGAACATGTGTGAGAGAGAACATTTAGCTGCTTATACCCTCTTATAAAGAGGCATTCCCTGAAGCAGATATTTTGTGGTTTAGAGAATTTTACTGAAAGAAACTGAGCAAACAAAAATTAAAGTGAGCATCTACGGAGATGACGTGGTACCAAAGCTGGTGGGTTGCCTAAGCAACCTAAACTGGCTGATACTGCCTTTTGAAGATCTACACTTTTCGGTCCCTGTGTGACCCATTAAATAGAATATGAAACAAATCCACATGAGACCAATGAACACTTAGGGCTTCGTGCCATTGCTCCTCTGACCAGACCCAGAGCCAGTGCTGACCTAGGTCTGAGAGGGAGCACGTCCCAAATATTTTTGCGTAAGTACCCTATAGCATTAAGGTAAAGCACTGAATGAGTAGCCTTTCCAGATGATACCTAGTGTTCAGTCCCAGATATCTTTTTGTGAATTGTAACTGCTCTCTTCTGTTTCAGCTTCTTGTAGGGTGGAGGTGTAGGGTTAAGGCTTCTGAGAAAATGTTTGCTTTGAAGACTCCGAACACATTTTTTCTAGGGTTGCAAAGGGTGCAGGCTGCTGTGCCCTTTTGTGGCTGCAAATGAGAAATCTGAAATAGAGCTTGTAACTCTAATGAGTTTTTAATAAAAATGAAAAAAAAAATACAGACAGGTTACAATATTAGAGGTTAGAGCTTTTAAGGGAGGACAGGTCTTTCTGTTGACTTTATCAGCTCGCTAAGATAAACCCCTAAAAACTACTGATCAGAAAGTACCAATGAGTGTTAGAATTCTTAAGGAGATAATCCTGATACAGAAAACAATGAAGATGGCACAATAACAAACAAAGCTTCCTAGTTTAGTCAAGTTCTTTTGTATTCCATCTGCGAAGGTAGTCTCTGGTGAAACTGTAACTAAGTTCTGTACTGTATTCTCCTAAAAAAATTCTACTGTACTTTGCACATTAAAAAGGCAGAAACAACCTACACTCTGTTTTTGTAATGCTATACAGACTTGAAATTAAGCGCCAAGAAATTTCTCACTCATGGGAACTAGGAAATTCAAGGTAATAATGATAATCAGGGACAGTATAATAAAACATAAAAACTGCGTTCAGAGGACATTTAAGCAACACACAACTGTGTGGGCAGAAGATGAATCATACTTGTCAGTGGCAGGGCAAGCTTCTATCAAGTTTCTATTGGCTCTGATGGGTGCTTAAAGTGAAGACCACATATCTCTTCCAATGAAAAAGAAACATGCATCCCTAAATAGTTAAAATTTAGATACCTGAATCCTGGGTTACAGTCCTAAACACACCTGTTCAGCTGTTGCCTGCTCTTTCCTAATTGACACAGAGTGTACCCTAAAGCTTCATAAGTGATGGGGTGTTTTATTTGTAGATCACAGTTATGACAGAGATGAGCAATGGAGCAAGTGTCTCTGGATCCAGATACCTAAACGCTCTTCTCTCCTTGTTATCCAAGAGGCTTGATATAGGGATTGTGTACAAAATGCTTTGAATGCTCCCCCAAGGGATTAATCTCAAGACAAGTCATAGTGATGAACAATTATTTATTTTAAAACTGAAGAACAGAGTAACCTTTCCAGCCTTTTTAAGATAGCCTAGAGAAGTCCTTTCCTCAGACCAAGAGTCATATATATCACCAGAAGTTTTCTAAACACAAATAAAGACGATATTTTGGAAAGGTTATTTTTAATTTCTCCTGTTAAGGCCTTATCACTGGGCAGAAGTGAATTCAATGATAACAGAGTGGAGGGACGAAACATGAGTCTTTTCAGACGGAATGACAAAAGTTTATGTTTTCTGTATTTTATCTAGAGATAATTTTGCATAGAATAGGGAGACAGTCCTAAGAGTAAGGACCTACAATCTCTTTACTCCCAGGGTAAAGACCTGCTCAGGAATTAAAAGCATAAGAATTCTCTTCAGTACATCACATAAACATCAAGAAGAGTTTGAAAATCCCGCACTAGCTTCCATTTCACTCTCCTTATGCCACTCTCTGGTTAGAAGAGAGATAAGGATTTTAATTTATTTAGATAGAAAAGGGATATGGATTCCCATTCTTGGGAAGACTGCCTTATTGACTAGCCTATTATATAAAGAAAAGAGCCTTTCTTCATCATCTGTTGCTTTAAAACTACTTAGTTGAAAACAAGCAAACCAACAAGCAAAACAGGAACCGGTTTCAAGCATATGATGAGTCCTGAGCATAGTTGGCAGAGCTTCTTTGGGAGAGCTAATCAGGAGTAAATGAATTTAACTCTCCATCTATAATTAAGTAGATGACTGCTGGTAACTACATAATGAGAAACATTGTGGTGCCATTCTGAGGTTCTGAGACCCCTGACAGACCCATTAATACAATCAGACACCAAAGACTTCATTGCTAAAATTTTCTAAGAGTTAAGCTGAAAAGTCTTAAAATTTCAAGGTTGAATACAGTTCCCAAATGGATGGAAATGGAAATGGAAATTTTGAAAAGCAAGTTCCCAACTTGTGATAAGGGAAGATGTCTTTAAATATCTGAGAGCTGAGTCCAGTTCAATAGCGTCAAATACGTCCAAATTTTAAATAACAACAAAATAGCTGTAGGAATGTGGCAAATCAAGGTTTCTTCCCAACCATAAAGCTTTCAATTTACTGCTTAGCTAAGTAAGGCAATGAAGTAACCACGCTTTACACCTGAAGTTATTTATTTCCAATTTTCTACAATGCTACTGGCATTAATCAGTTGCATGGTTAAAATCATTAGGGAAAACAAATTAAACATTACTTTAAATGGAGGCTAAATGTACAATTTATACATTATGCATCTCTTGCTATGGCTTTTATACCCGGCTATGTCTGAGGCTGCATTTCAGTGAAAATTGATCCCACTTTTATGGGTGTGTAGACCTATTATCTGTTTTTAAAATATTTTTATAGCGGTGACTCAAAATCATTAGTCTATACTTTCTCTTAGCTATCTAATATTGTTGGTGGTCTAGGGAGTTGATCTCAGTTTGAGCCTTTTTAGGTTTGGAGATATTTTTCTGTGCTGGCTTTATTATTTGTTTAGCCCACTGGCATGAATAAGCAGGATTTTCCAGTGCTAGAAGCGTATGTACCAGCAGAGAGAGCTTGCTCTTATTGCTAAAAGTCAAGAAACAAGGATGCTTATTCTCTGAAGGCTAGCAAGGTTTTTAATTAAATTCTCTTTCAAAAAACCAAAAAGGCCTCTAAGTAAAATACTATGATGCAAATGGTAATCACAGAATTGTGGTTCTGAGTTCTCTACACATATGTCAACAGTAATGATGTAAGATCTTCAGATGTGTATTAATCATAACAACGCAATCTGAGGAACTGGAGGAAGTCTCCAGCAGCCAAGGAATGAGTAATGCCATGGACTGAAGTCCCTACATGGGCAATCTATAAAATACAACAAATCTGACGTGGGGAGGGCTCTAATTAAAATTTCTCCTACTGAGGAAAAAAGAAGGTGGTTGTCTGTGTCACAGCTGACCAAGGCTTGTTGCTTTACTTTTAAGACTGCCATCAACTTCTGCTTAGATGTAAAAAACCATCAGCAATTAACATCAATCAAATGCTGGCAAAAACACATGTGAAACACTACCTTTGTTGCACCTGAATATTAATTCTGTGATGTGTTTTCTATCTTTGATCACGTATGATGCCCATGGATAAGTGTAGTATCCACGATGTTCACTAACATGGAGTTGCTGACTTCCTCTTGTACAGTTCCTTTTCCCTGAAGAAAAGCCTGAAATTCATTTCAACAGCATGTTTTTGATGTCCACAGATTCTGTGCCATCAGAGGAGTGTTATTGAACAAAAGTCCTCTAGCTGGCAGTTATTTGGCCACCTCCAGCTGTGCCTCTTCTAAGGACAGGATTTCTTCCCCATTCCTTGCCACTGAAAGCTGACAGCCTGTTCTCAAAGCAGGTGAGAGAAAACAGAAAGAATAAATTCAGGGACTGTGAAGTGGATTTTGAGCAAAACTTTGATTGTCTGTTCAGCACTGTTGTGGTGTGCCTTGAAAACATTAGGAATTTGGAGGCAAGAAAGTGAAATGAATATTACCAACTTATTTAATGACCAGCTTAGGTTCTGCAAATCTCTCTCCAGATTGTGACAGGCTTTGCATATTACTGATGTGGTGTAGATTAAACCAATTGAATCAGAGAAAAGAGGACAGGAGGTCTGTAGGCCTCATCATCATCTTTCTTAATGAAACAAGTTTTCTATGGCAGAAATCATATGGTTTTTTAACAGCTCAGGATTCCAGACAGAAGCTGATATGGCAATAAGCCAATGATATTCTGTCTTCAGGGTTAGTCATAACAGCCTAAACAACACATGAATCTTAGATGGTCAGGAGGTTCTTACATTTCTCTTTGTTGTGGATTACTATTTACTGGTGTAACTGAAAAAACATCTTTGTATAATCATAGACTCATAGAATGGTTTAGGTTGGAAAGGACCTTAAAGATCATCTGATTCCAAGCCCTCTGCCATGGGCAGGGACACCTCCCACTAGACCAGGTTGCTGATAGCCCCATCCAACCTGGCCCTGAACACTTCCAGGGATGGGGCATCCACAACTTCCCTGGACAACCTGTTCCCGTGCCTCACCACCCTCATAGTGAAAAATTTCTTCCTGATATCTAATCTAAATCTACCCTCTTTCAGTTTAAAACCCCTTGTCCTATCACTACATGCCTTTGTAAAAAGCCCCTCTCCATCTTTCTTGTAAGGTCCGTTCAGATACTGGAAAGATGCTATAAGATCTCCCCAGAGTCTTCTCTTCACCAGGCTGAAAAACCCCAACTCTTTCAGCCTGTCCTCATAGAGGAGGTGCTCCAGCCCTCTTATCATCTTCTTCATCGCCCTCCTCTGGACCTGCTCCAACAGGTCCACATAATTCTTGTGCTGAGGACTCCAAAGCTGGAAGTAATAGTCCAGCTGGGGTCTCAAGAGAGCAGAGTAGAGGGGCAGAATGACCTTTCTTTATCTGCTGGCCGTACTTCTAATGCAGCCTAGGATACGGTTAGCCTTGTGGGCTGCAAGTGCTCATTGCTGGATCATGTTGAGTTTCTCATCAACCAACACCCCCAAGTCCTTCTCCTCAGGGCTGGTCTCAATCCATTCTCTGCCAAGCCTGTATTTCTGCTTGGGATCACCCTGACCCAGGTGTATGACCTTGAACTTGGCCTGGTTGAACTACATGAAGCTGGATGGGCACAGCTCTCCAGCCTGTCCAGGTCCCTCTGGGTGGCATCCCTTCCCTCCAGCATGTCTGTCTTACCACACAGCTTGGAGTCATCAGCAAACTTGCTGAGGGTGCACTCAATCCCACTTTCTATGCCGCTGACAAAGTTGTTGAACAGCACGGATCCCAGTACCAATCCCTGAGGAACACCACTGGTCACCGGTGTCACCGGTGTCCACTTGGACATTGAGCCATTGACTGCAACTCATTGAGTGCAACCAGCCAGCCAGCTCCTTATCCACTGAGTGGTACATCCATCAAACTCATGTCCCTCTAATTTAGAGACCAGGATGTCATGCGGGACAGTGTCAAATACTTTGCATAAGTCCAGGTGGATGACGTCTGTTGCTCTCCCCTTATCCTCCAATGCTGTAACCCTGTTACAGAAGGTCACCAAATTTGTCAGGCGTGACCTGCCCTTGGTGAAGCCATGCTGGCTGGCACCAATCACATCCTTATTTTCCATGTGCCTTAGCAGAGTTTCCAAGAGGATCTGCTTCATAATCTTGCTGGGCACAGAGGTGAGACTGACTGGCCTGCAGTTCCCTGAGTCTTCCTTTTTTCACTTTTTGAAAATGGGGGCCATATTTCTGCTTTTCCAGTCAGTGGGAACTTCACCATATTGCCACGACTTCTCAAATACAATGGAAAGCATCTGAGCAACTTCATCTGCCAGTTCCCTCAGGACCTTTAGATGGATTTCATCAGGTCCCATGAACTTGTGTACCTTCGGGTTCCTTAGATGGTCTCATACTTGATCTTCACTTACAGTGTGTGGTTCCTCATTCTCCCAGTCCCTCCCTTTGCCTTCTGCAAATCGAGTGGTGTGATTAGAGCCCTTGATGATGAAGACTAAGGCAAAAAAGTCATTGAGTACCTCAGTGTTTTCTATATCTTGGGTGACCAGGTTTCCCGTTTTCTTCCAGAAAGAGCCTACATCTTCCCTAGTCTTCCTCTTATCACTAACATACTTCTAGAAGTATGATTAAGTGATGTTTTTTTAAGCTGCAAGCTCCAATGTAGTTAAATCATTGGACACAAGAAATGTTACTAGATTTTGTGCTTCAGCAATGTGTGAAGCTGCAGCTTGGACTCTGAACCATGCAAGAGTTTCTGTATAGCCGGCTCATTGTGACTTACCTTATGTATGATGTCTGACTGAGTATTCAGAATTCTTAATGCTAATAACCAGCTCTTTCTTTGCTCTTCATTCATCGTTGAATTCTACTGTTTTCTCGAGGGCAGAAGAAACCTTTTTCTTTTCCCAGAACACAGGAATAGATAAAATATTAATTCAGTGCCTGACTTCCCTGCTCAACTGAAGTGTATACCAGTTCACTGCAGTTAGAAAGGTATATCGTCTGGCAGCTTGAAACTATAGTGCTTTTCTAGGTACCCTCAGGAGCAGAATGTGTTTTTCAATGTCCATTAGAAAGGTGAGTGCTCAGATCTATACTTCATTTCATTTTTATGCCTCATATCTGGAAACAGAGATCTGTGATTATGCTTTTCACTTGACTAAGGAAACCTGAAAATATTTGAAGAAACTAAATAATAAAATCTCTATATTGTACATTACCTCTTAATACAAAAGACTTGCTTTTGATAAATAGGATTTATTTTCATGCACAAACCCTATTATTATTATTAAATTCTATTACTATTGTAATTATTATTATAGTAATAAAATACTTACAAGTCTACCTCTACAAATAGGTCATAGGCTCAATGCCTAATATTCCTTGAAAAGAGAGATACTTTGGACATTCATTTTCAGATCTTTACAACACTCCTTTTCTCTCCCTCCTTAAACTTCAAGAATTAAGGAACAATGGTATGTAACTCTTCCCATCCTTCACACTGACTGAAATAAAGTCTATTGTGATCTTGTCTTTCCCTCAAATCAGAGAGAATAATACAACTCTTTTTTTCTTTTCTTTTCTTTTCTTTTTTTTTTTTTCATACCGCAATCAATCTAGCTTTGACAAAATGTGCTGAATTGTAATTGTCACTTCTAACTTAATGTTCGCATAGATAATGGCCAGCGTTTGTAAATCTTTCCTGCCCTCTGGGCAATACATCCAAATCTTATGGCCACTAAACACTTAATTTACACCTTCAGGAAGTAAGAAGAAAAAGGGAGCTCAAGGAGTAATTTGTACAGGAAAGTGGAAACGGCTTTTTATTCCTCCATTGTATAGTGTCAGGCCTGCAGCTGAGTCTCAGGAGATCAAGTAGTATCTGCTGCAGTAGCTCGTGTTGACTCTCTTCAGCCCAGGAAGGAGCACATAGTTTTGCTGCTTGTGAGCTGTACTTACCCATGCAGTGTAAATTGGCTACTCTTCTTGATACATTCCATTTGGGCAGAAACTTCATTATCCACGGAAGATGCCAAATTGCCTATCTCAAGAGAAAGCAGTTTGGCATGCATATCTCAGCTGAGCTGGTAGCGATTGCAGGTTATAAAGTGTATGTAACACAAAAATGTGTGGGTGACATTAAGGAATACTGAATAAAGAAACTCTATTCTACTGTCATATTCAGTTTCCAGAGGGTAAGAGAATATTTAGCTAAATTAAAGCACTTGTTCCTTGCCCTTGACGGATGAGAACTTTTTGCCCTGCCACCAGTTGGTGACCAGCTGACGTCCTGGTGCATGAACATTGACAGCTTTTAGTTCTGTGCAACGTTGAGTCTTTCAAAATGTTAATCTGATTTTAGCCTTGGGTTGGAATCCGCTAAATATTATGTGGAAGTGAGTTCCTTAGATTAATTCTCTCTTATAAGAGTAACAATGCCGGTTTTAAAAGTGTTGTTTTTAAATGTCAGGCTAACATCCAGCACCTATTATATAGTAATAAGTATACTAGAACACCTGGCATACTTCCATTATATCCCTTTTTTGTTTTCTGTTTCCTGGTCTAAATTATCCTAAATTCTTTATCTCTGCTTCCAGAGAATATACAGCCCCACTCAGTCACCCCTACTTGGTCATTGCTCTTCTCCTACAGATCTTTTATATTCACACAATTTTCAGTCTTTCTATGATGATGTGACCAAAACTGAAAACAGCATACAGGACATGTCTTCACTCTCCAAACTGTACTGGTGCATGGACCTTTTCCACAGGGCCCCACTGTGTGATGTTCTGCTCACAGTGCATTCTTTCCAGAAAGTATTGTACCAATGTAAAATTAAAGTGTCATGGTTCAGACCTCAAGTTTTCTACTAGTCATTAGAAATCTATGAAAGTATTAATTTTCTTTTTGTGATTATTGATATATAATAAATGATAGTCTTAATGCATACAGCTTTTCACTATTCTGTCTTATTTCTATTTAAAGTTTGGAACAAAATAGGGGAAAAAAGGGAAAAGGTTATGGCTATTTCATGCATCCTGCTTTTGTTGACTTTGGCTTAAAATTGTTGCCTGCTGGTCTGGACAAGGGACTGAGTGTCAAAAGCAGCCAGCTGGCTGAATATCTTAAGGGACTAAATCCCATTGACATAAGTGTGCTCTTTCTGAAGTAGAGACTCGCAGACTGTTATGATAACACAAAAAGGCACTGCAACATTTTAAAATGGGAAAAAAAATATTCCTGCTGGACTGAGAGTCAAAGGCATTTTTCCCTCCCATCTCTCCCTGTATGCAGTTTGAGTAGTCTGATTTTGTGTAGGGGGACTCCAGGGGTTTGGAAGTAACAGGATTTATTGCCACAAGCAGTGGGAAAGTTACAAGGTTGCGAAGCTTCTGGTCTGCCTGTCACTTCTTTGACTGAAGATTTCAAGCTAACTGAATCTGTACTGGAATAGATGCTATTATATCGGCAGTACCTGAAGGCTTTGATAAAGCATCATGGACTCATTATACTAGGAGTCCACTCACATTTATGGAGGAAACAAAAAAGTCATTTCCACACAGAAATTACAAGGGAAGTATAAAATGAGAAAGAAAAAAAAAAAAAAAAAAAGAAGCGCAGATTCAGCAATCTATCTTCCCTGCTCCATGCGTTAATAGCACATAACACCAATTCATCTTTTTGTTTGGGATTGCCTTATTCCCTTCCATGGTTCCCAAAAGGAATTCATCATGGAGCTAACATGGGATATTAAGATACAGAGACTCTCGCGTGAGCTCTCCACATGCATCTGAATCATCCCAGCTCTCTGGTGGTTGTAGCGCATCGTATATGACAAATAATTCTATGTTAACTGGGACCTACTAAGTCTGATAAATTAGATGTATTTAATACACTTGCCTTAGGGAATATATAAAAGATAATGTGTTTTTAGTATTTTTGAAAATAATTCCCAGTTCTCAAAAGCCTGACAGAACAATTTTCTATAGTTTTTCTGACAACTGGATGTTTTTGCACATGGCTCTAGTTGCAGAGGTCTTGAATGGGAACAAGAATGCGTAGCTTTATACTGCATCAATCACTACTGCTGTAGCCTTTCTGGAAGCAGAACGGATCACGGAATCACGGAGTTTTCAGAGTTGGAAGGGACCTCTAGAGATCATCTAGTCAAATCCCCCTGCCAAAGCAGGATCGCCTAGAGCACATTACTCAGGACTGCATCCAGGCGGGTCTTGAAAATCTCCAGAGAAGGGGACTCCACAACCTCCCTGGGCAGCCTGTGCCAGTGCTCTGTCACCCTCACCGTAAAGAAGTTTTTCCGTGTATTTGAACGGAACTTCCTATGTTCTAACTTGTACCCATTACCCCTCGTCCTGTCACTGGGAACCATTGAAAAGAGCCTGGCTCCATCCTCCTTCAACCCACCCTTTAGATACTTGTACGCCATAATAAGGTCTCCCCTCAGCCTTCTCTTCTCCAGGCTAAAGAGCCCCAGCTCTCTCAGCCTTTCCTCATAAGGCAGATGCTCCAAGCCCTTAATCATCTTCATTGCCCTTCGCTGGACTTGCTCCAGCAGTTCCCTGTCCCTCTTGAACTAGGGAGCCCAAAACTGGACACAGTATTCCAGTTGTGGCCTCACCAGTGCAGAGTAGAGGGGGAGAATGACCTCCCTCGACCTACTGGCCACACTCTTCCCTATGCAGCCCAGGATTCCATTGGCCTTTTTGGCAACAAGGGCACATGGCTGGGCCATGGATAATTTACTGTCTACTAGGATCCCCAGATCCTTCTCCTCCGAGCTACTTCCCAGCAGGTCCGCCCCTAGCCTATACTGGTGCCTAACATTCTTCCTCCCCAGGTGCAGGACCTTGCACTTGCTTTTGTTGAACCTCATTAGGTTCTTCTCTGCCCAGCTCTCCAGCCTGTCCAGGTCACGCTGGATGGCAGCACGGCCCTCTGGGGTGTCAGCCACCCCACCCAGTTTGGTATCATCAGCAAACTTGCTGAGGATACACTCTGCCCCCTCATCCAGGTCATTAATGAATATATTAAACAAAATTGGACCAAGTATTGACCCCTGGGGGACACCACTGGTTACAGGCCTCCAACTAGACTCTGTGCCGCTGATCACAACCCTCTGAGTTCTGTCCCGCAGCCAACTCTCAATCCACCTCGCTGTCACCTCATCTAGCCTGTACTTCCTCAGCTTCCTAATAAGGATGTTATGGGAGACAGTGTCAAAAGCCTTGCTAAAGTCAAGGTAGATGACATCTACGACTCTCCTCTCATCCAGCCAACCAGTTATAACATCATAGAAAGCTATCAGATTGGTCAAGCATGATTTACCCTTGGTAAATCCATGTTGACCACTTCCAATAACTTCCTGTTCCTCAACGTGTTTGGAGATGACATCCAGAATGAGTTGCTCCATCACCTTCCCAGGGACAGAGGTGAGACTAACCGGTCTGTAGTTCCCTGGGTCCTCCTTCTTGCCTTTTTTGAAGATCGGAGTGATGTCAGCCTTCTTCCAGTCCTCAGGCACCTCTCCTGTTCTCCATGGCCATTCAAAGACGATGGAGAGTGGTCTAGCAATAACATCTGCCAGCTCTCTCAGCACTTGCAGGTGCATGCCATCAGGGCCCATGCACTTATGAATGTCCAGCTTGGCCAAGTGGTCTCTGACCCGGTCCTCCTCAACTGAGGGAAAATCTTCCTCTCTCCAGACCTTCTCCTTTGCCTTCAGAGTATGGGATTCATGAGGGACAGCTTTAGCAGTGAAGACCGAAGAAAAGAAGGCATTCAGTAACTCTGCCTTCTCTGTGTCTTCCACCACTAGGGCACCTGTCTCATTCACCAGTGGGCCTACATTTTCCCTAGTCTTCCTTTTCCTATTGATATACTGAAAGAATCTCTTCTTATTGTCTTTAACTGCAGTGGCCAAGCTGAGTTCTGATTGAGCTTTGGCCCTTCTCATTTTCCCCCTACATAGCTTTGTTATATCTTGATAGTCCTCATAAGTTGCCAACCCCCTTTTCCAGAGAATGTAAACCTTCCTTTTTTTCCTGAGGCCCAGCCAAAGTTCTCTATTTAGCCAGGCTGGTCTTCTTCCCCATCTGCTCGTTTTTCAAGACAAGGGGATGGCCTTCTCCTGCACTTTTAAGAACACCTGCTTGAAGTATGCCCAGCCTTCCTGGGCACATTTGCTCTTCAAAAATGCCTCCCAAGGGACTCTCGACCATGCTCCTAAACAGGCTAAAGTCTGCCCTTTGGAAGTCCAAGGTGGCAGTTCTGCTGGCTCCACGCCTTACTTGATCAAGAATTGAAAATTCTATCATTTTGTGATCACTCTGCCCAAGGCGACCTCCAACCTTTACATCCCCCACAAGACCTTCTCTGTTAACAAACAGTAGGTCCAATAGGGCACTTCCCCTAGTTGGTTCCCTCACCAGCTGTGTTAGGAAGTTGTCTTCCACACACTCCAGGAACCTCCAGGACTGTTCCCTCTCTGCTGCATAGTATTTCCAGCAGACGTCTGGGAAGTTGAAGTCCCCCACAAGAATAAGGGCAGATGATCGTGAGACCTCTGCCAGCTGCTTATAGAATACTTCATCGTCTTCTACATCCTGATTGGGAGCTCTATAACAAACTCCAGATGAACAATAAATATTTGAATCTAGTCTACCTGATTTTTTTTCCTGCTAAACACCTTGTTAAAATGCACAGACAATCGCTGGGAAAAAAAAAAAAAAGAAATAAAGAAAGAACTAAAAAACCTGAATAAACTACTATTTACTCTTAAAGACCTCACAGCCCTCTCACTATGCTTGACCAGCTCCACGTACACCAGAGAGGTTTCCAGCACTGCATGCATTCTTTTTATGGAAGATCAAAGAGGAACCATTTTGACCAAGACTACTTGATTGCTTTCATTGTGATCTCACTAGAAATGGAAAAGTATCCTTAAGTCCACCGAAGTATAGCAGCACTCAATCAATCTAGGCTTGCATTTTCGTGTTCAGATTTAGTTCTATAGATTTAGATCTGCTGTTGTTATTCTAACCACTACCTTTAGATTTTTTTAGACATTCAGAGATACTTATCCTCTTCTCTCCAAAAGTTTTATGATGTGTTTTTGGAGAAAGTGACTGAAATTAAATAGCTGTTGCAAGCAAACTGGAAAATATTTCCTAAACCTTCTTAAAGACAATCCCTCCTCCTACCTTTGTTAATAGAAAATCTCACTGCTGATGTCTTATTTATTTTTTCTCTTTTTCCTTTATTTGCATTTTATTGGAAGAAAAAAATTACAAGCAGAAGTTAAAATGAGTATTTTACTTGTTTCTAACAATGGCTAATGACTGGGTGGAGGCTTGTTGATAACTGAAGAGTTATTTCTGCAAGAAACGCAGTTAAAAGCAAAGGGATCATTTTAAACCCAAGCTTCAGGACTTGATATTTCAGTAGATTTTTAGTGAGCCTTAAATGGTCTGTGGATTGTGTATAACCCCTTTTCAGTATTTCACTTTACTGCAGCTTTTCTTCTCTTACAGAAATTATTATCATTCAGTGCCAACCTAGTGTTCTCCCACTACAAGTTGAGCTATAATAACTTCTACAAGTAGATGTAAATCAGTGAAACCATAGTTATGGAATGGATTTTGTTATATTTTTTGCTTTAAGTGCCATGTTATCATTTTTTTTATATGATGGGGTTTTTAATATTTATACTTTTGGTTTTATTTTTTTATTATTATTATTATTTTGTAGTCTAGAGTACCAAAAGTAATTGAACCTCAGGATTCTTTCATTGTCCTCCAAGAGCCTTTCTGAAGTCACTTGGAGAAAGTTCAGTGTCTTAAGTATTGCTGGAAAACAGCTCAAGTTTCAAAACACAAAGAATGCAGATTTTCCAGAGGAATTCTGCAAGCTTAATCTTGAAAGATTTTTTTTTTTCAGTAGTTTCAGTCCATCCTTTACTCTCATTCAAAGATTATTACTGATATATCAACAAACTGTAAAACTACAGGCTCCTAGTAAATGTAAAAACATTCTGTACAATACTGCTCTCTTTGAATTAGCTACAGGCAGCTTTTCTTCTAAGTAGACCTCATAAATTACCAAAATACTTACGTGGAAAACAACTCTGTTGTGCTATTAGGAAGAGATGGGGATCTAAACTTGATGAATGTGTTATCATGACATGAACATATCAAGTGTTTGACGTAGCATGCCCTTTATTTGAGGTGATGTGACAGGTACCCTGCCAAATAGTAGGTGGCTAGTATGAAAAATATCTTCAGATGGAAACATTTCTCAGATTTTAACATACCTCCAAGAGCTCCTTTGACATCTGCAATTTCATGGGCTAAGCCTTGCATATTTCCACCAGCCAGACACAATTGACACAAGGCTTCAGGTGGGAGAAAGGCAGTGGGCAGTGGTACTGAGTGTGTAAGACTGAGGCCCTGAAGCGAGAAGAAAAAGAGAAAGTGAATCCCTTATAGTCACGTCTAAACAGTGGCATGCCCACCTAAGATGCTAGTAGCCCAACTGTCCTCTCTTTCACACTGATATTAAATATAAGTGACTGCACTAGAACAGAAAAACAGCGAAAAGCATGATATAGGCATGTCTTCACTGGGAGTTAGAGCCAGTGCTAAAGCATCCTGCTTTAAGAATCCTCTTACCTAAAGAGTCAGACAGCAAAACATATTTCAGTCGCCCATCTTAAATGATACTGCATGCACTTGTACATGATGTATATAACATAGTGCTTACATACTATATGCTGTTTCTTTTTGAATGGCAATAAGCAAATTTTCACTTTGAACTTTTCCTACTGTGTAAAGAGGAATTTAATTAACCATCTCAGTATATGAGGAAAATTCTGAAAAGGCATGAGACAATTGTGAAAAGGGATGAGAGAGTAATCATGAATTGTATGACTAGTATTGTGGAACATGACAAAATGCAACCTGTTCTCAAGAGAACATAACTGCCTAAAAAGTTGAATTTCACTGAAAACCTCCATTTTTGGAAAAAAAAAAACCAAACAAACAAACAAAAAAACCCAAACCCAAAAGCCTAGAAGAAAAAATTCAAATCTTGGAATTCAAGTCTGAATGCCTATTTCTTTAAAGTATTCAGACTGTTTAAGTAAAGTTGCTAACCCTTTGCCAGAAAAGTCACACGTGACTTTTTTTTTTCTTTTCCCCCATCAACTTCTTGCACTCATCATACCAACTGAATTTTGTGACAAAATTCTTTAGTATCAAGACTGCTTTAGTATATTTTAAAATTTGTCTTTTTAAACAACCTGTTTTATTCTCCTAACAACTCCAGAAGATATAGAAAAAGATGAGGAAAAAAATCATATTCACTAAACACATTTATTTTTTTATGTGACAGAGCTACATTTATTTAGAGAGCATGGCCCAACCACTTGACCTCTCACTGATAGACCTTGAGGTTTATGAGCCAAAGAGAACAATTAACAACTCAATTGTCTATAATAAATTAGCAACAAATTGAATTGTTATAATCTACATTTATATTATAGTCAATATTTCCAACTGCTGTGTTCCAAATAAAGTTCTGCAATATTTACGGTGCAGTCCTTTATGCCAAAAGCACTACTCAACTCTTACGTGCAGGGCAGGCGATGTGAGGAAAAATACAATAAAAAATAAAATTTATAAAAATAAAAATAGAAAGTTTCAGGGCAATAGTCTAAATAGGATAGTACTGCATATGATGAAACACATTATCTGCGCCCTTGGAATATATCACAGCTATGCAAGACATTAATAACCTCATGCACACTTCCTTATGATATACAATGCATCAAATAAATCAAAATGATTTTTCTGTGATAAAGCCAGCTATATTATACCTAGAGGTAGTCAATTAAGCAATAAGACATGACACTGGGTATATTGCACTAATTCATCTTGAGCTCAGTCATGAAAGGTGTTGAGTTATCTCTCTCGAGCTTTCCCCCACCCACTCCCAGCACTTTAAGTGGAAGTTGAAGCTACTCAGTACCTCACAGGATTAAGCCCTCAATAATTTGCATTTTGATCTAATGTACTCTTAGAGAATTTCTCCAGGCACTTGGGTACCAGCTTCCATTCAGTGCCTGGTTTTAAGCGCAAAATTATGAATTGCCTTCAAAGCATTAATCACCAGATGGAAGGGCACCATGGGCCGCATGATCTAGGGCCGGAGGAAGAGTGTGGGCTCCTTCTTCCACACCCATGTGAAGCACAGGAAGGGCCTGGCCAAGCTCCGCACTGTCAACTTAGCCGAGGGGCACGGGTACACCAAGGGCATTGTCAAAATAAGGGCAGCCCTGCACAATGGGGCTGCTGGGGGCATGCAGCGGGTGCCCATCCCCAAGGATTCTGGACCCCACATGGCAAGGGGGGAGGGGGAAAGGGGACACGTGGCAGGAGAGGCCCTCAGCAGCCTTGTCCTGGAGTGACAAGGGCCCTGAGGGGCACGTGTCCCGTCACAGCTCACTTGTGTAAGGGTTCTGAGGTCCTGTCAGCCGTGCTCATAGCCACTTGGCTGTTCCTTATTCAGGCTTCTCATGTTTTTTTTAAATAAGTCCTGTTCCTTAATTAAGGACTGAGAGGCTTGGGGTTGTTCAGCCTGGAGAAGAGAAGGCTCTGGCGAGACCTTATAGCAGCCTTTCAGTACTTAAAGTGGGCTTATAAGAAAGATGAGGACAAACATTTTGAGCAGGGCTTGTTGTGATAGGACAAGGTGTAATGGTTTTAAACTAAAAGAGGGTAGATTTAGTCTAGATAGAAAGAAAGAATTTTTTTTACCACAAGGCTGGTGAAACACTGGAAGAGGTTTCCCAGAGAGGTGGTAGATGCCCCATCCCTGGAAACATTCAAGGTCAGGTTGGACGGGGCTCTGAACAACCTGATCTAGTTGAAGATGTCCCTGCTCATTGTAGAGAGTTGAGCTAGATGGCTCTTAAAGGTCCCTTCCAACCCAAACTATTCTATGTTTGGCTTGTGTTAGAAGTATGTATTTCACAAGAATAAATAAAGTTTAAAGTATGAGAGAAGATATGTATTGCTTATCTGTTTGCTTATTGTTTCTGAAATATTTATGGTTCCAAGGTAAAAGAGCAAAGGTAAATAAAAACAGGATAAGTATGTATGAGACTGTTTACCTCTTTTTCTAAATAATCTATTTTCCTGATTTTTATTGATACATATGTATGTACATGATATGACTACTGACATGTATGGCTTACCTTTGCCTGAAAGCGAGGGTGAAACTAAATCAGGTGTCAATTTACCAGAAAGACCTGTTTCAATAGCTAAAAGGCTGGAAAGGACCATGGGAATTTGTCTGCAGGAAGAGATGTACTAGGGGTCTGAACAGAGGATAGCTGCAGAGCTATCCCTTCATCATTTAATAAAACTGTGGCTATATGGACTGTGAAGTTCCTTTTCTTTTCTCTCTCTTTCCTCATAGTAAATGGGAGGTCCACCTCTTTCTGGGTGGAGATGGCTCTCAAGTCCCTTTAAGTTCTATGTTGTGTGATTCTTCACCTGTTAATGTAGTTTATACCATATGCTACACCACGCTGAACCACGCATACCTGAGCTCCTCGGCCATAGTGTAGATGCTGGTGGAAAAAACTTTGTGGATGGAATGAGGTTTTCCTGAAATCCCCAAATATCATTTGTCTATTCAAGCAGCTGCAAAAGCTTCAATTCCTTCTCATTATTGATAACCTTTTCTACAAATGGCCTAACAAATCAGATTGGAGAAATATTATGACAGGGACCAGAACACCACAGAAAGTATTTCTTGCTATTGTATTCCATATATTTTATATATAACATTCTCATTATCAGACTAAGAGAAACTAACAAGTAGTTAACCACAGAGAAGACATAGAGGTAGGGAGGAATCCTTATTTAGGAAAACGACTATATGCTTATTTTAATGTGTGTTTAAATGTCATTCAATATCTAAAGGAAGATCACTGTAAGTGAAAAAGTAAATGTCACCTGTTGATTATACAGCAATATGTATTTCTACAACTCATTTTAAGAGAAGACACACAAAATGTGATATACATCTCATATTCCAAACCCAGAGAACACTGACAATTCAACTTCTGTAAAAATTGTCTGCATTTATTACATACTAAATTAAAATATTTACATATGTATTAAGCCTCTGAGACAATCACTGTGAAATAAGTGTAGATAAAGAAAATGGATTCCCATGTACAAGAATGTTCAGGCCTTCTTAAAGGAGATTAGAAGTCTAAAGAACTTAACCTAATCATTCTAATTTTCACTTTTCTTCACAGCATATATTAAAGGTGTTGTAAAGAAGTGTTTGGAGATCTCCTCCAAAGATGCCATGAAAAATCCCATCATTAATATCCAATGAGTATTGTCATGCTCAGTTTATGAAGCCAATTAAAAAGCTTTCAGTTAAAAAAAAAAAAAAATCATTATAGACCTCTGGAGTAAATTTGCCAAAATAATGATTTTGCATATTGTCAAGACATGCCTCATGATACCACAGAAGGTAATGTTAATCACCAGATCTAACACTTATTCGGTAAGCAGAAGAATTCTGTTTCTGCCATTCAAGCGTTGCCCATTTGTGCCAGCAGAAATACTGCCCAAGTCCTCATGCTACCTAAATTTCTGCAGCAAGTGAGGATAGGTAGTATAAAAAGAGAATTACAAGTTCATTAGGGAATGCTACCTTTACATTGCAAAGACCAAATAGTTGTAAGAAAGAGCTGCAGACCATGCCAGCACTGCTATTTTGTTTCTCTCTGGGTCCTGTAAGATCTTATTTTTGTTTAGCGCTCTACTGTACTGATAAAAAGATAAATCTCTTGTCACTACCCTTTTTATACAAAAATAAAGAAATTTCTAGTGCCACCTATTGGTACAATATGAAAACATCTGACAAGCAAATTGGCTTACCACATGTGGGATAGAAAGTAGAAAATATGACCCGTTGAACATCAGAGGAGATAATATATCTATTCACTATGATTTTTTAATTCTTTTATTCATTTTTGGAAAAGAAGTATTTTAAATATTTATAAAAGGAAAACCAGTTCTGATCCAGTCAGTGCTTAGCAGGAACATAAATCCTCTCCTGCTTTATGAGACCCTTAAGGAATAAAACAGGAGTTCAAAATTAAGACCAGTCATAAGTTCAGCTGAGTTAGGCTAATATAGAACTAGCATAGTTGTTGATAAGAAGGGTAAGAGAAGGAGGAAAACTCCTCAGGAATTGTCAATGCAGGATAATCAACAGCAAGAGAATGAGAAGTATTAAGCTGTTTTATACAGCTCAGTATCTACTTTTTTTGCTGTGGGATGCTTCCCTGACTACAGAAAGAGTCGCCAACAAAATTCAAAACAGTTGCAGAAATTAGGTAATCATTAGTATCTTGCAAGGGTTTCATCACTCCAAACCACCGCCATCTAGCCTTTAAGATTCTAGTCATAACAGCTATTTCTTTTTCCTTTAGAGTCAAAGCAAACTCAGTGCCTTCTGAGGGCAATTCATCTCACCAGTTACAAACACCTTATCTTTGGATGGAAGGAATTACCTTCTTGAGATAACTATCTTTCTCCATTGACCACAGAAGAAGACTAGATAACTAGTTTGGACTAGACATGTAACTTTGAGATAGCTAATAGTAGATGAATCCTACTGCTAAGAAGCAAGTACAAGATTAAAAAAAAAAAAAAAAAAAAAAAAAACGAAACCAAAAAACCCAACAAACACCACAAATGGACAAACCAGTCCACCTTCACTAAATAAGATATTTAAGTACATGCCTGGGTTAAAGAATGGGAACAGCTCTACTAAAGTCAATTGAATCGTTCATTAAAGACGTTGGAAAGGAAAAAGAAATATTATTGACAGCAAGTTTCAAACTGTTTTCATTTAACAAAGTTCAAATTGAGCTCATTTTAATTCTCCTGAAAGCATTCATGACATGTTAATCAATGTTTGTATGAAAAGTTATTAAAATATTTACTGAAGACTGTTCTTAGTAAAAAAAAAAAAAACACCACAATTTCATCAACCATTTAAAAAAAAATTCCTTTACTTTGATTTCTACAGGTATTGATTAAATTTTGAGGTAAAAAATCATGATAAACAACATATCTGAAAGAAATCCATGTTTGCACAGGATATTTTTGTTTGAAAATGAAGCTAGATTTTGGGTCATCTCTACTATTTATACTCTTGAAGCTCAGCTCTAGTAAATAATTTTGCTGAATCAGTATTTGAACCTAAAGTTCTATGTAGAAATGCGTATCTGGAAACAAGCCGAGTAGTAAGGCCAATTAATAAGTATTTCGTCCACTTGACATAGGAAGGACAAATGAGAATTCACACAGTACATTAGGAGTTTAAATGCTGCTTTCATTTTTTCATCCTACTTTTCATAAACCAACTTTGTCCTTTAATCCGCATTGAGATTTACCCGGTCACCTGCTCCTGAAATACAGGGATTCTTTTGGTTATTTAAATTATAAGTGTCAGAAAAAGAGCAAATGAAAAGGCGTTACTAGAAGAGGAAAATTTATAACAGAGGACATTAATTAAGAGGAGCCACTAGATGAAGGTGGAGAATGCGGGTCAGAAAGTCAAAGTGGAACAGTAGAGAACAAGAACCAGACTGGCAGAAAGAAGCACTGCTGGAGAATAACAGCCTGTTTTCTCTCCCGCTAAAGTCAGTGGGGAAAGTCCTATTGACTTAAAAAGGAAAAGATCAGACCATCTTTACAGCGTGTGTTTATTCTGCTGTCGAGTTGGTATTCGTGCTTCTATTTAAGTGTAAGTCCATGACGTAGTGCTCCCTCCGTTTTATCTAGTGTCTCCTTCTCCTCTGCATTCCTCTGTGCTTTTTTTTTCTTCTCATGGATGCTAGCTATGCTGAATTCGGTTACACTGGTGCTTGTATATTTGATTAAAAGATAGTTGTCTGAGTTATTTGAAGTTGCGCTAGGAGAAAGACTTCATCGTTCAAGGGTTATTATTACTCTGTCTCACGCTCTATTTCTCTCTTTCTCTCCTAGGGTACTGCAGTGCCTATAATGAAGTGAATCCAAATGACTACTTTGAGACTGGCAAAGAACCTGACATGCACACAAAATATTCTTTTAACATTGGTCTGAACTAATCATCCAAAGGGATTTTCTATTTCATTTATGGGATTTGATTCTCCCATGTGTTTTTCTACTAATGCGATTGTGCTGATGCAAAATCAGAAGCGCTGGTAAAAAGGCTGGCATGCTTTCAGCCTGCAGGACTTCACAAAAAATTCCAGAGAGGCTGAATTAGCCTCTGGGTAGCAATGGGGGCAGTCTGATGGAGTAATAGCAACAGGGAAGGCCTTAGCCCTGTTGGGCAGATTCCCTCCCCTGTCCCTTTTTTTCACTATACAAATGCAAGAGGGTGTGGGCTTCCCTAAATGGATGTAAAGGAGGTGCAGCTGTGTTGCTGCTTGGTACTTAAGTTTCTGTTCCCCTTGTACTGATTCAACTGTCACAAGGAACAGGTAGGTTAAAGCCTCTGCTGTGAAGTACTAAATCAGCTGGTGATGTTTTGTCAGTAAAAGAAAGCTTAGGGATAAATTCACACAATTTAAGGTTTTAATATAACCTGTGAAACTCAGGATATTTAGAGTTTTCCTCTTTATTGTTTTTTTTTGTTTTGTTTTAACAAATCCCCCGAAGAGTGAAACTAGCAGAGAAGCCTGAGCAGCGCTACCAGCAGATCCTGACAATATTTTCTCCAGAATGAGCTGCATTTTTTCCCCGCTATGTTGTGATCAGTATTTTCTCCAGCCCCCAACACTTGTCACTCAGTCTTTCCATCAGCCTTCCTCATTCAGCTGCCTTAATATTTTTGTGTCCTTTTTTTAACTTATTTTGTCCTCTCCCTGTCTCTTACCACATCTTTACAATTAAATGTTTTTTAAAAAAAAAAAATTTCCAACAAATTAAGAAAGTAACATGGTGTTGTTCCAAGTGAAGTTCTCTCTTGTATGTTTTGACTTTTCTTCTCCCTCCCTGCAATCGTTTGCCAGGTAAGCTTCAGGGCTGCAGCTATGACAGTGCTGCTTCATTGGATCACAAGCATGGACTTGGGCATGTTTTTGAACCAAACTGTGACTATTAATTCTGTGTAGAATTATGTCTGTATCTGAGAAAAGGCTTTTCAGCTGTCTTGCACCTGCAGTTCTGAGTGTGTAACAGTAACATAGGTAGGCTTAAGGTAAGGAAGGATAGGAGTGGTACAACCCTCAGCTTGGGATGTTGCCAGAACCATCAGCTTAAGCCATCTCCATCCCACAGGCAATGGCATGGGTACACCACCACCAGAGGAAACAGGCCTTCTTAACAAAAGTACAGAATAACATCACCACAGAGCTTGGCATAAGACAATTGGGACCTAGCCTGAAAGGATCCAAATTATTGTTAATCTCTTCATGCCCACTGAAAGAAGAAGCACTAACCAATAATAATGTAAGGCTAATTGTCATGATGGTTTTGGTGGCCAGTTCTGAACGTTGTTCAAGTCACCATTTTTTCCCACTGAAGATGTAGTATAAGATACAAGCGTAATCCAACTGGAAAGCTAAGCACGGGGCTATCCTCATCTAAGTCCTCCACAATATTTAAAATGATTGAACAAAAATATGTTGAATTTCAGCTGCTTTTCAAAACATTCTAAAACCAGGATTTCTGACCACATGCCCTGGCCCTCCATTGTGCTGACATCTAGTATGATAGGCAGAGTAGGGTAGTCTAAATAATTAGAGGCAAACTGTTAAGATAAATTTGTGTGGTTTGGAAGGTATGCATATGGAAATATACGCCATGATATAAGCAGGTATATGGAGGAGATCAGTGAGTAGTGGCTTCACATTGTTATAAACAGCTCTGTCTACCTGAGGCTTCAGGGGAAATTTACATCTCGGGAGGATAAAACAGTTTTTGTATTGCTGCAATAGTTAAACAACATTGACCCAAGAAAAGAGGTTATCTCTATGAACAACCTACTTAAGACACATAGACTAAGAATACTTTGCTTCTAATGGAAAAGCAAAGAAGAATTTCCTTCACTCATTTCTTTGTCTTCCACAAACATTATAATAATTCATTCTATGGGGTTTTTTTACCAGGCAAAATACAGTTCAAAAGGCTCCAGAAGAGCTCTAACAATGGAGATATCCTCTGAGAGGACCCCTAAGTCCTAGGCTATTTCATTTTTGCAGTCAATGCCCACTCTGAGTACAGAGGCCTAGATTTGGATTACTTTACCAAGGTCAGAACTATAGGCACTTTGCAATGCTGCAGTTCACTTCCAGATTCTCTTTCCATCGTAAAGGTGGAGGACAATGCTCGTGCCATGTGTAGTCCTAAAACTGGGTCAAGACTAGATCACTGTGATGTACAGAGAGAGTTGACACACACTAAGCGGAGAAGGAAAATTAGTGTGCTTTCAAACAGTACTCAACATTTTTCAAACTTTCTAATCATTTTCCCAATGAATGTTGAGTTCAACTGATTTTACATACATCAACATATTGGTGGCTCCCTGCCTTTCCCCTCTATAAATAGACAAAATCTACTACACAAACTTTCAGCCTATCAAATTGCAAACTGTCCCTTTTTTTTTGAAAATTTGTGTTTCAAAAACATCAAAAGACAAAAATCCTGTGGGAAAATTATGCCCTGTTCCATAACTCCTTTTGTCACTACATAGAACCTTAAACCTCTTCAATGCCTTTATAAGGAGCTTTGCTTCTCAGATGCATTAACCCACCCACTTCCTCTCCATATCCTTTTGTCATCCCCTTTGAGGTTTATTTCCCTGTTTGTCCTTTTCAAATGCTAGCATTTGTAAAAAGGGCCTTTCAAAGACATTGTGCTCAAGCCTTGATGGCAAAGGGTCTTCTCATCAACACAACTGCCCACGCTTCTTTCACTCTTTTTGAAAAGGAATCAAAAAAATAACAAATATTAAGCTGCTAGAATGGACTTTGTTTTAAAGTGGCTTCTTTGTTTCCCTCCAGCGGTTTAAAAAAGAATGTTTGCCAGGACAGGGATTCCTCCCACTGAAGTTGACGGGAATTCTGCCTTTAAAACAGGTGGCAGTAGAAGTTGGGCTTGACTGGTTTGTACAGCTCAAGGATGCATTGTATAGCTATATAGCCTAAGATAGGTCTATGCGAAACTTCATGGGAAGCAATATGAAAATATTGATCTGTTTCTTTACAATATAGAAATGGAAATAGTTTTATGCCTATGTACCACTTCCCCTTTTCTTTAGCGTATGTAAAAGCCTGCAGACTTCAGTGTATATGCTTGCAGGAGCCAGGTCAAGTATTTCATAGGCTGGATTTGCAGCTCAGGTAAAGCAGTGTAAATCAAGAGTAATTCCATTACAGATAATTAAGTTAGTATACCAGTATAAGCCCGGAAGAAGTGTGTGAAGATTGAAACCCTGTAATTACATTTGTTTCCAGAACAGATAGGGCATCATCGATATTTAAAAGGACATTGCTCAATAAATTAGTAGCAAATAAAACACTGCAAAGAAAAGAAGCTTACAAGACATCATCTCTGTAGATTTGTTTTAATTTTTTTTTTTTTATTTATTTAAACTCAGCTCTGAAAATATGGAAGCTCAAAACCACTAATGACTAGCACATAGACGCTGGCAGATCCCCAGTTAATGAAAAAAAATGAAGCCAAGAAAATTCATACAAGTAAATAAATGAGTGAAAAATTGAAAGAACTTTTTGTTTGTTTGTTTGTTTGTTTTTAAACTTTATATATTTTTAATATTCAAAAATTCACAGAATTGCACAGAATCACAGAATGGTAGGGGTTGGAAGGGATCTTCAGAGATTGTCTAATTCAACCCCTCTGCTAAAGCAGGTTCACTTACAGTGGGTTGCACAGGGCAGTGTCCAGGTGGTTTTTGAGTATCTCCAGAGAAGGAGATTCCACAACCTCTCTGGGCAGCCTGTTCCAGTGCTCTGTCACCCTCAAAGTAGAGATTTTCCTCATGTTCAGATGGACATGTGTTCCAGTTTGTGCCCATTGCCCCTTGTCCTGTTGCTGGGCACCACTGAAAAGAGTCTGGCCCAATCCTCTACCACCTGCCCTTTAGATATTTATAAACATTGATGAGATGCCCTCTCAGTCTTCTCTTCTCCAGGCTGAGCAGACCCAGGTCTCCCAACCTTTCCTCGTAAGAGAGATGCTCCAGTCTGCTGATCACTTTTGTAGACCTCCACTGACTCTGTCCAGTAGTTCCTTGTCTTTCTTGAATGAGGGAGCCCAGAACTGGACACATTACTCCAGGTGCAGCTTCACTAGGGCAGAGTGGGAGGACAACCTCCCCTGACTTGCTGGCAGCGCTCTTTTTAATGCACCCCAGGATACCATTGGCCTTCTTGGCCACAAGGACACGTTACTGGCTCATGGTGAACTTGTTGTCCCCTAGGACTCCCAGGTCCCTCTCTGCAAAGCTGCTTTCCAGCATGTCAACCCCTAACGTCTACTGGTGCATGGGGTTATTCCTTGCTAGGTGCAGGGTGTTGCCCTTGTTGAACTTCATTAGGTTCCTCTCCACCCAACTCTCTAGGCTGTCCAGGTCTTGCTGTATGGCAGCACAGCCTTCTGGTGTGTCAGCCAGTCCTCCCAGTTTTGTATCATCAGCAAACTTGCTGAGGGCACACTCTGTCCCCTCATCCATGTCACTGATGAATACATTGTACAAGACTGGACCCAGTACTGACTCCTGGGGAACACCGCTAGCTACAGGCCTCCAACTAGACTCTGTGCCCCTGTTCATAACCCTCTGAGCTCTGACATTCAGCCAATTGTCAATCCACCTCACTCATCTAACCCTCACTTCTTAAACTTACCTATGAGGACGTTACGGGAGACAGTGTCAAAAGCCTTGCTGAAGTTGAGCCAGAAAACGTCCACTGCTCTCCCCTCATCTACCCAGTTAGTCATGCTATCATAGAAGGCTATCAGATTGGTCAAGCATGATTTCCCCTTCGTGAATCCATGCTGACTATTCCCAACAACCTTCTTTTCCTCCACATGCTTAGAGATGACAACCAGAATGAGCTGTTCATCACCTTTCCAGGGATGGGGATGAGGCTGACTGGCTTGTAGTTTCCTGGGTCCTCCTTCTTGCCCTTTTTTGGAGACAGGAGTGACATTGGCTTTTCTCCAGTCCTCAGACACCTCTCCTGTTCTCATTGACCTTTATGATGATGGAGAATGGCTTTGTAATAACATCTGCTAGCTCCCTCAGCACTCATGGATGCATCCCATTGGGGCCCATGGATCTGCAGGTGTCGAGTTTGCCTAAATGATATCTAACTTGATGCTCCTCAACTAAGGGAAAGTCTTCCTTTCTCCAGACTTTTTCTCTTACCTCCAGGGTCTGCGGTTCCTGGGGGCTGGCCTTAGCAGTAAAGACTGAAGCAAAGAATGCATTCAGTAGCTCCGCCTTCTCTTCATCCTCCATGCACCCACCTCATTCAGCAGTGGGCCCAAATTTTCCCTAGTCTTCCTTTTGCTACTTATGTACTTGAAGAAGCCCTTTTTGTTGTCCTTGACATCCCTTGCCAGATTTAATTCCACATGGGCCTTAGCCTTCCTCATTGCATTTCTGAATACTCTGACAGTGTTCCTATATTCCTCCCAAGCAGTCAGTCCCTTTTTCCACATTCTGTAAACTTCCTCCTTCCATTTCAGTTTTTCTAGAAATTCTTTTAACAAGGTAGCTCTGAAGTTCTGAATAGGGTTCATATGAACTTTGAGTGGGTTTATCAGCATTTGTGGGTTCCTTGTAAGTTATCCCCAATGGATTTGAGTGTCCAAGGTAAAAATAAATGGCTGAGGAAATAAGCCTAAGCAGACAGTAAATGATAAAAATTAAACACCAAAATATCATTCTGTTCCAAACTGTTGTTATTGAAACAGATATGTGTGTCTAATTAACCAGGGAGCACCAAATTATTCTCTGAAAAATGTTTAGCTCTAATAAATCTAACTGCCAGTTTAAGCAAGAAAGAGAATCAGGACTTTTTTTTTTTTTTTAATCTAGAGAGCAACTTTTTTTTCCCTATAAAATATGAGATTAAAGTAATTTATACTTAATAGTTTTTCTGCTTTTAATCTTTATTTATTTTGAATCTGATAGCAAGTTCATTAGTTCCCCACAACATGCTAACAAGGAAACAAATGGAATAACATTTTTTTTTCATCTCAAACTAATTAAATAGTAAGTAATACTATCCTTGCTTAATAAGAATTTTACAAGGATCTGCACCTCATTTCTGCAACAGACTTCAACAAGACTAGCCCAGTTTTTAATCCTAGTGTTTGGTAACCTTTGATCACTGACTGGCAAATAATTTGAAGCTTCCATTTTTAAGAGCCATTCTCCTCTTAAATATTCCCTTGCTTTCAATTTTCAGTAAGAAGTCATTGATGCAATTGTACATTACCCTTTCCAGTCCTTAGTTCACTATTTCTCATTCTCATTCAGGTGTTTTAGATGACTGGTTCATATCTAATGATCTTGCTCCATGATAATAGACATTAGGTTTCATCCTTGTCAACTTCCAGATTAAGGGATAAAACTAAGGGAGAAACTTTTGGATTAAGGGATAAATTAAGGAATAGTTACCTGGGCAATGAAATCAGTGAGTTAGCAAAATACGTGGATTTACTAGCTTCAGTTCTTGGATTTATTTCAAGACTAAAGGTAAATGGGTTAAAGGAAGAGAAATATTATCTTTGTGTTTTCTTAACCCCCTGGATTTATTAGAAAGATAACCTGCCACTGGAGAAAATTTAAAGTAACATCATGGCATTCTAATTTGCACCATCTGTTGATAATTGCCAATTCTCTAACATGTCAAATGTGAAAGGCTGAGGGGACGGAACAAAGATGGATATACTTGGTGCATGCCAATCAATTTTCTTCGAAACAGAGGGGACCTAAAGCAGCTGAAAAAGAACTCAAAGTATTTTGGGAGCCATAACAGAAATAGCAGGATGAGCTACTAAATTGTCGTAAAACATAAACTGGAGAGAGTAACGTCTGTCTCCCTATACTTTGCAATAGCAGCCACAGAACACCTTTGTACTTCGCATTTTTCCTCAAGGGTGACATTTAACAGAATATAGCATATGAAAACAGAATATGTTGTTTCTCAGTCCTGAAGATATTTCCCTGAGTACATGAGTTTAAATGCTCTTGTGGAGAATGTGCTTGGACAGCCAAGCATTTCTTCTTGGATCAGCATAACTGGAATTGGTGCTATCTAGGTTGTTGCTATCTCTGTTGTTAAACAGCTGGAGCCAGATGAATCAGTCTGGTGAATCAACAAAAGCAACTTTTAAGTAGAATAACAATATGAGAATCACTGTAAATTTTTATATCATTTATCTCCATCATTTTTTCTCAGGCTGTGGACAGACACTGAAGAGGGTTGTAATTCCAGACATTACTTTCCCTCATCTGGAGGGTACAGTCTTAAAGCCCAGCAAATGGACTAGATTCCGTGAGCACTTCCTAATCTGTTTCAAAGAGAAATATCATGGGTTTGTCTGAAGAGTTTAAATAAGAAACACCCACATAATAGTAACCATAGGCACAGTTGAGAGCGTAGGACCTCTGACTAGTGGGCACTGACTAGCAGATTTGGGCCCTTCTACTTGTAAGAACAAGCATTAATCTTCTCTTTGTTCAGACTAATCCTATATTCTGAGCAGCAGGAGCAGATAGTATGACTGCTAATGCTAGGGTTTTAAAAAAAAAAAAAAGTTTTACTTTTGAAGAACATTTTTGCCAGCCAAATTGTTGGCATTTTCTAGTATTGCTCAAATTTAGTACTCTTTAACAGTCAGGATAGTTCTTCAATATGCCTGTGGCTTTTCTTAGTTGAGAAAAGAGGTGTATTAGACTTAAAAGGAAAGTAACATACAGAATCTGCACGCTTTTAAAAAAAAGAATTATTTAAACCTTTCTTATTCCCTGGTGTTTATATATGTAAATGGTTCTATTTCTCTGTATGAACATATATAAAGATTGTAACTATATCACAGAGAATTAGAGTGACGCTATAGATATAGAAATAAAATTAGACTCAGTTGCTAAAGTTGCTTTTATATTTCTCTATGACCAACATAATTTATAGAAAAAAAATATTGACTGCTGCTGTAGCTGCTTTGATAGCTCTATATCTGTGCGAGGAACCCTGGTTTAGAAAAGTTTCACAACTGCAAATCATGTAAATACTGTAAGAACTATCTAAACTAAGAAAAATAATCATGTTAACAGCTTAAGAGAATCTTGTATCAGGAAAGATGTGAAAACCTTCCTCATATCTTAAGACAGGGAATGTGAAAGCGACTACTGACAGTTGAAGGTGAAATAAAAAATATTCTTTCTGTTTACTTACCCTTGGCAGAGTTTAAATTGTTTCAAGATGAAAGAGTTTTTGTTGGAATTGGGCTGATTTAAATCTGTTTGCTCTACTGCTGCTCTTTTTATAGCATCTGTAACATTAGCTTCTGCTCAGGTAACTGTTTCTTGATGAGCAATAGACCACTAGCTAATTCCAGAAAGAACAAAGACAGATATTGTACGATCAATGTTCAGGTAAAGATTTACTGATGTTCAATTTTCTGATCCTGCCATTGACTAGAGCGACTTCACAACATCTACAGCAGACCATCTTTATGGTAATAATCTCACAAATTAACCAGGCGTGGGTTTGTCCCATATTTAGAGTAGAGACTTTCAAGAAAACGTCATTATATTCTTCAAAATACTGTGAATTATTTTATGTGAAAATTCTCTCCTCTTAATATCTTCAGAAAATGAACCAGTAAGGAACAACTCAAATTGAGGCCTCACTAAGCTTGGAGTCCTAGTATAGATTTTGCCAATGTAGTCTGTTGCTCGTACCAAATACCAGCTATTTTTCCTATTAAAATATGTCATTATTCAATTTGTTGTACTCCTCTACCTCTCTTCTTTCTGAAAACAGCAGTGCCTACTTCACAAACTAGTCACCAAATCAACATGAAACACACATTCTTTAGTTAATTTTTGGTAAGTAATTACAATATAGACTGACTGGTCATGGCATTAATAAAAAAAAATGCTATTATCTGTTCTTTATCTATTGTTCCATTCACATTATAGATAAAGATAAATGAAGAGTCTGTTACTTACCAAGGTTCTCGCTTGTGAAAGGTCAGCTGCTGATAAACGACAGGAAGCAAACAGTGAAACCAACTGTAGCATTCAGGAACTTCAATGGAAAGAAGATCTGGATGTTACTTAAACTAAAGGGGCAAAACCATCTGAATCACATAACTGCAAGGAGCAGGAGGATGAATCTTTCAGTGCTCCTAAATTAACTGAGTAAATAAGTGATTCAAAGAAATATTGGAGTGAAAAGAGATCAAATACCAACAGAAAGAAGAATATATAGGGACAAAGTTAAAAAAAAAAGAGAAACGGGGACGGATTATACTTCCATACTTCCTATGTACTGTTTGTGAGTCAAGCCGTAAGAAGTTGCTTCAATCATATAAATAAAAATTATTTAGTATAGAAGAACCAGAAGTAATATGCAACAGTAATAGAAAGGTATCTATTTAAATGAATATTTTCCTCAGTTTTCTATGAAACTGGTGATGCTGAACGTGAAGACAAAGGTAAGGTAATGAGTGTGTGAATAGAGGTTCAGAAATTGAAATTACTGCAACTGAGGTAGATGTTAAATAAAAACATCCTAAAGTATTCAAATCAGAGGAACCAATTCATTTCTGTTCCAGAACTTGGAGCAAAATGTAATGTAGAATTGCAGACTTCACAGCCAGAATTTGCACTATTTTTTTATTTCCTGAGGTGTCTCATATTAGTGGAGAACAGAAGATAAAGTATGAAAAGGAAGGCAGAGTGACAACCCATTAGTCTGATAAATAATAATATGCAAGGCTTCTTCTGAAAGACATTTTGAAAGAAAGAATAAGATATTGCCAGTCTAACCTGATAGAATTCATTGAAAAATAATTGATTTTCTAGACAGGGAAAGAGAACAGATCTAATCAATCTGATACCACACAGGAATTGTTAGTTAAGAAGAGGAGAAAAAAGGGATTAATCTGGGAATTATAAAGTGGAGAAGGAGGGGTGGTGATAGGAGTAAAGAACAGGAAAAAACTCAGGTAGAGGGAGTCTGCTGCTGTGGTTCCTCAGTGATCGGTCTCTTGAGTGGTTGCATTAATATTTTCTGTAATAACCTTGAAAGAAATATGATATTGAGTTAAACGAAATATATAACTTGTTAGGAAAATTAGAATATCACGCAGAAAGAATTGGATGACCCTGAGTACTGGAAAAATAGGAATAGAATGAAATTCAATAATATGAAATATATGGTCATGCATTTAGGAATTAATAACAACATCTTTTTCAGTAAATCAGGAATTCGTCACTTGGAAATGACTGAGGAAGAGAATCTGTCTCTACACATCATAGACAACTATGTGCCATCAAAATAGTATGACCATGAAAAAGACAAATATGATCCTACAAAGTATCATTTGAAGCATTTTCAAAGGAGACAGGCAGGAATCAATGACATTGAACAAGGCCAAGGTAAAATGTCATCAAAAATAGTATATATATTTCTGATCACCTACAGTCAAGAAAAGTTGCATTCAGACTGTAACAGGTTGGAGAAGGGCACATAAGATCAGGAGAAAGCCTTCTAACAAGAAGAAACAAAATGTTCTTTGGTAGTTTAGACACAGAAAAGAAGGCCAAGAAGGACTGAACTTATACACAAGGAGTGAACACCAGGAAAAAAAATAAATAAATCTTTTGAAGTTAATTGATAACGTTGACATGGAATTAAAAAAAAGCAAGACCCCTAGTCAGGTCATTAATATATGTAGGCATGAAAGGAGAGTAAGATTTCTGCCATAAGAACAATGAGCTATCTACAGGAAGATTGATGACAAAAAAAAAATCTGACCTATTTTTAAAGTGGAACTTGTTTAATTTATTAAAAGTATTATGTAATATACATACTTGTAACATCGGGAGCTGAGCTACCATAAAAAATTAATTTCATCTTAGTTCTATGTTCCTAAGTATTTGCTGACTTACCCGTAAGACAGACTTACCACTAGCTAATGTAAATCAAACTTACAGACTTCAGCCCTTTGTCATTCTGCCAGAGGAAATCCTTAATCAACAGCAGCAGTATATGTTGTATACAACTTCTCATTGAATTATATTTAGCACATCAATTTAGCAGTGAAATTAGAAGTCTTTGTTATGTTACTACATTTCCAATTTTTATTTTATATCATCTTTCAAAGCCAAAGAATTTTTTTTTTGTCTGAAATCAGTGCTGTTTTGCTACTGTATTTTTCATTCACCTTCCAATTTTTAAAAGGTAGGTTTATAGGGTAGGTTAGTAACTGGCAAGATTGCAGGTGTGAAGAGTCTGTCACAACGTACTGTTTCAGGACTTTCCAGGGACTCTAGTTAGAGCTGTGTATGTCCCATTGGGAAGGTAGGAACCATCTGTTTCTAATGGGATAAAGCTTCTGTTTCTACCCCTGCAGGGCTGCAAGATATTGAACTTACAGTCTGTCTTACATTTAAAGGCAGAATGCATTTGGAAAGGAAGTTTGGGAGAAAGGGGGAAGCAATTCTCCGGCAGTTATTGCTTGAAATGACTGAGCTTAAGAATGACAGAAATAAGCCATGAAGAAATGACACAAAGCAGGACAGACTAAAATGTTACATTAACTTATTTTATCACAGTGCTCCAAAATTAGGAGATAGTTAAACTCATGACATGTTTATCACTCACAGAGCTGATGAAACAGTCCATTCACTAGAAGAAAACAGATTTTAGACTTTGCCACTTCATGAGGATAGTACGAGAAAACACTTGGGTAACCAAGTAACTACAGGTAGTTAGATCACGGGAATAGAAAAATGTAAACTGAACTTAGTAAAATTTTCTAAGGGAAAAGCTGAATGTGTAAAAACAGTGGGATCTCTACTAAATGTTATTTACTGGAGAATAAAATTAAACAAGGCAAAGCAAAAAGGTAAAGCAAAACAATGCAAAATGATATTCCCTGCTATTGATGTTTCAGTATGAGCTGAAGAGGAATCCAGCTGCCTAATAAAGGTGATTAAGTACTTCCTCTCCAAAAATGTAGGGAATTGGTCCTTGCAAGGGGAGGCTACACAGATACCCAAATTTACACCCTCAGCAGTGTGAGAAGATACCTCTGGAGGCTTGAACAGGGATATATGGTATGTCTCACTTCAGATTGTGCTTCAGGGGAGAGAGCTCTTATTGGCAGTACTCTACATAGTGCCAATATTCTATACTGGTATATAGAACAGAGGTGTCCCCTTCCATCTGTCATCCTGAAGTTAGTACTTAACTCTTCTTACCTCTTCTCCTGAGAATTCAGTAACAAAGGGGAAAAGCAAATTGTCTTCATCGTTTGTGATCCATCCTGCTCACAGCTGCCCTTGCCAAATGGCTGGCCACCCTTTGTACGGAAAGTTAGCAGTTAGGGCAGCTGTGGGGGATGAAGGATACCAGACACAGAGTAGGAACAATTTCATTCTCATTCCTCTAAGCCATCTCCTTCCTTTCTTACCAGATAAAAATTAGTCTTTCTTTCCTCTTGTCCTGTGACTTTTAACTGCTTGATGGTAAAGAATCTGAGTGTGGAAAAACTCCATGGGCCTGGTGGTTTGGGCACTCTGCCAGCATGTAAGTGTTCAGTCCACTTTCATTGAGTAGCCTAGGACATAGAATAGGGTTCTAGCACTGATTTAGAACAGCCCTTTATAGAAAGAAAGAAAGAAAAAAAAATTCCCAATCAATAGCCAGCACGCCAGAGGATGCTAATTATAGTCCTATAGTTCATGTTTGTCAAGCTTCTCTAAAGACATTCACAGAGTTCAGGTGTCTATTTGCACTGCCCAGTGTGAATGCAGCTCCCATATTTGGGAACTCATATTAAGCACCCAGGGGGCTTTAATCTAAGAATGAAGCTACCTAATTTAAATGCCTTGGGAATTAGACAATTTGCAGAAGTGGGTAAGTATTGGATTTCTTTTAGGGACTTTGATGGGGTTTAGGCAGAGTGTATGTCACCTTGAATTCCTAGACTTGGATTTTCGAAGAAGCGTACTAAGAATGGATTTTAAAAGTAAGTTGACAGGCGGTTTGTTTCTTGCATATTAGCCGAGTCCCTGTAAACAGGCATTATTAGCTGTAGTTTTTGGCTTTCCTTTAACTTCGTTTTCTGTTTTGTTAAGACAGATATAAGAGTGTATATCTGTACTTATGTGCATATGCATGTGAATAATAATACATTTTTATGACATGAGTTTAAGAGCCAAATAACCTATATAATTTATTTACTATGCATTTCAGAGCAATCCACTTTAATAACTTCTATTTTTAAATACAAGGCAACTAGGGATGGATTAATGAGGCCTAATATTATGAAAAGAAAATTAATGATACATGTGGAGATAATACCTCACAACACAAGCCAGCAGGGGACTATTCTCCATTAGAAGCTCGAGTTCTGTGAAGGTTCAATGGTGCATTTGAATGCATTATTTTATTAGCACGTAGTTATAGTTTTCAGAACTGTGGAAATTCTGTTTTCTTACAAGATATTATTATTGGAAAGCTCACCCAAACACATTTGGTCCTGCGGCAACCCCTGAGATAATCATCTTTCCAAAATGTCAAAACAATAATATGCAAAGTTATAAGAAGAGCAACAAAATTGACAGAAACACAGAATTCCTGCACCAAATGAAATTAAAAGGGCCTATTCTAGTTAGGTCCCAACCCACAAAGAGTTCACATTCCTATCTTTAACAGTGTGAATAGTCATATTGATTTCATATTGAAAAATATTCACAGGATTAAGGTTTAAATTGGGGTCAGATGTCTCTGGTCACTTTTGTTGCCCTTCTTGAACTCTATGGCACTACTCACATGCTCAAAATTGAATGTTTGTAATGTCAGGGTCTCAGTCTGGAAATAACAAAAGTAGAATCAGATATGATAGAGAAGTAGTTTTGTATGCTACACTGTAAAAAAAAATAATCAAAAGCTTCTGTTTATATCCAAGATGCTAAGACTGAGTTGCACAAAAGGTCTGGGTGAATGGTCCCTCAGGAACATATATTTGATATCGGTTTGGATTTTGTCTCATGATATTTAGAAAAGCAAAACAGGATAGATTCACAGAAGAGATTTGAACACAGTCTTCTCTTATACAGCTGTGTAATAAGCTTAATAACGCCAAATTGTCTACTGTGGATGGACATGTATTCCATATCCACCCAAGGGTACTGAGGGAGTTGGCAGAGGTGCTCACTAGGCCACTTTGCATCATTTATGAGCAGTCCTGCATAATCGGGGAGGTCCCAGCTGACTGGAGGTTGGCAAACGTGACACCCATCCACAAGAAGGGCTGGAAAGAAGATCCAGGGAACTATAGGCCGGTCAGTACCTGGGAAGGTTAGGGAACAGATCATCCTCAGTGCCGTTACACGGCACATGCAGAGAACTGGGTGATCAGGCCCAGTCAGCATGGGTTTGTGAAAGGCAGGTCATGCCTGACAAACCTGATCTCCTTCTATGACAAGGTGATCTGCTTAGTGGATGAGGGAAAAGCTGTAGATGTTGTCTACCTGGATTTTTGCAAAGCTTTTGACACTATTTCCCACAGCATTCTCCTGGAGAAACTGGCTGCTCATGGCCTGGACAGGTGTATTCTTCACTGGGTAAAAAAATGGCTGGATGGCTGTGCCCAGAGGGTGGTGGTGACTGGAGTTAAATCCAGCTGGTGTCCAGTCACAAGTGGTGTCCCCCAGGGCTTGGTGCTGGGGCCTGTTCTCTTTAATATCTTTATCAATGATCTGGATGAGGGGATCGAATGCACCCTCAGTAAGTTCGCAGATGACACTAAGCTAGGCGGGCGTGTTGGTCTGCTTGAGGGTAGGATGACTCTGCAGAGTGATCTGGACAGGCTGGACTGATGGGCCAAGGCCAATGGTATGAGGTTCAACAAGGCCGAGTGCCGGGTCCTGCACTTGGGTCACAGCAACCCCATGCAGCACTACAGGATTGGGGCAGAGTGGCTTGAAAGCTGCCTGGCAGAGAAGGACCCAGGGATGTTGGTGGACAGCCGGCTGAATATGAGCCAGCAGTGTGCCCAGGTGGCCAAGAAGGCCAACAGCATCCTAGCCTGTATCAGGAATAGTGTGGCCAGCAGGACTAGGGAAGTGATTATGCCCCTGTACTCGGCACTGGTAAGACCTCACCTTGAGTACTGTGTTCAGTTTTGGGCCCCTCACTGCAAAAAGGACATTGAGGTGTTGGAACGTGTCCAAAGAAGGGCTGCAAAGCTGGTGAGGGGTCTGAAGGACAAATCTGATGAGGAATGACTGAGGGAACTGGGGTTGTTTAGCCTGGAGAAGAGGAGGCTGAGGGGAGACCTTATCACCCTCTACAAGTACCTGAAAGGAGGTTGTAGAGGGGTGGGGGCTGACCTCTTCTCCCTGGTGACAAGTGATAGGATGAGAGGAAATGGATTCAAGTTATGTCAGGGGAGGTTTAGATTGGATATTAGGAAACATTTTTTCACTGAAAGGGTTATTAAACATTGGAATAGGCTGCCCAGAGAGGTGGTGGATTCACCATCCCTGGAGGTGTTTAAAAAAAGGGTAGATGTGGTACTTGGGGACATGGTTTAGAAATGGTTTTGTCAGGGTAGGCTACTGGTTGGACTTGATGATCTTAAAGGTGTCTTCCAACCTCAGCAATTCTATGATTCTATGATTCTATATGCCTGGGGAAATCAGGGTACCTAAAAGAGGATGCAAAGCCAAAATGATGTGGCTATAGCTCAGTGGTAGCCTGAGCTACTGTAATTGCTGGTCTTGCCTTTTCATCCACTGTTGGGTGGGATTTTGAGTCCCTTCACTGCCACCACTGTGGTATTGCTCCACTACTGGCTTTGCTGTGATCCTTCAGCACACTGATCAGTCACTTTTATTGACCAATTTTCTGTAGATATACCGAGTTGAGGCAATTCGGGAAAGTATCCAATAAATGCCAGGACCTTTTAAAAGGAAATTGTAGCAATGTCTGGCTGTGGGGAAGAAAAAGGAGGACAACAGCTTCTAGTTATAGGCTTGCAGTGTCATGGATCTGTTGAAGAGCTCTATTTCACCAGAAGCTCCTAAAAGATATACTCCTACAAAGACAGCAGTACATTCCATGGCTGTTTCAGAAATTCAATTTTAAAATCTGTAAGAGTGAGAAAAACCTAACTGGAAATTCACTGGCCTTGGATTAAGCATTAGCATTAAGGTTAGTGCCTTTAAAATAAATTAATTTAGAATCATGTGTTTCTTTTTTTTTTTTTTTAATAGATGTTTACTCTGCTCTGCCTTCTTTATCCCACTTATAGTAATCACCATATAGCAAGGAATATTCAATTCCTTTTCCCCCATCTCCCTTCCTGCTTTCCCAAAGTGGTGTAAACCATCATCTACTATGTAGATTGAAACCACCTGGTTAAAGAGGAGGAATACTTCCATTTCTACATGGTGAAGCTGTTCCACCCTTTCTGGATTATTTACATATTCTTTTGAGAAGGCAGTGATCCTATATTCCAGGTGAGCACCCTAATCAGCAGGCTGCCAAGTCATTCTGCTCTACTTCTGGCCCTGTAGATATTAAATTATTTCCTGGAAAGTGAGACAGAAGAGGCTGAGAAAATCCCTTCCTGGAACACCTCACCAGTGGGCACCCCTCAGGCAGGTGTGGATTCAGCCAGAAGAGGAGCAGAGCTTATCTCCCTCACATGTCATCAACCACTGAATTGCTCCTTTGCCTTTCTTACAGACTGGCTACACGATGAATCCACCCAGGTAAAACAGTCCTGGAAATATCTATTTTATTAATCAAGCTGGGATTTAGGCAGAATCTTGGCACCTCACTGTTTAATGCTTACAGAATTAAACTGTTGCGCGTGCCAGGATTAAGTGCCTAAGAGACTTCACTAATGGGAATTTAGGTGCCCAAGGGCTTTAACCTTGACTACTACAGTTAGTCATGAGGTGGAAGGTTTTGAAACCCAGTGGTGCCATGAACAAAGCTGTGCTTTATCAGTCAGGTATGAAATCTTTCTATCGTGCATCAAAGCTTCATCTGGAGAGTTTCTCCTCCTGTCAGGAATATAACCAGTAGAACACAATATTACATCCTATTTTTTAGGCAAATTATTTTTAATAATCAAATAGAGATGACAGGTATGACTCTGAATGAGGTTTGCAATTTTCTTTAGCTAGTATAAATACAAGAACTACCTCAGACTATATAAAACAATCACTGATTACTAGTTATAGAAGGACATTATTTTTTGTGTGGCAATGCAGGTTCATTAGAGGTTATTTTCTCTTCCCCTGAGCAGTTTTAATGAAGGTTCTCCTATGCTGCTGCTTCTGTTATCTTTCTGAACTCAATATCCCCATCAGGCTGCATACATCTTCTGCATTGCTTCTGCAAGTATGTGCTAACAAAAAACAGACAAAGAAATTGTAAGGTATGCTTAAAACACACTCCAAGAACTAAAGGACATAATCAGCTTACTTGGATTTGCTAATGTGCCTGTCTATTCATTTGATATGAATTAAAATAAACTCCAAATGTAAGTAATTTAGAAATACAGATTTCTGGAAAGCCTATGAAAAGTGAATACTTAAGTCATGTAAGCACTTTTGAAAATCTCACCCCACAGATGGGATTCATCCCTCTTTGTGCAGCTATGTGAAAGCTAGCATAGCCTGAGCAAGCTGTCTGGGCTCCTTTTGTAATCAGCGGAGAGAGATAAGCGTGTCCAGAAGGCAATTTTTCTCGTTTCCTTTTCTCCATGGAAGAGGAGGAGAAATCCAAGGAGAAGTCTAATTTTTATACGATTAACCTTAGGTGAGATGAGTGCTACGTTTGACTTGCTGTAACACTCAGTTCTTGTCAGGATTAACAGGATGAATATTTTCTGATTTGTTAAAGAGTAATGAACAAAACTTGAACATGTATAAATACACTTGTACTTCGTTTCTCAGCCCAGACCCTCACTGGTGTAGACTCCTGATACACTGGCCATTGTGCTAAATCAATCAAAAGTTTGCCAGGCTTAGGATGATAGTTGTAGTTGTAGGAGGAGGGGAGTCTGCATCTGTTAAAAGTTCAAAAATTCTTAGGCTGACATTAACTTTCCCCATTTCTTGCTGATGTATACGCAAGGGCAACAATGCATATAGCACAAAGGAATATTTGAAAGTAAAGAAGCTGACATCCTTTTTCATTAATGTGTTTCTTTTACATTTAATAAAATTACAAATCTGTTTCCTATTATGTTAATTTTCACAAGACAATGTTTTTAGAATACATTTTTCTCAGAACTTTCTTCTAAATTTTTCAGCCCTGAGCAAACTAACAATCCACATATATTTACCAATATTCAGGAATATTTATAGGAAGTTCTGATTTCTGTAATTGCAATGAAATATTAAACAAAAATTCTGAATTTGGATAAAACCCTATCTTTTAACACTGAAATGGACACTGAAATGGTGAAACGGACACTCATTTCATCTTGTGTAAAATATATACACGAAATTTTCTTTTTTTAAAGAAAATCTTCTCCTATTCACGTATTATTTTAAAGCATGCTCTAAAGCATCTCTAAAGCTTTGTAAGCAATGTAAATACTTCGTAATAAGTATTTTTTGTAGAACATAAAACACTCTCTGGCACTTTATAATAGCTTTTCCAATGTATATTTCCTTTGTGTTCACAGCTTCACAGCAATGTTATTTGTGTGTATGGATATATCTGGATCTGGATGCAGCTGTGTGGACGATTCAGCTGATGGTAGCATAAAATGTATCTTTTCCAGCTTCAGCTGTGGCAGAAGGAAGCTTGGGTTTCTATAGCAGTTTCACCAGCACAAGTCAAAAGAAACTCAGATGCAGCCAGCAAGGTGACTTTGCATTCCCTATAGTCTAAGCAGTATATTTAGCACGGGACCACAACTGTAGAAGGTGTCGGCTGAGCCACTGGAATCAGGTAGCAGCGGCTCTGGGAATGAGAGCTGAGCAAATCTGGGGATAGAATCTAGTGCTACCTGTCTGCTTCAGGTATGCTCATTTAGTTCATGCGGCAGCCAAAACAAATCCATCCTCATTTCTACTTTAACATGATTTTCAGCTACCTCATGTGTGCTTGCACTTGTGTTATATTCATATTTCTTACTTACAGTCTCATCTAAGCCTAAGTGAGATCAGACTTTGTTCCTCATGATGGAGTGTAAAATACCGATCGGGTAAATAAAAAGCATTTTATACTTATTTATTAATGTTATTTATTATTATTGCTATTTTCTGTCAAATCCCATCTTGCTGGTTTCTTTCGCCCTTGGTGAGTATCCTCCCCACCCTTGCAGAGCTGCCTGCTCGCTGCCTATCACAGGCAGGCTGAAACACCTGGGTGCTCGTCCCGCACAGCTGTACACACGCCACTGCCCAGCCGTCTGCAGAGTGCTCCATATGGCCATTCCCACTGTAGAGTGGGCTGACGGGCAGCTCCATCCGAGGGGGAACAGTTATGGTATAATTAGAAAACCCTGCATTAGCATTAGCTACAATAAGAACAGTGTCAAACCTCTGCCCCAAGCCCAACCTTTACCCCAAGTTCAAGGAGATTTAGTTTACCCGTTTGTTTCTTTCTTTGGGGTGGGGTGAGGGGTGTTCTTTTTTGAGTTTCTGTACTTTCCCCTGCCACCTGTGAACAGAAGTGCCAAAATGCCATTACAGCGGCTGTTCCTGCCGTGTTTGTTCCGGGTCTGCAAATGGAATATATTGAAAATTCCATTTCAAAATTCACTCTTGTATGATTAATTCTAGCCCAGCCCAGATAATGGGTAGGGATATAGGTATCTGAAAAGTAAACAGAGGAAAAAAAAAATCAATTAAACCTTGAAACATTAATAATACGTGAAATTCAGATGGTTCAGGAAAAAAATTGTGTCTGAGACAATGTCTTAACACTGAAACTAATATCCTTAAAAGCTGCTTCTGAGTGTCACCCCTTGTCATTTTGTGTACAGTATAAACTACAGTACAGTATAGAACTACAAACAGAGGCAGGGATACTTTTGGATATGGTGGGGAGAAAGGAGTTGAGACATAGGGAGTAAGAAGAAGGGAGCGAAAATCTCAGCTGATGTAAGCTTGCATAGCTTCGATCACTTCAAAGGAGTTACAATGATGCCTTAATTCAGATGAACTGACCCCGTACATCTTACAAATGTTCACGCTGCTGAATTATATTTTTTCCTCCCTTCCTTCTCTTATTTTCTTCCTGAATTTTCACTACTGATTTACCACATAAGAATTACAATGTGACTGTCTGTTAATGGCAGCACATTTTTAACCTACATAGTCATGGGCACAAAAAGGTTTCTCATCAAAAGAGAGCTGCAAGCAACATCTTCCCCTCCTCCCCTTCTTTCTTTCCAGCTCAATTAAGAAACAACATATTTTTCCTCTCAGTGCTTGCCTTTTATCTATTCCTCTTCTCATGTTTCTCTATTTTTTCTCCTTCATGGCATAACAGTGGTGCTGAATGTTGATGAGATAATACTGAGTTTAACCCCGCACAGTCCTTTTCCTAATTTCTTCAAATACTAGAAACATGACCTGCACTTTTTGACATGGCCTGCTAGCCCAGGGAGCTGGTATAAATCTCACAACATCCCTTTACTCCAAGACCAGAGGATGTGGAATAATACACTTTACTGATGAGCAAAAGTTGGAAAACAACATACTCTGCATCAAAAGTGACTGGTCAACATTGTTAGACTTCTTGTTTATTTCTTACTTAGTTGTCTCTAAAAAAAGAAGTGAGACTTATTTCCAAGACAATCACTGGTCTATACAAATGCTTTCTATCACAGTTTTACATATGAAAAGTGAAAGCTTGTACTGGAAAATTATTTTTATAAACATCACTTTTTGTCACCCACCAGTAGAGAATCATCTTATGTCTGAATTTGTTTAGCTTTTGTAAGAGACAAATGATGGATATTTGAAAAATGGTCAATATAATGGCATATGGGGTTTTCTTTCAACAAAATGAAAAATGATAGAATACTTGCTTAATTTTTAATACTATAACTAATCATATTTTTGTTATTATTCAGATTTGGTGACATCACTGAATTTAGAAGTTTTACTTCAACTGTATTTATAACAATTTGAAAGCTGATCTAGTGAAAAAATTTCCTTGATGATATGAATAAGTATATTAATTTCAAAACAATGGGTTTTGCTTTTATAATACATAGTCTTTCTGTAATGTCTGCTATAAACTATGGGTTCCTCCATACCACTCAAAACTACATACTAATTTGAAAACATTGTTGATTAAAACATGCATAATGATGAATGAAAATTTTAACAAGGCTTTTTTGTTTCTTGCTGAAGAGTGAAAAATGCCCCACTGAATCATGATGTTTTCATTTTCTAGCAAGCATCAATTGCAAATTAATACGTGTTATCAAAGTTTTCATGAACAGAAGAAGAAAAGAAGAAATGATGGCTGGTTTGAACTGTCAAGGTAATCTAAAACTGAGCTTTTAGTTTTCACTGAAAACTATCTGAGTAGTGTGGTTCCTAATTCTTCTTTTTCTCTTCCTTAATTTTTTAAGATAACTGAAACACAGCTCAAAGAAAATCATAGGTAAAACTAATAGGGAAATTTCCAAAGGTGGAAAAAAAACAAACCGCCACGTCAAAATGCTTTTGTTCTATGATCTCAGAGTCTCTTGCTGTTCTGCTTTGTCTTATTTTCTCAAATATCTCTTCAAATATAAACAGCTGTGGCTGTTATCATAACCAAACTTGCAAGTTTGCTCATAAGTTCACAAACTGCTGAGCTCACAAATATATAAAAACATAAAAAAGTAAGCTAAAATTTGTAAGTTGTAAGGAAGGACAATACTGCTGGATGCAGTGGTTATGCGAATATCCTTTAACAGTTACCAGATAACCACCATCTGGTAGAAAAACGTCACTGTTGAACATACTATTAAAGCCTTCCAAGTTTTCTTTGATTATAACAGAAAATCCTATTGGCTGTCCATACATTGCGTCTTAATTTATAAAAACTTTTGCTCACAGAAAAAAATGTGGACAGTATAATTTGTTAATGAGGAACATAGTCAGTTTTCAGCATCCTTCCTGGGAGCACTGGGAACACGGCATTTGCTGAAGAGTCTCACTCTTCACAGCAGGGCTTATTGCCAGGTAGAAACTACCATCCTGACTAATTTAATAACACAGGATATTGGTTTCAGACACACTGATGACAGATTGAAATCTAATGGCCTACAGGTGATAATGTGAAAAAATAATAGCCTGGATACATAAAAACTTTTTGCATATAGTGACAACCACTGTACCTGCAAGGGAGACAAGAAGAGTCCTTCAACACCTATATATTTATTTATTTTTTTTAACTACAAACGTTCTAGAAAAGGTCCTTAATAACAATACTGACAGTGTATGAGAATCACAATTCTGACACTACTGTATAATTAATTTATGTTGTACAGATGTTAGAGAAAATCAACCAGCCATATAGGAATAATGGATCTTTAGAGAATGGAACAATTAATTGTCGTTGTATTTGCCAGTGAGAGACTACAGAAACATTTATTTTTTAGAATGAATTTCAACTCTCAGCTTTAGAAAAAGGATGCCTGGCACCTAATAATTAGCGAACCAGAATCTATGCACCAAATTATTATAATGTACATATTCATTTCATTAGATTCACACCACCGTGTGGTGTAAAGCGGGAATAATTAAACACCAGATGGTGGTGTAAACTCCAATAGCGAGAGCTCATACATAATGCATGAGAATGGGATTTACTGTTGTTTTTATCCATTTGGAGCCATTAAGCTGCTCTTGGACCCCAAACGATGTCTCAGAGAAAAAGATCTCTCTGGATTGAGAATTCCTCTATACCGAACAATTTGTTCATTTGCTCTGTCATATCCTCATCAGTTATCTTCCTGCTCAGCTTCCAGAATTTCCGAGAACACATTATTTTCTGGCAGCGCTCACAAAACTCCTGAGCTTTTCCATCATACAGAAGCACCCGAGCTTACGGGATATCATTTTATGTTGCTGCCAGCAGTATAAAGTTTAAGATTAGGACCTTTGGAAATTGAATCTGATTTTTAATGATTGTAGTGTCACATTTCCAGCCCGAAATACTTTTAAAACGTCATTAACTGATGTACCATTAATCATTTAGATTTTTTTGACCATTAAAATATCTTTTTTTTTTCATTAAAGAAGTAATGAATATGAAAGTGAAGTGAAGACAGGATATATAGTATATTAATGGCTGGAATGGAGAGCAGATTAGCGTGCTTAATTCTCCTTCAGTCATGACATTTCACTTAGGTGTTTATATTGCTCCTGAGTAAAACAATGGCAGTTAAAAACAAGTTAGTAGTTCCTCTCCTAATCAGTCCTGTAAAAGAAAACAAGGACGTTAACGTCTGTATCATTTGCTCCTTCACCACTACCAAGTGAATCAAAACCAGTAAGGTTAGAAATCAAGATATACTTTTTTTAACTACTGCATGAGAAAACATATTCTTGATAATGACTTTTGATGTCTGCAACATTCACAAAAGCCTCCATCCCCCCAGAACAGAACGTTGCTTTGCCTACTCTGTGCCGCTGTATGAAGGACACAGGGTCTAATGCTTAGTTGCTACTGATTAGTCCTGCTTCCCTGCATCTGACAGTTCCCCTTACCTTCTGGTACCCCGTCTGTCCAGAAAAGGAGAACCAGGATGCCAGAAGGTCCAGCTGTTTCACAGATATGACAGCTATACACAGTAGCAACAATTCCTATGTTATTATTTCTCAGCAAGCTTTGTGAAAGATGTGTGCCTTCCAGCACCCTTTTGGGTGGAGCTCCATGTCTGGAAGACACATCCAAAAAAATATATTTATATGAGAAATGGTGGTAGTTTTAAGACATTTGTAGTCAGTCAAGTCATGGGTAGATGCAGTTCCACTTCTAACAGAGAGGTGAGGAGGACACACTGTTACAGCTACATCCCACACCAGAGGATAGGATATTATGACTCCCGTGGCTCTGAGGGGTAAGTTATCAAGGTTTTTCTAACTGATATCAAGTAGCTTTACACACGTGGCTAAATGCACGGTGTACATGATCGTGAGTACAAAAGCAAACCTCCCTTGCCTCTAACAGGTATTGTCTGGAGTCCCAGAGATATTCACATGGCTAGGTACTGCAATCAGAAATCATAAAGTTTTCTCAGAAGATCTCATAAGCCTGTGCCTGTCTCTGACTTATGCTCTGCCTCAGTGGCCCTTCTGCCAACTAAGACCATTCAGAGTCAGGGTAGTTCAGGACAGAGGATTTACAGGAGCTTTTATGTTGGTTCTTCTGCACTGGAATAACCTGCGACAAGGTGGGAAAGCACTGTAACCCGGCAAGCTTTGAAGCAGCTATAGCTTTACAAAGCAACTTAGATTTTCATACAGGGTTGAATTTCAAGTAGCTGGCTCCATTTTGCTAAAATCAGCTATTGAAATCACAGTGAGGTCCAAAACTGTCTACCTAAGAACAATTTATCAGGTTTCACTCACCGTTGCAGCTCCACCTCTTTGAGACACAAAGTCTGTGCATGGCTCAGGAGGCAGTGCCTTCTCCTTCTCCTCTGCTGTCTCTGGATCCCAGTCTTTTCTACCTTCCTCTACAGATCATCCTGGTTCCTGGAGGCTCCATGATCACCATTCACAACTGCTTGAGAGTGATTTAGTAGCCCAGTCCTTTTTCCCCAAGAAGTTTTTCATTTGAATGCAGCTCATACAATCTAGGCTTATGCCTGCGGTAGCAATGCTTTATCTACTTCAGTACTACACTGGCAAAGGGCTTCTGTGTGGATGTATCTGTATCAGCCAAATCTGCCCTTATATAAGTAGAATAAAACCATACCACGTGTTGTGCTGCTGGTCTAAGTGTAGGTGCTGTAGGAACAGTAGAGATTTCTGCTGTCACAGCTGTTTCAGCCCTTGGTTTTGCCCTGACTGCAGAACCCAGCTGTGCAATCAGGGTTCTGCGTTATGGACATATAGCTTTAGAAGCACACTGACAGAGTAATAGTCACTGCCAGGATTATCGCTGTTTCCATAGTCCTGGGATTGGAAAAAAAGGAATTTTTTAAAAATTAAATGCCTTTCCTCAGAAGAGTTTTATGAAAGTTGAATCACTTTAGTGAAGCCTAAAGCAAAGGAAACTATACAGATCCTATAGCATCAAATATAACCAGAAAATCTTGATGAAGAATTTCCTCTCAAAAGGATTTTTGATGAAAATTGTAAGTGCTGATATACCAACATTTCTGAAAGGGTTAAGAAAAATAAAACCAAAAATGTTTCCTTTTGTGAAAATCCAAATGAAGTTATTTCATTACATCCAGTAGTCTACCATTTAATTTTCAGCTCCTTCAAAATGTTTCATTTCTAATTAATGACCTATTTGTGTAAGGGCTTACAGAAAGTGCAGCTCATGTCACTGTGCTCTGTTTTGCAACGGACTCCTTCGAACACTGTTCCCACTTCAGTGAAGTGCAACTTTTTTATCACAAGTTTTAAGACTCCATGAGCTAGAGAACACGACCCTGAGGATGATAATTCCCACACCCCCCTGTCACAAAAATCTTGAGAAAAACCTGTTTCCTGTTGGGTTACCTTGAAACATTTTTTTAGGAAAGTTGAATATGTTGAAACAATACATTTTACAAGTGCAGTTTACTTGTGCTCAGGGTCCAAAAATAACACTGTCGCAATTGTGATATATCCAGGCTAGCAATTCCTACCTCTCACTGAGCTCAAGCACAATTGTACTACCCATAATGTGAAGGGAGGTGCTGACTCTCAGTGCAGCAGCATGAGCGTGTCTCTTTGTGAAGGAGTGTAAGGATATATTCCAGAGCCAACTGTCCTCACTGAGCAAGACGCAACAGCTGTCTAGTGAAATTTAGTATGTGGTATTTGCCTACGTTTGTGGAGGGCTGGAAACTTTGGTGCTCCCAAGAAGTTCAAACTATATTATCCTTTTATTTCACGATTTCCAACATATTGAAGCCAACGTATTTTGTTTGAGGTAGAAGGAAAAGATGGAGAGAGTCTGCCGATCCATCCAGACACATAGTTCTAGAAGTAAAGGGAAAGAAGACACTACTGCTGCCTCTGTAATTTCTATACAAGGATTACATCGCTTACCATTGCTGCTCCCAAAAGAGAAGTCCCCTGCTGACTTCCTGGATTAAGCAAGAAAACAAATGTTCCCTTCTTCCCACCTTCTTCTTCTTCAAAAGAGAAGGACAGAACCTGACATTGGGGCCAGAAAGACAAGAGCTCACCACGTCAGTATACTTTTAGTATTACCTGTCCCTTATTACCTTTTTTTTTCCCCAGTTTCAAATTTCTACCTATTTCTTGCCTAATGTATCCAGATAAAAGATAACTCATGTTTTCCTTCAAATTCACTACTTTTATTTTTCCACTAACGTAGTGGAAAACTCTTCCAAACTGATGACTATTTCTGGAAGTTTTTCTTCTGGATCTGGTTAAAATTGAGTGTCTAGGAAGTGTAAATAAGAAGTATAAAATATGTAGTTTAAATAAGACTGGGACAAAGAAGTTTTGTGGCATTACTAAGAGCTATTTTGTAAAGTTCTATCTGCCTTTCCCCTAGTACAAGAACAAATGGTAATCAATGAGACAACAAGGTAGAAAAGTCAGAAAGGATCAAAATGTGTATTTTGGAAAAAAAATAATATTATCTATGGAACTCATTGTCACAGGTGAATCCTTAAAATTTTTAGATATGTGTATGGGCAAGAAAAACATATAGCTCTGTAGTGAAAAGTGTTAAAAAAAATAAAAAAACTCTTTTGGAAAACATTGAAATATTTTGTGCTTCAGGCATAAACAGAGATTTAAAGAGGAGGGAAAAGGAGCCATTCATCAGCCAGATAATTAAATAGGGGCTCACTACAGTGTTTTTGAAACTTTTATTTGAAGAAACTGGCATTACTCACAGTTTGATCTGTTCCTGGATTAGAGGAACAACTGATCTGATTCAATACAGCAGTTCCCATGACTTTAGCAGTAAAATTGAAATGGAATAGCCTTCTTAGTAAATTATTTTTCTTGGGTTTTCAGTCTGGTGTGAAAGCCAGACCTCAGTAACTGATTCTGAAACATTCAGGTGTAGGTAAACCTGAAGTTGTTAGGAATCTTTTCTAATTCTGTATGCTCCCAAAGTGTACCCAGCCACTATAATCAATGAAATATGTCATATCCTTAGCTTGGGTTTACCTCCTGTAGATAGGAGATAAAGAGTCTTATAAAATGGTGGAAGTAGAAAGAGCTAGTAATAGCTGAAGTAGATTTTGACAGTTTTGGGCAAAGTGGCATGCCTGACTATTTATGGACAATATGAGTGCATGTATATCAACTAACTATATCCTAGAATGATGTGACTGGCAAATAGCTATTCACTGATTTCATTTTTTTCCTTCACATATTTTTTTTTGTTGTTACTATTGTATTTAGTTATAGTTCAACATGTAATTGGTAACTTTATAACCTAAGAAACTTGTCCTTTTTTGGCAGGCTAATATATTTTTGTCTACAATGTTTATTAGGATAGTTATACCAAGTGGAGTGTAAAAATGCAGTTTCCAGGTAAAATGGCTATGCTAACATCCATGTTGTAGATAAAACTGTATAAACAGAAGATAATTGTGCATGCTTGGATTACATTAGAGATGGCATAACTACTCCTGCACAGGCATTCCTTTAGTGTGACGGCTCTCTGCTATCTCTGTGAAGCTACAATAGAGACATCAACATTTGAACTAATCAGCCCGGACTCCCTGCAGACTCAACGGAGGTATAATTTATCTTCCCTGTTTCAGACACCTACTTCAGGATATCATGAACTGTGTCCTGAAAGAGCTAATATACAGCGCTATCGACTACACAGGTTGGTTATCTCAGACATTCACCACCAATATCTATGCTCACCACCACATCAGTAGGGCTATAACAGCGGTTCTGTAATGTAGATTTTTCAGTCTAGCAGTAGTGGTCAAAGATGTTACTGTGCAGGACACAGCAACTGGATTGCAGTTATCCTTCCAGCAGCTCAGCCTTCAAAGTTGATTGTCATAATAAAACATATCTTTTTCTGCAACAAACTGGTCAGCTGCTAAAAAATGTCTTCCAAAGAGACACCTGTCTAAGACAGGAAGGTTAAATACTTTACTGAAAACCATAAAAGAAATTAATGGTGAGTTCAGGATTGTAACTTTGGAGTATCTGCTCCCACAGTTGAAGGCGGATTATAAAAGTAGGTTCACCTTTGAAGGTTTCAGAAAAACAATCCAAGGTTACTGTTTGGGTACAAAGGGCTATGATACTTAAAGATGTGGCTATCGGATGAGGGATTAAACTAAGTGGTTGTCACTGGCCTCAGCATGAGCTCCAAAACTACACAAGTTGCAGTAGCTGTAGGGCTGCTAGACAACGAGCCACTGTACTGACCAGAAATGTTTCTATTCCTCTATCAGTGCCTGGAAAAAATCTCACAATTGCAACTTAGAGTCAGTGGAGGATTTCATTCTGAGTGCTAGCTAAATGGCTGCTGATAAAACAAATGTCCCACAGGATGCGATTGCTTTTTATTACACAGAGGCCTAGAGTGGGTTCAGGCAATTAGCTGTCAAGGGATGTTTTTAAGGGTGCTACTGTACAGAGGCAGATAAGGTAGAGAGGAAGGGGAAAGCCTTGCAAATAATGTGTATGTTGTTCATGTAGTATTCACAGTAGGTAAAACTGAGGCCGTGCAGGCGGGTGCATCACCCGGACCATATCTGAAAAATTATACTACTGAGTTTGAGTTCTTATCTCTATATCAGCTCCATACTAAAGTTTGTTGAACTATGAATTTGTCCCAGGTTATAGAAGATAGAATTTTTGTTTCTTTTTCCCTACCAAAACTCATTTCCAATGCCGCATGCTACACAAATTTTATAATAAATAACCAAAATGTAACTGGAGACACCACAAACATTGTCTTATCTTGCAGGACTGGGATTTATTTAAACCTGATTTATTGACAGGCTGTGTTGGAAATATGGAGAGAAATTATGCTATTAACATTGTTTGCATATAATCTTCTAGCCTCAGGGATGCTGAATATTAAAGCAGACAAAAAAAAATGACTGCTTATTACAGAACAGGTAGAGAACATATATTGAGTAGAGTAAGTAAAATTCTCAACACACCCCTATATTTCCTGGAGCCCATTTTCAAAGAATTTTGGCTTTGCCAGATTTAGGCTCTGTAGAGATCTAAATGTATTTAAAATAGGACAAACATGTTTTGAGAACCTTATCCAGTATGAGTGTTTCTACAGTCAATGCTCCCTCTATCCTTTGGCTAGACTAAGATCTAATTTAAAAAAAGAAAAAAAAAAAGAAAGAGTGAGCAGACATTCAGATTCAGGTGGTGAAAACTGGCATGTCTTTGGAAGGTGGTAGAGCTAAGGTCTACCATTTGAGTATCTAATACATAGAATATGTGTAAGTATTACTTTTATAACTTTTATTTCAGGAACTGTATAATGTTTAGTTAAAATTAACCTGTACATATTTCATTTAGTGAAGTCTTGGCTCAGATTTATATTTTTTTTAGCAAAAATTCTGTGTTGCAGCAGGGATTGAAGGCTTCAGGCCAAAGTCAAATACTTCTCTTTCTGTCATAAAATTCTTGGAGTTTACCTCATTCTTTCCATATCCAAACTGAAAAACACAATAATATAGGATAGAAAAATATAAACTCTCCTTACAGAACTTAAGTCTTGCACTTCAAACAATTCAGTAAGGTACTTTGAATTAAAATCCATAAAATTACTTCAGTGTGGAAATCCAGCCTAATTCCCTACTTAGACTGCTAAACTGGTATCTGAAATTCTTAAACAGTAACCTTTAAATTACCATTGGAGAAACAATCCGCTCTTTCAGAAGATGTTCTCAGTTGGCCAGCCAAAGGCTGCAGCACGTCCATATAGCTTAACGTCTAGGTCACCGGTCTAGGGATCAGGGAATCATCAGTGAGCTTATCTTCTTATATTTAACAGTCATTGGAAAAATTCCAGAAATGGCTTATAAGAATGAGAGCTGGCTAAAGAATTCTGCTACCTTCTGCGTGCCTTAGCATACCAGGGTGTATGACATACTGTTCCTGCGACATGTCCTATCCTTTACTGCAGGCTTCTCTTGGCATGCTTTCCATTGTCTCTCATGAGTCTAAGACTTTCCATATGTTTTATGCTGACCCTAATATCAAATTCAACTGGCTGTTCAGCTTGGAGTGAGGAGGACAAACAACTGTATTAGGAAAGCTAAAGGAGTCTTCAGCACAAGTGCTTTTTTGTACCCAACACAAATAGGAAATGGTTTAGCAATCAAGTTAACTAGATTTTGCCACACAAAGTGAAGAAATATCATAAATGCTTTTGCATATCTGAGCCTGGGTCACATTTGAACTCAGGACTTCGATGTTTTTGAAAATTTTACGGCTTGTACTTACCCTGATATGAAGGCCATAAAAAGAAAACACTTACTAATTATCTTCTGCTCACGAAAAGAGAGCTGTGTCATCTGAATTTATCTGTCATCATTTGCTATTCTGTTAATGAAGTTGCATGTGAGATGTTAGTTAACCTCTACCACAGTTTTTCAAAGAGTTTTTGGCTTCCTTAGCTTTATGGACAGGGGAGATTGTAGCAAAATTTCCTCCTTATTCTTTTAGACCTTCTTGGTCCTAAGCTAGAGGCTTGTTTTGATAACAATCTGGGACCTGCAGATTGGCAGAGAGTAGGATATTGCTTTGAGCATATGACTGCTAAAAATGTTTTGACGGCATTCATATGTCCCATTTTAACTGGATCTGTGACTGTTAAACGTTTGTGTCATCAGCCTCCAGCAGTGTTTCCCAGGGAGGCAGCTGGCCTCTTGGTTAAGTCAGAGCAAAAGAGGGGCCTGTGATCTTCAGGGGTTGAGCAGCTGAGGGAGAGCGAAGGGAAAATGGAAAACTCTTACATCAGATCCACCATTGACAGATTAACTCTTTGCAACCATTGTGTGAATAACAGACCTTTATTAACACATCTTTTAACTAGTCTCTACGAGAGAATAATGACCCATACAGTTATGCTGGTAAAAGTTAGATCAGTAGCCACAGTGATGTCTGAGATCTCTGAATGTAATGACTAATTTGCTTTTATTATACCTTTTAGCACGGTATATACCTTCGGTGTTTCTCTCTAATAATACAAGATTACGATCATGATAAATATTCTTACTTACAATTAATTAAGTAAAAATGTATTTCTTCTTCCCTGGATTTATACTGATACTATTGATAATGTCCTTTTTATGTAACGTTGTTATTGTTTTTTGCACCAATGTTGCTGGTTACCTCATCAAGAAAGTATTCCAGAAATCATTTCAGAGTAACCACCAATCAGTGCAGTAATGTTTCATTTCCAAAATTATCTCCTTAGATCTGTTACTGGAAACAACACAAACAACATTTATCTGTTGTAGAAGGAAATCACGTTTCTCCTGACTATTCTCCTGAGTAAATTACTGCTTCTATTTCAAAACATCAGGTTCTGTCCAATTCTCAGATCCAATGAATCTGTTTTATGCCATTCTTCCTAGGCCAAGGAAGACTAATTAATCCCAGTAGAGAAAACTTCCACTGCCATTCATCTCTTGTTGCAGTTCTTCAGTCTCTTTTTTTTCTGCTGTCCTAATTCATGATGTATTTTTAGGGGCAAGGAATTACAGGGAGAACAGTTGAGGCGTTTTTCTCTGCAGGTAGTCTCTAATTTCTTTGTGGATGCACCCCAGAGCATGGGACTGTTGATTTATCCCCAGATTACTGTGCATCTCTTCATGCACTTCTCAGCTGCAGATGTATCTTCTTGGGCTTGGGCTATAAATCTCTCTTGCTATTCTGCTGGGACTTTCACTGGTGAAATTCACTACATTTGCTAATGAATAAACAGGGTTAATGGATATTTATTGAATAGATTTTCATTGTGCATTGGTTATATCGTGTATTGTTTTCATTCACAAACTTCATGGACACTTTACCAGAGCATTAAAAAATAAGAATAAATTAAAAAAGGAATGGATCAAACATTGCAGCAGAGTTTAGTGTCAGATGGACAGGCAGACAATCTAGATAGATGTCACTTGGCACTAGATGACTGTAAGTTGCCTTATGCTGTTCGCTGAATGATGGATGACAAATCTTATTGTTATACAGATGCTTAACTCACTGGTGTGCATTATAATTTTGAAGATGCCATCTGATTTGCAGAGATTAGTATGCTATACGGCTATAGATATTTTGCAGGCGGTAGGAACTGGAATTGGTTTATTTTTTCCTGTTGTTTGTTGCCTGACAGCTTTGACTCCAAGACCCATTCATTATACCAAACTGAATTTATAGAGGTCTGGACTTTGGCTTTTGCTTCAGTGAAAAAACCCAGGTTCTCATTTATTGGATTTGCAATGGAGATATACTATGACTAGCACCTACACGGAGATATTCTTGATATAAACATATTAGAAGACCATGGTGAAGTTGACTGGTGCTGAAAAATAAGAAGGAGGTGGTAAGAGAATATTTGCATAAGGCTCACCTAAACATATCTTCAAGTTTGCTAATGTCCCCATCCAGCTTGGCATAGGCCTTAGAAGCACTGTGTAATGGGGATAAATTCTCAAACAATGTGGGAAAGAACATCTGCTGAGGGGTTTATGTAATTTTCCACTCAATTTGTTCTGTCAAGAAGATAAAGTATTTCACTCCTTTGAAGAGACCAATACTATGGGTTAAAAAACTAACACTTAAAATGGCACAAATTCACTATGAAGCAAACTTTCTTTGTTAGTTCTGGTTTTCTCTGTTATTTTTTCCTGTACTGAGTCACTTCAGTTTGCTTTTTTTCCCCTCTTCCTTTTATTTTCATCTCTGTTTGCTGCAGTAAAACATACAAGGATCCGGGAAACAAGAAACGTGACATCCCTAAACAACAAGACAGAACCATATTTCTCAAACACTGGGTGTGCTTCTACCAACACACTGACACAATGGCTGAATGGCTGCTCGGTACTTTCTGACTTTCACTGAACATATTTGCCCTGCATTACAAGTAAAACAGTAGAATTGCACCTTTAGCAATAGAAACACAGTCTAGAAACACTCAAAATATGTAAGTTTGTGTTTCCTATTTTCCACATCAGAGCAGACCAAGGGGAAACATTAAATGCATAAAACTGAAAGGCTTCTAATGCATTGTAGGCTTTCAGTATAGTACCTTTAGGGCTCCCCAAACAGCACAATATGATTTATAAACTGTACTGAAAGCCTTCTCCTGTAGTGCAGTGACTGTTATCATTGGTCTCCTTATTCACATTTCCTGTGGAGGAAATAGCTGTTATCAAATAGTATAGATACTAAATAATATCAAATAGTACATCCTTTAATGCCTTTAGTGTGAATTTGTTGCTCTGTATCTGATTCGTTATTTTTACTTTATTTACTTTGCTCATGTGATACAAAAACTAATACTAAAGGATGTTTTTCCCTTTAATAACAGAAAGTTACAGTATTAAAATTGAATAAAGTGTTTAAAATTATGTGCTTAACTGACATGTAGCCTGTCAAATACCTTTTAGCATTCCATGAGAGCAGCATGCTTCACTACTGCATGGCAGCAAATCTGAATAGGCTGGCGAGTATGTATCTTTACTTTTCTCGGAAACGTGTAATATTTTCATTCCTCAGAACTTTTAAACAGAGCTAAAAGATTTTGCATCAACCCTTGAAGACAAGGGCTAAGTATATGGAGAGATACCAATGGGTTAGCTGTCCCAACAGCTACTTCTGTGTTTGTTTTCCAAGTTGGTTGAACCAGAAAGCATCGGCACTCACACGGGAGAGCGTGTTGTTACATAAGTCCCACATGAGACCCAGCTGGACAAATATTTGAATCATAGACCCTTAGAGGCTCACAAAGCTCTCAGTCAACTGCTAACTGCCCTTGCACAGCAGTACCTCAACCATCTTGGTGTACATGAGTTGATAGCAGAAGTCCTAGAGAAGCTGATATTGTGCTGAACACCTATAGATGGATTTGAGTTGCCTGAAAAGCCAGGCATGAATTGTTGGGTCTAAATCTCTGAGTTCTCCAACTTCACCTCCTCACTTCCTCCTCACTTTGTGACAATGGGATACAAAATAATGTGATTGGAGTTAAGCAAATTAAGAGAAAGGAGAAAAATATACTCAGATAAAACCAAGCCATTTAAACTCTACACTAAATCTTTTTATTTTTGGTGTGGGTTTGGGGTTTTTTTAAGCCTCTCAGCATTTAGTTTAGGTAGACAAGTTTCAGTAACACAGTATGCACATCATCTGTAAACTTCTATAGACTTTATATGTAATAAAGTAGATGAGATTACACAGCAAGGGAATGGCATACTTCTGTTTCCAATGAGCTCTAGTAGTGATCAAATTCTTCCATTTCATAATTTATAGTCATCAAGTGTATGATGGCTAATTTATGTTAGTCTGAGTTCCATTTCACTCTAGCCATGGCCCTTTGTGCTTTGTCTCCTACAGGTTCTTTATATCTTCTTCCTTCTGACCTGTTTTGTACATGTATAATATTACTGGTACTTGTGCTCTTACCTCCTGCATTTTAAAATATTTATGGGCAACTCAGTTGTTTTGTACAGGTGACAAACCTTAAAACATAGCAAGTAATTACCCTTGCTATGCCACTATGAAATTTAATTTTTAAAGGAATTATTTTCTTATTGTCATGGTTTAGCCCCAACTGGCAACAAAGAACCATGTGGTTGCTTGATCACTCCCCCCCCAGCAGCGGGATAGGGGGAGGATCAGAAGAAAATGGTGAAACTCGTGGGGGCTGAGATAAAGGCAATTTAACAGAACAGCAAAGAGGAAAGCAACAAAAATAATACTGATAATATACAAAACATTATTAATGTACCACCACTCACTGACCAGACCCAGAAAAACCCCAGCCCACTCCCAAGCAGTGATTCTTGCCCACCCCTGGCCACCTTCCCCAGTTACATACTGAGCATGAAGTCGCATGGTGTCAAATATACCTTTGGCTAGTTTTGGTCAGCCTTTCCCTTCATGTCCCATCCCAGCTCCTTGTGAAAATTAACCCCGTCCCTGACAGAACCACAACACTTATTTATTATTTATTTCACAAATTTTGAGGTAAGGGCTGTTTTATTTGTGTATTTTAAGTGTACCATTACCATTTAAAAAATAAATAAGGAATAACTTTGTGGTCAGATTAATTTACAGATCAGTAAGATTATAATGGTATATACATAAAAACTAAAAAAAAAAAAGGAAAAGGAAAAATAGTGTGTCAGCCTTTGCAAGCAAGCTTTGTTAGCAAATTTTGGATACAAAAATGCAAAGAGAAATGATCCCTTCAGTTACAAACATAAGATTCATGTTATTTATAAGTGTGAGTGGGATGATTTCTTATAAATGCCATATTATTTTCATGATGTCTGCCATTACACACAAATGGTTTCTGTATATAGAGGAATATAGAAGCTCTAAGAGGTAATATTGGAACAATAAAGGAAGAACCTCCAGAAACTTACTTAGAGTAAGGACAATCCTTTCATGAATGAGAGGGGCATATTGTACACCACATAGTGATGGTGATACTGACAACGCCTTAAAAGAAGAGCAAACACTTAACATTTCGAAATACTGAAGTCCTAGGTAAACAATAAACTTTAAATTAAATTCAAAGTGACACGACAATTAAGGGGTTTGGTGTGTTGCCAGGACCCAATACTAAAAAGTTCTATGATGTACATTGAAATGTTTTAGCTCTGCCCAGTTCCCTCCTCCTCCCAACCACAGCAGAGCCATTGCCACCCCATGATGTCAACTGGGTAAATTCTGGAGCACGTACCAGCTGGCCCGCCGTGCCTGCAGCATATTCCACTTTGCTGGAGCAGCAGCCAGCTTGAGGTGATCTTTGAAAACCACAGTGCATTGCTAGCCTTTGGTGCTGCTGCTGATGGCAGAGAAAAGGAGCAGAAAGATACAGAAGAGGAAAAAGGAGCTGCAGGGTGTTGAGGGTGGTAATTTTCTCACTGGTAATTTTATCAGTGAAGCTGTTATTTGTTTTTCACTGAGGCTTCTGGCTTTTGCCCATTAGAACAAGACTAAAGCCTGTGGTGAAATGGGGTAATCTCACCAGTTTGTTTTGTCTTCCAGGCAAGGCAGCAAGAAGTGGGTAAAGTCCATATTGCTGACAACAAATGTGGGCAAACTCCATTTGCTTGCATTTACCCTCGACTGTCTCACTGTCTAAAGCTGCCTCTGGTTTCAATCATGGTCAGTGTCACAGACCATATCTCTCTCAGGCACTCAATGACCTGGAACGAGTCTGGCTAGAAGATTAACTAAGCTCTGGTATGGAGACAACAGCTGAGAACTGTGTCTTTCCGGCACAGACCCGAGAAGGGTGAAATTCATCTGAAGGAAAAGCAAAGTTTTTTGAAAGCTGGATTGAAACTGTGAAATTGCACAGAAACTGAGGGCAATTATAAGTCTCCTCTATGTCCTCAGAGAGTACAAAGTATGCTTCTTCACCTTGTCTTGTCTAATTGAAATTGCATCTTGACTCGATGTGTCTATATGTCCCTTTAATAGTAATATGATTTTTAAAAAGGCAACAACAATGGGATGCTCACTGCATGCTGTATTTTTAAGCAGTGCAAATGGTGGCAAAAGGAAATAAAACACACCAGCACAACGTTTATCACATTCCACCATGCAGTACTTATACTATGCATCAGGTATTATGGTGAGCAAACCAGTATAAGAATGTAATGGAATAGAACTAATTACTGCTATTGACCCATGTAGAGTTGAAAGCGTAGACTGCAACTCTAATGTCTCCAACTAAAAATGCCCCTATTTTATTCAGCACACTGACTCTTCCTGTGTGTATGCAGTATAATATCCACTTACTGACATAGACTAGCTTTTACTTTTTACGGGTGACAGTCCTACAGAAGCAGAGAGCGCTGAGAAAGGGATTTTTATTTTTTTTTAACGCATCAATCCACAGCATTAAATTCCTGTGGCAGGTTCACTCTTCAGCCTGAGTGTACAAATTATGCTCCTGGTTACATACATCTGTGTAGCCTCATTGAAGGCATAGACTTACACTAGAAACCCAAAGTAGAATTCATAAAACAGAAGAAAGACAATACTGTAATTTAAGACAGCTTTTGCCCTTCAGAATATTTATTGTCAGGGATGAGGTATGAACAAGAAAAAAAAAAGCCTTGTAGCTTCACTTTAATATTCCAGATTTAGTTTGCAGTGGTAGCAAGTAGGGGAAAAAAAAAAACCAAATTTTTTATTCTTTTGCTTGTTAAACAGCACAAATTTTATATAAAAATAATCAAAGAGCAATAAAAGTAGAATTTCTTACTGACAATGACATAAAAGGTACTTTGCCCTCTGATACAGATTCCTGTGTATGCTTGCTTATATTTTGTTAAAATTTAAGTAGCAGAATATATTATTAAAATTTTATTGTAATATATTTTAATCACACATTCTCTAAACACTAACTACTACTATAAATAAATTATAAATCTATTTCCTTCTGATCTTATACTGATTTTAAGGATATAGGAAAACCCACCCTGTGGAATTTTTCTATATATATTTTATGCAAAATGATTCAATTTTCATGTCTGTGTCTCCCTATGGGACACAACAATTTGTGCTACAAACAGAATTCAGCATAGACAAATTCAACACAACTACTGACTTGGGCAAAGACGCCTGCCCTTAGATCCTTTTTCCTGGGTACCACAAAGAGTGGGGACAGTATAAGCACCAAGTTCCACAACTGGACATACATTTCTCTTAAAGGTTTAAATCCATTCTTGTGCTTAGTCCCCCACTGACAGACACAACGCAAAGTTAAAGACGGGTTTCAAAAGATGAGACTTAAAACTATTTTAATGCTTAAAAAGAAATAGAAGATGGGGATAGAGAAAAGCACAGGATTTCTGCGTACCTTTCAATAAATGGTGACTCACATTTAAAGCTGAGAGTAAGCGATAATGTTCGTAACCATAATGGTAGTGGTTTGTACCCCGTACTCACTCCGGCTGAATTATTAGTTGTCAAATATGTCTTCAATTCAGAAACCACAGGATACTTTCCACAGGTTCAAAGAAATGGCACAGCAGCCCCACTAACTAAGCATTATTACCCATGCCAGTCCCTCTTTACTTCTCTGCTGTAAGGCAGCAGATTTTCATTTCAAATCATGTCCACTAACTATAGCAAAAATCCATTTCATTAAACCCCCTGAAAACATTACTGTCGGTTTCATTTAGGCAAACAGGCTGATGTGGCTTAAACAAACAGTTATGTCTTGGAGTGATAACCAGGACAAGTATGGCTCATAACAAAGAACAGCAGAGAGGTGATACCTAATTTGGGCACATATTCATTTTCACAAGCTCTGAGACAAGACATGTCTTTCACAGATAAAACCATAGTAAAAACAGTGTTGAACATTCAGTTGCAAAGAGAAAATTCAGTTTATGAACAAAGCAACCACCGTGTACGAACAAAGGAACACTCATTTTCCTCTGGGTTGGTGAGATCTTTTCCTGCAAAGGGAGCCAGCACAAGGCCGTAAATGGTTCACACGCCACATTGAAGTGGTGCCAGTGGTCAACAATTTTATGATCGTTCACTGATTTAGAGAGTCTTAGCCAAGTGTCACATCCTTTCTGCAGTATTATCACCTCAATTAAAAGGCCAGTTACGGTGAAACTGAAAGAAAAAAGAAGTGGCAGTTCTTGTATTTTTCAGTATATACAATATTTAAATGTTGAGGCAATGATTGGTGCTGACTATTTGCATACCCTTTGCATAGAAGGCCAGGTATATAAAACTGATCCCTTACCACAGTGTGATTCCAATCAGGTCCTAATACTAGCCCCCACCCTGGGGAGTCCTGCAACAAAGAAGAAGAAATTTTAAAAGGGGTGAGTTAGTGAAGAAATGTAAAGAAAAGGATAAGGGAGAAAAAAATACATTTACAGAACTCTAGATAACAAAATTATGGCAGCTATTATTTTTTATTTACCTATTATTGTCAGCTAGGGTTTAATGAAAGTAGCGGTTTGGGCTTTGGTTTGTTTTAATTTTCTCTTAGAATTCTGTTCACAGCAGGAAAAATCAACCTTAAAACCAAGGAAAAGTTAATCTTTCAAACTCAAATTTCTCTTTCAGCTAAGGAAAGTGTGTGTTCTTTAATGCCATGATGTAAATGACGTGGCCAAAGTAGTGAAGGAAACTGGCAACAGTGAAATAAACCTGTATTTCCCAAGCCTCGAACCTTAACGTGGGGATCATTCCCACTTTATTTCTATGTTTATGACAAATAGCTTTGAGAAGTTCTGTGCACTGAGAAAAAGGCATAGTGCGGCTGACTTTGGGTTGCATAACGGCTTTAGACAGATATTTTTGTATTTTGAATCAGAACACATTGCCAAGGGTCTAGCTTATATTTGCATGAAAAGGATATAAGCAGATACCATTCTCTGTGTCTGTGTCTACGTGTAAGCAAGAACTCATTAAAACTAGAAAGCATGTGAGGGAATTAGGCACTCCAGTCTCACAGGATTTTAACAGAAACTGAGTGACTAACTTCCTGAGATGTCATTATTGCCTAATAATGCACTTGACTCTTATAAATTATCTTCACACACTTGAAATCTGAATTGTTGAAAATGATGTTTTTCTCTAGAGAGCAACTGGGTTCTTTTATTTCTTTTTGACCAGACAAAAGCTTAGCTTTATACAAATCTGCAAACAAAATCATCAATCACAACAGTAGGCTTTGCTAGCATATGTGCGTGATGAACTCCTAACGAGAGAAAAATCTTTTTTATTCAGTTTACTCTCCCTTCATTTGGCTTATTGGCCATATCAAGTTAAATGTTAATTGCAGGCTAGAGAGAGGTTACTTATCCCTTTGTAATCAAATATCTCATTCATTAACTACCTATGCAACAAAGTATCTGCTGTTGAAGATTTGACTGAACCTTTTGTTTTCATAGCAACAAGAAGATACTATCAATCAGGGTTAAACATGGAGAAAAATATTGTTTTCATTTGAAAAAAAAAATGCATTTTTAAAAAGAATGTTAAACCACAATTAAAAAAAAAATACAGAGATAAATTCAAGAAGACTTAGTTTTACAAAAAGAGTTTTGGGATTCAATAAATCCACAGAGATTAAAAATACCTTTTTTTCCTCACTCATTATTACTTTCTCATTATACATTGACTTGCTGTGTGACCTTAGGCAATTAATTTACTCTCTAGCCAAAATTTTCCAACCTGAATATGTAAAATTAAACATCTGAATCTATTTTTAGGTGCTAAAATAAATGGCCTGATTTTCAGAGGTCATTTGTACCCCAAATATTCATTAACTTGACAGGGGCTCTGCCTGCCCTTTGCCTCTGAATAACTCATTACTTCTTGCGTACGTTAAGTATGGATTTCGATGCTTAGTTCCTGGTTTCAGGTTGACAAATGCTATTCTCAGGCTCCTCACGCAATGGAGTATGGTGTAGGGATGCCTGAGCTAGCAAGACCCAAATGAAATAAATTTGAACAACTCGGTATTGGTCAGGGTCAAAAGCGATGCTGCTGTGCTCACACGTCTGAACATGGAATTCCCCAAAGATTTTTCTGCCAAAATAAGTTCATATGTCACTCTCCTCGCATAGTAGGCGTGTCTGAAGAGATTCAATTTCCCTGGATATAATCTTGTGCACTCCATTTAGGTGCTTAATTTAGATATTGATGCACAAAAACGTGTTTGGCCCTAGAAGGGGGCCGATGAGTTAGTCTGCCTACCATAGCGGAGAGAGAGTGTGCCTCTGAAGACATGCAGAGGACAATCCACACCTATTTAAAGTGCCTAACTTTCCACTGAGGGCATAGAAAATTAATAGAAAAAGTTAGGTGCTTCCATCAGCTCAGGATCCAGAGTGATTTAGCCCTCTTCTGAGAAAGATATCTGGTAAAGGTGACACTGTCTTATGCTTAATAGTCTAGTGGTTTGAGTGCTCACTAAGGAAGAGAGAGGTTTGCATTCCCAGCCCTGATTGTCTTACAGGGGGCTGAATCCACCTCTCCTGTAACCTGTGAGAGTGACCTAACCACCACGTTGGGAGTAATATGAATGAGGCACTTTACCGTTCCTTCTCCTGAGGCTGAGCTGCTGCGTAGCCAGGAATGCAAAATTCATTAGTCTGGGAAAGCAGGGGGGAACAAGTGTCTGATTGTAGTCACGGGGATACATCTGAGAAGCTTTCAGCCTTCTGTAGAACTCAAACATCTCACCTCGGCAGAGAGGGCCAAAAAAGGGGAGGGACCTCTGGAAAAGAGGGCAATCCTAAGCTTCCCTTTCCTGTAGCCCTCGGTTTCAAAAGCATGGTTTCTCATGCACTCTTTCCTACAGTCAGGGCTCTTGTTATTTACTTCGCAGAGACACTCAGCTTCAGAAAATCACACCTGTTCAGGGTACCTCATGGTTTCCTGCTTAACAAAGTGTCCCTGACAAAGTTATCATCCCCTTAAGGCTAAGAAGAGTATAAAACATCCAATTCAGAGACGTCATCCCTTGTTTCTAGAAATGCGACATGCAAAAAACCCTGTCACTTTTGGAAAGTAAGGTATTTTGGGGCAGGATTCAGGGCTTGGTGAATTCAGCAAGGTTAAAGTTTGTCTGATACATTGGGTGGGAAGTCACTTCTTGGAGAACAATCCTTACATGTATTTGCCATATATTCAGGTTTAAATCTGCCTGGATTGGTTTCCAAGGTATTTTTCAGACTTCTGCTGCAGAGCACAACCTTCAAAGACACCACACAGTAAGCAAGATGGGATGGCCCCGAATGTCATAATGTTAATCAACATTTTGACTTAATGATTAAACAACCTGCCTACAAACGGGTCTAGGTATCAAACTGCAATCAGTAACAGATGTTTAGAGCTAGATGTATGTTCAGCAGCTTCTCCATTGTTCACAGGTCCAGTCTGTGGTTTATCTGTAGCACTTGCAGTTCAGATCCTGCTGTCCCTCCTTGGTAGTCTGTCTTTCAAGGTAACAGGTCATGATTAAACCTGTCTTTTATTCTTCCTCTGCTTTTACACCAGCAGAGCCCAAAGTTGACTTGATTGTCTATGGATTGAGAAAAAAAGAGACGTAACAAACACAGCTTAACTCTAGGAATAATTATTAGAAGTCTGCACTTTTGAGATCTTCACTGAAAATAGTTCACTCAATATTCTATGCTTTATTCACACTTGACATACTTTAAACTTGAAATTAGGAAAACAAATGTGCACCATCTGTTACTTATCCCTTGACCAATACACAAAGTTTAAGGTTTTAAGAGATCTTTATCTACATTGTCAGATGCACAGAATAACTGTGAGTTCGACAGCTTAGTAGTTCTTTGGTATTTCTCTCCATAATCCACCAAGTTAAGTTTTTACCTGTAATTTATTTGATGAAGTGATTGAACATGCCTGATATATGGGCACAACCAGGTACTTATGTATTTAAACACTTTTGGTGAACCAACAATTTGCTGGTATGAAATAGACACCACAAAAAAAAAGTGGTCCTTAGTATTATGTAGCTTCACTCAGTAACCACAGAAATTCAATGTGTTGAAAATCTATACACAGCTAAAGGGTATAAATTTAAAGGGCAAATAGGATTTTATATGATTAATGGAGTAAAGTGATAAGAATTAAAAATAGATAAAACAATTAGAAAAAAACAGGAAGACTACCAAAAAAAAAATACGTGAGATACTATCTGGCAGTGGTAAAAATCCTATGAAATGATGATACTTTTTTAAAAGTAGGAAAATATGTTACAATATGTCAGTTTCTATGTGAGGGACAGGATCCAGCACTCCCGATGTGTCTCACCACTGCTGAGCAGAGGGGAAGGATCACCTCCCCTGACCTGCTGGCAGTGCTCCCCCTCATGCAGCCCAGGATGCTGTTTGTCTTTGTTGCCATGAAGCCATACTGCTGGCTTGTGTTCAAGTTGTCCACCAGGACCCCCGGGTACTTTTGTCCAAAGCAGTTTTCTAGCCAGTTGGCCCACCATGCTTGCTGGTGCATGGGGTTATTCCTCACCACGGGCAGGACTTTTCATATCCCTTCCCTGAACTTCATGAGATTTCTCTTTGCCTGCCCAGTTTTCCAGCCTGTCCAGGTCTCTCTGAATGGCAGCACATCTGTCTGGTGTTATCAATGTCTCCTCCCAGTTTTGTACCATCTGCAAACTTGCTGACAGTGCACTCTGTCCCATCGTCCAGGTCATTAATAGAGATGTTGAACATACATATTGGCCCATTTGTGACTTGCCTCAAAAAGGATTTTGTGCTGCTGACCACAACCCTCTGGGCCTGCTTGTTAGACCAGTTTTCAATTCACCTTGCTGCCCGCTTATCTAATCTATAATTTGTCAATTTATCCATGAGGTTGTTGTGGGAGACAGTGTCAAACACCTTATTAAAATCAAGATAAGCAACATTCACTTCTCTCCCCTCATTAGTCACCTCATTACAGAAGGTTATCAGGTTGGTCAGGCATGACTTTCCCTTTATAAATCCATGCTGACAACTCCTGATCACTTTCTTGTCCTTCATGTGTTTGGAAATGTTTTCTAGGATTAGTTGCTCCATTACCTGCCTAGGGATTGAGATGAGGCTGACTGACCTGTAATTCCTCAGATTCCTTATTGCCCTTCCTGAAGACAGGAGTACATTTTCTCTCTGCAAGTTTTCAGGAACCTCTTTGGATCACCAAGACCTTTCAAAGATATAAACAATGGTATCATCGAGCTCCCTCAGCCCTCATGGTTGCATCTAATCTGGCCCTATGGATTTATATCTGCCTAGCTTGTTTAAAGTTCCATAACCTGATCCTCCTCTGTCGAAAGCGTCTTTGTTGTTCTAGATTCCACAAATATTCTAGTATTCTTTCTTTTTCTCTTATTTTCTAATGAACAAACAATTTTCTTACACATACACCGTAATTTTCTTGTGTATTCATTGCCTATGTATTGATAAAACCCCTTTGAATTTAATGCAGGGTCACTGGATTCATATTTTACTTTAGTTATACCAGAGGTTTCCTGGTATATAAAAAGCTTGCCATGCGCGATATTTGGTATCCTCATGGGGGAAGTCTCATATGGAAATATCAAGACATATATTATGGAGAAGTAAGAATTATGAGAGAAAAAATGAAAACAAGGAGAGAAACCCATCAAAGAAGACACAGGAAAGGTAAGTAGATAGATGTACTTATTTTAATAAATCCCAGGAGAAAGACCATTCAAACCTAGCTCTGACACTTGAAGACAGCAAAAGAGAAAATGGCAAAGCTTTTCTGTCAAGTGTTAGAAAGACAAAAAGAAAAAGTGGCTGTTCTTAAGAATACGCTGTCAGAAAATCTGCCTAAAAAGCTTTCCTGGGTTCACTATGAAGGAAGACATTGCTTGGAATGCCAGATGATAGGTGATAAAGAATAATTAGTGATGGACTATTAAGAGGCTCAGCAGCCAAATATGAGCAAAGTAAGCATTAAGAGATCCGTAATCTTCTGAAGAGTTACTAATGAGTTATTCACTACATTGCAAAGGATAATTTCTGTCAATTGGCACACTCTGTATAAACAGACTTTCCATAATTTTATTAGATTCTTATTATTCATTCCCTGCTTCACCAGATTAGTGAAATTCTAATCAGGGTGAAACACAATAGCTCTCTAATCAATATGCATAATATAGGAAAAGTAGCCATAAGATAATGCCTCTTGCATAAGAACAATTTGAACACGCATTTCTTAGGAAGTCTCTGGTCAATTTTATTTTTTATCAAAATATTTTCCACAGCTTTTTAGCAGTTTCCTTTGATCAAAGATTTCTAGTTTATTGATGAAAACCAGAGTCTAAAGTAGAATAATAAAGTGAATTTTTTCAAACAAAAAGAAAAAAAAGTACTATTATAAATAGGTTTTAAATCCATCAGATGTCCATATTATCAAATGCCACAGAAGGCAAGAAAAATGTTTAATTTTAAAGAAATTTAAGTTATATTTTTAAATCCTACAAAAATAATCGTGGATTTTTTTCATTAAGCTCTGATATTTATATGCATAGAAGAATGTTTGTATGCTTAAATGTTATAATAATAAATCAGGATTCATATATATTCAGTGGCCAGGAAAATCTTAGCTGTCTATTTTAACCTTACAATTGCTTCTTTATGCTCTGGATAGAGATGGATGAGGAAAAAATAGCACACAACATTTCACAAAAAACAATCATAACAAAAATAGAAAATTGTAGCTATGATGAGAACCAGTCCTTAAACAATGTTAAGAAACTGCTGACTACTTCAAATGCTCTATCATTAGTTTCTTTAATTTTAGTATCCTTTTGCTTAAGAGTTTGTCACTGTATTCTAGAAGATTGAACTTCCTCTGGATATCCAGGTGGCACAACATAACATGATGATTCATGAAATTGCATAGCTTTCAACAAAAGTAAAAAAAGACAGCTGGTGCTCTTCTGTGTCTGAATGATCCAAAAAGGCCCTTTCCCTTCCTAAAAGGTGTAATTCATTAAAAAAGCAGAATGAAGAAGTCACATACTAAACAATGAGGGCAAATTGATTGTCAAGTTAAGCTGAAATTAAATTAAATTAAAATTAATTAAAATTACTTTGCATTAGAAATATTCTATTTATTCCACATAGGGGGTGATTCAAAAAGAAAATTGCACAACTCTCTCATATCAGAGGCCAGCTGCCATGAAACATAGCAATAAATAACTCCAAAAGAGTAAATTTCATCCAAATAGTTAAGTTTAGCTTAGAGTTAAGCAGAAATTTCTCAGCTTAGAGTTAAGCAGAAATTTAAGGGTGCTTGTGTATTTTATTCTCCTTTAATGTATAACTCATAAGCAATGCAAGGATTCCTCAACAGAGGAATGTCTGCCTCACTTTATAACTGAGTAGAGATTATTATTGCCACTCCACTCTTGCATGCCATTCAAATATTGACCAAAGAGGTGATATCTGGCCCCCTCAGAGTGTCGCCTCCAGTCAGAAAGTCTAGCAAGACTTTCATAGGCCTGGAAAATATACGTCTGACCCTTGTCCAGTGGCTGAAGGAGGACCTAGAAGTCAGGTCTTTAAAATTCTGCAATGAGTGTCCTGATCATGGGCCTGAAAAACAGGCGGTACCTCATCTTCCTTCAAAAAAGTGGAGAGTTGTACTGAAACACACAATGTCAACACACAATGATGAGAGCAAATGGTACAAGTGCAAATATACATTCTCACTTCACCATTAGTTATTCTTACACATTTTCACATCTCAGAATCACTGTAGTTTGGGTGAAATATTTAAGCAGTCATCATGCCACAGAAATTAAGGATGACACTAAACTCTCTTATCGAGGTGCATAATTTCACAGTACCTGACTGAAATTTCAGGCGCTTGACCTAAGGGCACAAATATCGTTCCACCTAACTTAAAGTCTTCACAGTCAATGAAGAGAGATGAGTGCTTCCAGAGGAAATTATTCACCCCTTTTGTCTTAGACAGCAATTTTAAAAAGGAATACATCATCCTGTGGAAGAACTTGCATTATTTCCTAAATGGGGTTTAGGCAATTTAAAATATACACTGAATATTTTTAAACTAGACTTTCTGATACTTTTGGAGTAATTCTGAAGTATCTCCAGAAGGCAATCTGTGCTATCAGGAATAATATCAACCTCTTCCACTGACATTTTAGGAACCTAAACAGAGGAAACAGAGTTCTTTTATCTCTGGATTTAGTCTATCCATTTATAACGGAGTATGGTACATCTACTTCTTATAATCTACTGGTTAAAGTGGCCAGCCAAGAAGCTGAAAAGTCTGCATTTTAGGTGCTACTTCGCTAGAGGAGACAAACCTTAGCCTCAAAGTAGTGGAAAGTTTCCCAAAACCTAGATTTTTGTGAGATAATCTGTCCCTCTTCTTCAAACTAAGTATTCTGCTGGAGACCTTATATGTGAAACTGACATTAGAGCATCAACCTCGGTTTTACCCCTCCTCAAATGAATGTTCCACCTGCTATATTGGTATTGTATTTCCTTTTGCTTCCTGGTAGTGCCTATTACACTTCTTTTTTGCCCAAGACAGTCTTGGCAACAGTCACTGTTAGAAAAGTGGTAACATTCTTGATAGGAGGGAAATGTTGATCCCCTCAGTATTTAGGATATTGAGTTCCCAGCTTCCCAGGTGAGTCCTCAAGGCCTTGTACTATTACACAGAACTTTTGCACTACTGTTGTTCTTGATCACGTCTGTCTTATCCAAGTTGGGTTGATTTCAGATGCCCATCCATCTGTAAGTTGATCTCTTCAGAGCACCAAGAAGGACGTAGGTGCCTATCTTCTTGAAACAGGCACATCTGAGCATGAGTAGGTAAGTTTGTTTACATGTAACTTGGAGGCTGGACAAGGAATCATCAAATTAATTGGATGCCTGTTGTACTGATAATGCTAGTAGGCAGCACGTAGGCAGGCTGTCATACTGGCTGATATTTAGGAGACTTTTAGGTAGTCAAATGCCAGCCTAAGCAGAATTTAGACAGATAGTCTTTCTCTGTAATTTTTATTATGATTATCAGTCATAGTAAAAATATTGCTTTGCCACAAACCTTGATTTCTTCGTCACAGATCTGACTGTCATCCTATATGATTTATTTGCTTCTGGCAAGTCTTTACCACAGGCAGTTGCAAACTTGTTCACCAAGTTTCTCAAAGCAGATGTTTAAATCACCAAGTTCTTTTATCGGGTGCTCAAATTAATAGTGTTTTACACTATACTTAGTCAGAGCGCTGAGTCAATACCTCAGTCTAAAAACATGCTCTTTAGTTTAAATTGTATAATGAGATGCAGACTCGTAGTTCTCACTTAACTGTCTGCAACAAGTAGACAGGAGTTTCATTTCCTGAACTCTAAATGAGGTAACATCACCCATTTTGGTTATGCAAAGGAACGAAACAGTATATAGAAAGAAGTCTTGTCAGACGGGTAAAGCAGTAGGTAGATTTAAAAAAAGGAAGTTTATTGACAGGAAAATATAGAAAAATTAAAATCTTCCTCCTTTATACTGCTGACCATCTGTCAAGGACCTCAGGAAATTTATATAATACAATCATAAATGTCATGAGTAACTTAGTTATACCTGCAGAAATTCTAAACTTTTCCTAATCAACCCAAGTGCAATAAAGTAATAATAATATTCTAATAGAAATTTGTCTCTAGCAATTTCTTAGTGACATATTCTTCTCAAGAGTCTGATTATCTAATCAGCGTGGTTATGATAAATCAAAATAGTTTAAACTACTGTGACAGCAACATCTTCTGGTAATCTCATTCCATCACATTTCTTATATTATGCAAATCAGGCAAGGATTAAGGGTAAATCATGGTATAGGGTCCTCCAGATCAAGGCACCGACTAGAGTGTCAGAAATGAAAGCTCCGGACTGAAATAAGGTAAACCTGTTGGAATAACAGCAAATACCATCCTATCTGTGCACAGCTTCAAGAAACCACGATTTTAGTAACAGATACAAAAAGCTATGCAAAGACATACATCTTTCTTCTACAAAGCAGGAATAACTTATAAGACTTTTCACCTTCTTAAAGGCAGATTGCTCTCTGACTGAAGTTTATTTCTTTCCTGATTAGAACGAATGTAAAAAAATCCACCAGCAGTTCTCTCATTCTTTCCTGTAACTGGAAGAAGAGATGAACTTACAAATTGAGGAAATAAACGAAGAAAAAAAGCAGATACCCAAATCAATATCTTAGAAGAATTCCTTCTTTCCTCCTTTCTAAAGTCTGAGCTGTCAAGATTTCTAGATTTTGAAGCAAAATATTTGGCGTGTCTAAATATAAAACTGTTAGCAATAATTAGTGGAAGAATGCATTTTCACCTAAAGACACAGGGGGAATACAAAGCAAGGACTCCTAGTAAATTATGATCTTCTGAAGCCAAATTAGAAATAACAACCTTGAGAGTTCAACAATTATACCCAATTATACTATATCTTAATATGTCCTCTACAGAAGGATATTGAACAAAATGAACATTAAACAATTTTGTCAAAGTTTAAAAATCGTATTGTACCTCAGTTCAGGTTAATGGATCATACTTGGTGCTAAGGCAGCAGTAAGTGGGTTAAGAGAACACAGTTCTCCACAGATTTACACCAGGACAATGGTATGATCCATGCAGGTATAATGTAGAAATATATGTCATATATACCATATATATATATAAATATATAATATCTGAAACATCTTTTAAAATCTTATGGGGTTAGTAGCTCTGCAAAGTATGCATGTTAATATCCTTCCATTATTATTTTGCTTAAGATACTCATTGGGGCTTAAATGCCATTTTTGAAAGTTTTCTGCATCCTGGTGGTGAAGTTCTTAAACTTTTCCTGTTACCATTTATTCTTGTCATCTTCAAGACTATATATCTAAGATATATTCAAATAGTACACTTGGCTGTTCTTGAATTTCTTGAAGCTGAGTAATGTGGCACACTTCTGTCACTTACACCCTTTCAGACATTAAAGACATTTCTTTATCTTGCTGTTGAGCATAGGGCGCTCAGTGTGTTGTGACTAAGCCACTCAATCGCCTTCAAGAAACATGCACCGGTGTCCCCCATATTATTATTGGCTCTCATGTGTAATACATTAGCATACAAACTTTTACTTCTGAAAAAGCTATTCAAGGATGTCATTTTTGAGCATCATGGCACTGTAGAAAGACCTACAATGGGGAAATTGAAAAGACATTCTTACAAAGGTAATCAACTTTCTTTTCGTGGCTCTTTCATATTATTTTACTCAGTAAGGTTTTAGTATGTTTATCCATTTTTGTAGACTGGCTCATCCAAATGTTTTCATAACTTCATGAATGTGTCAAAGGTCCTCTGTGGGAATTCTGTGGGAAATATGTAGAATGACCTGCCCATAAGGAACAAGGAAAACATCACAGCAGGAGAGGGTGTGGAAGTTAAAATGAAATATTTTCAGCTCTGTCTGTGAAGATTTAAAAGCACGGCAATAGGAATTCTGTGTTCGCAGAGTAGTTGCACTTCCACGTTCAGATTCTAGTCCAAAAATTTCATTTCAATATTGCTAGGCAGTCAACAGTTGAAAAATGTACTATTGTATAAAAAAAAATAGAAGAACATGCAAGGCTGTTTCCATTTACACATTTTTCACTACAAACTTGCGAAAGAAAATTATCTCTCTTCAGGCTTCTGTTGACTGGTACCTTCTAACAAATGGAAAGGAAAATTTACTGTCAGAGAGCCATGAGGAATCTCCAATGACATTATGTGACGAGCTGACAAAACTGTCACCAGTTGTTGCCCGTAACTATGAAGGAAATAGAGCTGTGAAGATCCTCAGAGATTCTCTACTTGCTTCAGTTCTTCCTGTACCAACAGAATTAATCCATTTTTGACACGTTATAACACCTGAACTGCCAAATACTAACAACAGCATAAACCACTTAAAGTTAAGTTCTACTTTCCAAGGTTGGTACAAGAGTTGCTCTGTGTATCAGAAGAGCAGCGGAGATATTAAGTATTTAAAAACAAAACAAAACAAAGAAACACACTTCAATTTAATTCAAACTAAAGATGTGGTTGAGTATATTTCTGGTAGTCCTCCAGATCACCAGATGTAATTTTTGAGCAGCAATCAGTTAAAATCAGGAAGGCTGATTGACAGATTTGCCACAACTTTAAACGCATTTGATGGGAAAAGTAGGTCCTTAACTTTTGTAATATCTAATCTTGGAAGAAAAGGCAATTTATACAACTAAAAATGTACTGTAAATACATTATTTTTCCTCCCAGGTAAATGGCACTATGGTAATCCTTGTGGCAATCACACAGCTATAGAACTAAAATATTAAAAGCCTCATGATTCATACAGCTTTTAAGAAAAATATTAACTCCAACCCAGTAAACTTCACAGATCCCAGTCTAGGTCCTGGAGTACATACCAAAACAGCTAATGGTGCAATCTGTCACAAAGGGGAGAATGTTTTTGAGGAATGAAGGGTTTCTCAGGGGTTGTAGTAGCCCCATGACGATGCAAACTGTACAGCTTTTCCATGAAGCACCATGGAGTCACTACACGTGCTACAGCAGGTAGTGCCAGCGGCCACTGTGCACTAGAAATTTCATGATCTCCTGTTCCTCTGAAGTAAACAGTCTCCTCAGGTTCTCCATTTCTTTTCAGCAAGTTTCTTATAATATCCTTTATTCCATTTACTGTTAAAAGCCGTGTACAAGAACTCCACTGCTCTAGTTTATCCAAAATTCGTGGGTATTTATGCATTTGAAGAGATCACGTACACCATTCTTCACTCATACCTTAACTTACCTAAACCTCTGGTTTTGTCATGGGGAAAAAAAAAGATATAGATTGGCTTACCAACAACAACTTATCTGGTGGTTTTAAAACACTCTCACATTTGTTATTCTGTACACAAAATGCTTATATTTCCTCACTAGCATGCACTGCTCAAAAGAATCTTTTCTCATCTATTTCAGTTCTCATTTATGCAGTCTGCAATGGAAACAGGAAAAGATACAAGAGCCAAATTCATTTGTTTAAATTCGTTCTATCAACAGACCGTGAATTACTGACATATTACATACTCAATATTGTGAAAATAATTCCAGTCACATGCTATATGTCTCTTCAGTTATTCTTTGTAGAAAAATGAACTAATAGAGGCACTTATTTCTTAAAAAATTACACACGGAAATGAAAAAAAAAAAAAAAGGATTTACTGATATAATGTCAATTCAGAAAAACTGCAGTATCCTTTTTGAAGGACATTGAGTTCACCTATAACGTGTAACACACAATCAATCCACCATAACCCAGTAAGCCTGAATTTGATAGGTAATACTTTTGCTACTATTTCAAGTAAAGTCCATAGATAGGATTTATCTCACCTAATTTCAGATGTGTACATTGTACGTGCCTACATCTGAGCTAATCTCCCTAGGATCCCTTTATTGGCAATGGATTCAGCAGAAAAAGACACCCTGGGGCACTATTCATCTGGGCTGTGTTAGAAATCTACTACACACTCAGATGAATCATGCCCAAGAAACGCTGAATTTCAACTCATTGATTAAAGAGATAACAAAGGGTGCCTGGCACAATAGTAGGTAATATCAATCCTATACTGTGCACAGGAGACACCCATCCCGGACAAGAACTGTGAAAGGAACGAACAATTAGGGATGCATCTATTTTGGGTGATTGGTCAGAAGATCTGGGTCAGGGCTGAGCATCAAGGAGGTTTAGTGCTCATTGCTTGACAATCTATCGTCTTGAAAACAGATTTCCAAAGCTTGAGGGGACAAGGTCCTGAACAAGTGCTTTGACCCTGCTTTGAGCAGGGGGGTGGAGCAGATGAGGTGCAGGAGCACTTCCAACCAAAAGTGTTCCATGACACTGTGAAATGTCCCAGGTTTGGAGCCACCAAACTGAATGTTCAAAAATGATCTGTCTCTTCTGGAAACCTTTCTCTCTGACTCTTGCTTGTTCTATAAGTGGTTTTCTGTGTCTTGATCTCTTTAGAAGGGGGTCTTGAATAATAATAAAAAAAATAATCTTGCCTAATATCATCATGAAAATATGGAAGTCCTGCTAAATATATTGGAGGTTCCACATGAAGATGACCTTCAGGTCTTATCTCTGTCGTCTACACAACACTGTAAAACAGCAAATAGTCTTTGCTACCGGTAACCTGATTCTGCATTTAAATTTAAATGCAGATTATTTTTTCTTTTTTTTTTAAGAAAAGAGAGGTTCGGCAGGCAGAAACTGTTGGGGAAAAAAAAGGAAAAAAATGCCATGGCTGTTTCTTTTCTTATGGGAAACCTTTTAATAACTCTGCTAGACTCAAGATCTTTATGAAATATGGACCTTTCACACTCAGGATAAAAGCCATAATACTTACTCCTTACTATTGAGGTATATTAATAGTAGATTCAGTTTGACATGATGGTCATTAAGGCCCTCAGGAGCTGTGCTATAAACGTCAGGAACTGTTGTCAGAGAGTTAAAGGCTTGTTTCAAACAGGTTATGGTAACTGTAGCTTGTTTTCTGTCATGTTGTACAGGCCTGAACACACATTCGCTTGTTCATATATAGTGAAGAAGAACTGAAATATGCCATTAATATATGCATTAAGAGTATTAATACTGGATATGTATGAAACATAACTTTATTAGCCTTTGCACCAGTGCCTCATCACCCTCAAATAGTATTTATGTACTTGCACTCTTTGTTTTGCCATCTAAAAAAATACACAGAAACAAGAGGAAAAAAAATTAAAATAGAAAGACAACAATAAAGTATCAGCAAAAAAATAATTTCCTGAAAGGATCATTTGCACTAGTGACAGTGTTCCCACATGCTTTCAGAAAAACATGCTCTCGGCTATTATATTTGCAATTCCACTGAGCTGCTACAAGGAAATGTAGAATGTCACCACTTTTCCTGAACTCTGGTATTGTAGCCAATTGTGGGTCAATGCACTCACACAGGCAATTCATTATAAAATCAGGCTAAAATTTATATTATGCAAATAAGCTTACTAGCCCATGTTAAATTACAGCTATGCTATGTTGCACAACAAACCACTCTATAGTGACTTTCTGTGGAATTTATATTTGTTTTCTGTTCTTATGGTAAGCCAAAACTAAGCAGAAATAATTCACCACGTAGACATTTCAATGAAATTGAACTAGTCATTTTCAAGGATCAAAAACCGCTTCTGAGTACTAGAGGATGGAGATTAGCTTTATTCCAGAGAGTTAAAGTGAAGTCATATTACCTAAAGCCCTCAGATTACCTGCATTTAAATTTCTCATCACAGTTCTTTAAAATGTCTTGTTAGCAAATTGTGCAATTATATTGAACATCCAAGTGTCTTACATTGGAATGCATATAGATTGACTTTTCCTTTAAAGTGAAAATATAAGCAAGCGAGTCCATTGCAGTGAAACGTGTTAAAACTAATGGGGCGTTATGCCCATTCTCTGAGTTAAACCTGTTTCTGGTCTGAGACAAATATTGCTTAAATCAGACAGCAGTTGAAAGCCATTTTTTTAAGGTTCAGAATTTGTCTCTTAAACAGGTATTTGTTTGTTTGTTTGTTTGTCAAAAAACCCTAACAATCTTTAAAATATCATACACAAATTTTGCAATATGCCAAAACTCCCACTGAAGTTAACAAATATTTCTGGCTGTGGATGAAAGATAGAACAAAAAAAAAAGATAGACAAAGTGTTGTTTTTTTTTTCTTTCCTGGAAAAGAAAGCGAAAAATAGTGGGCGTCCAAGGGTCTTGCTGATCCTAGCAGAATCTGAAAACTTTGAATAAAGGACAGAGTAAACTTTCCCTCTCCCATCTTCTTTTCTTACGTTTAGGTTTTAGAACTGTAGTCAATGCCGTACATTTTCTTTTTCTGCTCTTTACTTCCCATTACTTTGTGAAAATGCATTATAATGGTGTTAATCTTATTATTCCCAAAGTCTCATGGAAATATATTTTCTGCATGTTCACTGAGGAATATCTTATCTTAATGTTGGGATTGAGCCACTGGAAAAGGTTGCTTACAGACTATACTCTCATGTTTGAGGACACTATGGTTGCTACGTGACTTTGTTTTCTTACAGAGCTGTAAAATCTATTGAACTGCATTCTCTGCTTAGGCATGCTCATGTATAGAGGAAGGAAAATCAATATACATCATTGAAATAAAAAAGTAAGTGAAGGCCAAATGCAGTTGGTGTCTTAATTCAAGGGAAGAGTTAAGACCCAATAGAACAGTAAAAATGCTGTTAGAGAATTTTTTCTTATAGTACAGGGTTGTGGTAATCTTGGTCCTTAGATATAAGACAGTAAAATTACAGCTGTAGAATGAAAGCAATCAGTCCTTCCAGAGCCTTCATCATGTTTAAATGTCTAAAGGTATTACACGATTCTGCTATGAAGACACTGATGGTTTCAGGCAAAAATAAATCAGTATTTGAAAAGCAAAAGCAATAGATGGCAATAAGAGACAGCCATCGCATTTTGGTGAAATGCATGCCCAAGCAAAGTGGTACTTAAGATTAACTATGGAAATAAAAATCCTAGTGAAAATACAGAATTTATCACTTTGAAAGTCAGATAGGAATTATTTTATCTAATTCTGCCATCTAAACATTAGGCAAAGTCTAACCTAATCACTTGGGTTCCACATACGATGAGTAGAAAGGGTCAGACACTCCACTGATGGCACTGTATTTGATACAAATGCTGAGGTTGAAGACCTGAGAATGTTTCACTTCTTATATCCCTCCATTGACTTTCATGAGACACCTAGCTGAGAAATCTAACTTCTAGATAGTTAGTTGTGTGACAAGTCCAACACTCAGCTAAAGCAAAGAATATTTCACTTTCTCTCTATAAGCAAGAAACTATCTGTAAATTTTAAGTAAACATTCATCAAAATCGGTCCATTCAATTTTTATTTTGATCAGCTGACAGCTACAAGCTTAACAAAATCTCTTAGCATGTCATAATGCAAAATTCCCTTATTACCATACAAGCACAATTGTACCTTTTTTTTTTCCTTCTTTTTTTTTCTATTAACTATTACAGACAAAGGAACATGTCAGGTCTCAAAACTACTTATCATCCACAAGTTTTGATATTTTTTTTTTCTCATTCTCCCCATCCCTGCCTCCATCCTCCCTAAAAAAAAAAAAAAAAAAAAAAAAGTCCACTTAAAAAAAATCTCTTGGCCAATTAGATCCCAGCTGTAACGTTCCTAATTGCTGGCTGGTGGTACGGACAGCTGCAGCCCGGAGGCTGATGGTGCTCCGAGAGGTCTGCGGGATGGTGAAGGGCAGTGGCATGGGAGCACTTGAGCCCTGAGAGGGAAACCAGGGTGCCAGCGGAGAAAAGTGTCAGTGCAGAGGGGCTGCGGAGGTGGCCCTGACGCATCCAGGGAGCGGGTCCAGGTAGGCATGGTTACAAGAAGTGCCGCACACTCCCCGAGGTTGCTGCTGCTTGATTCACTGCGTATTTCGTGTATCTCCTGATGATAAGCGAACGGTGCATAATGTGGGCCTGGTAACTAAAATCAGCATCCTCTCAGCACTGTTTTTGTCAGATTGCATAGCTCAGAGCGTCCCTGACAGTCAGTCATCCTTATCCATCCAGTGGTTAAGGGACCAGCAGCCATCACATGCTAACCACATAACCTCTCTGCCACAGCTGGAAGTGTCTCTTTTCCTGTTGCTTAGTCCCCCCTGCACACAAATATTTTCTTTGCCCCTTTTCTCTTTTGTTGGACGGAGATGTGTAGCTCCGACCCGCTGCCTCCACACACCGCTTGGCAGGGGACAGGGGACACTCAGTGGCGTCTGGAGTTAGTAGCTGACACAAAGAGCAGATGTCTTAGACTAACAAACACACATCACACACTACAGCTCCACCAGCAGTTAAATGAGGCCTTTATTTTTCCATGACAATAGGAGGCCCGGACCCTGCAGCTGCTGCATAAAATATGGTAAAAAAAAACATTGAAATCCAAAGGCAAAGCATGTAAAGTAGATTCAGCCCCTCACAATCTTATTTCTGCTGTTCTGTACACTTCGGCAGCCTGCCTTGAGATTTGAAATGAAATAAAACAGGAAAGAAAACAAACAAACCCAGAAGGAAACGCACTTCCTCCTCCTCCGTCCGTATGCAGGAATATTCCTCTGGCTAAACACCATGCAAACCAGCGTGTGTGCATGCCCAAGCTCACATCTGTATCAGCAAGATGAGTTCTTCTACGCCTTTGCTGAATCTATCTGTGACGCTTGTACCGCAGACAACGCTACTACAGTGGGCTCCCGGCTGTATAGCTTTTGCCGTGGGCTGCTTATGAATACCTCGGATGCCAACGGCTTCAGAGAAGTTCTTGGTAACTCCATGTACTTTATCAACGTGTGTTTCCAACAAAAGTTAGCCTCATTAAGAGAAGGCAAACATCTAATCCTTTGTTCTTCATCACTTTCCTATTGTTTCCAGTGCTACAGAAAGGGTCTCTGAAAAGTCTGCTGGTTTTCAGACATTTGTATTTTATATGTGCCTCACTCACAAGGAAACTGCTTTTAACTCCACATTCGTAACTTCAGTAGGAGAAGCCATCTGACAGTTGTGTTGGCATGTTTAACTTTAAAATGTCTAAAGGTCTTACAAACTTGAATTAAAGGCACAGGATCTCCATATTAAGGATTTATCTGTACTATTAAAAGATTAGCATGTTTAGGGAAGGAACGCAGTCCTGGTGAACTGCACAGGCATAAGTGGAGCAAATTAAAGTTACATTTCCTTGGAAAGCAGATTATAATCTCCACTTTCTTCCCGGAGTGAAACAGAAAGGCTTTTCCGTGGAAATAATAACCACACCTTTTTACGGCAAAATGAGCACAAAAGTCCAAAGCGTGAGTTAATTTGCTGAAGCAGTACCATGCTCTCAGGCCACAGTTTCAAGGCAGCAACAGGCCAGTCGTCCAGATCCTTTCCAGAAGTATGTCCTGAGGCTTTACATGGGCAAGCGCAGTTCTGGAGGCAAATGGTGATGGGATTAACATGATAATCCAGGAAGCCAAAGAATGGGAAGATCACACCACCCAAATATCTCTATTGCTGCAGTTGTAAATCGCTTTTCCACCACACACCCTTAAAGGTGAGAAGCCTGTGGAAGGGGAGAACGTGATTAACCCATGTGGTTTCTAGCGGGAAGAAAACAAACAAACAAAGAGCCTCTGAGGGTTTTCCTGTCTACATAGAACAGGAAGTAACTGTGAGATAAATTTGGCTTTCTTGGCTTTTACAAATGTCATCTGGGAATATATTCATATGCAAGTCCAGGCAAATGCTGGATAATATCAAGTCCTGTTAATCAAAATGGGATCAACATCCATATGTGTCAGAAAACTATGGCAACTATGTGGCAAAGGGGCAACATTCGCAGGAAAGTAGCGATATTATGAAATCCAGATACATTATTTTCACCACTGGAGGGCTCCCATATTTTTCCATTAATTCCATAAGAACATATTAAGATTTGGGAAAAAAAAATCCGGAATATATGGTTTAAACAAAGTGTGTTTCCTTCTTCTAAATGCAGGTATAGGTTCACAGCAAGGATTTTTTTACACTTTCTATAGACCTTTTTTTCAAAAATAAAATAAATATAATTTTATTACCAGCAACAATAGCCTTAAATGACATATTTTATAAGACAATTGCAAGATGAAAGAGAAGTGGGATTATTTACCACGGTTATATAGGGAGAAATAAGGGAAATTAAGTGATTTTGTCAAAGCTGCCTACCAGGCCAGCAGATCTCAGCTCAGGTCTCCTTGAGTCTATTCCCTTTATGTTAGAATCATTAGGATGCCACAAAACAAACAATGAAGTGCAATGCCTATTAGTCTGTGTTACCTGCACAACTCTCATTACTCTAGAGGCCAGGTGCTTTAACAACTCCAGTGTATTTATTTATCCTCACAAAGCATTGCAGCATAAGGACTTTTTGTCAATACTAAGATATCTCAGGTCTTCCAAGCTCTAAGCTGTCATTCTTATCACTGGAACATCTTTCCTTTTTCTAAGTGTGCTGCTTTAAATGAATTATACTTGACCTATTGCTAGCAGTTATTCTTTTTTTATAACAATTTAAGCAATGTAGGTAAGGTTATCACATAATGCAAAATATTTAAATCAAAAATGGTTGGAATTTATTAGCTGAATGTGATTGTGAGATAAGCCTTCACTTTTGATGATTCAGCTGGCTATCTTTTTAAATACCATGGCATTTATCATTGTTATCAAAACTGTCAATGGATCTTAGGTTTTATTACTTTCATTTAAATATACCTTTCAGACATTTGCCGCTGTCTGAAATCAGAATCAGCAAGCTCTTTAGTTTATCCAATATATGCCTTTAAGTACTGCATGTATCCAACTGGATGAGTACCTTTTAAAGCTCTGCCTTTTCTGATGTTTTAGCTTCTCTTGGCATTTAAATCTAAACCAAAGAAATATCCATCCACTTGCGAGCCTGACACTCACAAGTATTTTAAGTGCTTGGATACCCAGAGAACAGTTTTAATACATGACAGACCAAGAGATTCTGCAACACGAGGTCTGCCAAAATTGCTGTACCAGGAATGTGCCAAGAAGACATAAGCTGTCGCTAAAAATATAGCTCCTAACACCTTTGAAAATTATTTAGCCTTTTTAAAGCAGATGACAGTATTAGTGGAATGGTGGGAGGTAGATCTCTCCTAAACAAATTTTGGAAATGAAACAGCCCTCCAAGAATCCTTCTCCAAGAGCAAGGAATGTACCGTACATAAGACTGCAAACTAAAGATCCAAATTAAAACCAAGGAGGCTGTTCAGTGGGGCAGTGATGCACCACACAAGTTCATTTCTGGACATAAATGTTCATTTCTGTCTACTGTGTAGACAGTAAATTATCCATGGCCCAGCAATGTGCCCTTGTCGCCAAAAAGGCCAATTGAATCCTGGGCTGCATAGGGAAGAGTGTGGCCAGTAGGTCGAAGGAGGTCATTCTCCCCCTCTACTCTGCACTGGTGAGACCACAACTGGAATACTGTGTCCAGTTTTGGGCTCCCCAGTTCAAGAGGGACAGGAGCGAGTCCAGCGAAGAGCAACTAAGATGATTAAGGGCTTGGAGCATCTCCCTTATGAGGAAAGGCTGAGAGAGCTGGGACTCTTTAGCCTGGAGAAGAGAAGGCTGAGGGGAGACCTTATTATGGCATACAAGTATCTAAAGGGTGGGTTGAAGGAGGATGGAGCCAGGCTCTTTTCAATGGTTCCAAGTAACAGGACGAGGGGCAATGGGCACAAGTTAGAACACAGGAAGTTCCGTTCAAATACACGGAAACAGCTCTTTACGGTGAGGGTGACAGAGCACTGGCACAGGCTGCCCAGGGAGGTTGTGGAGTCCCCTTCCCTGGAGATTTTCAAGACCCGCCTGGATGCAGTCCTGAGTAATGTGCTCTGGGCAATCCTGCTTTAGCAGGGGAGTTGGACTAGATGATCTCTAGAGGTCCCTTCCAACTCTGATAATTCTGTGATTCTGTGATTCTATGATAAGAATTAAATTCAACTATATGTAGCAAGCATATTTGAGTGACAGGAGCTTTCTGGTATCTTCTTTGTTATAAGAAGACACGAGAGAATACAGTCACACAACATGGTTTTGTGTCTTTATTCAGAGAGTGAGCAATCAGGAAAAGCAAAGCTATTTTAGAGACATCTCTGCATACCACCAAAACCAGCTTTTGCAGGCTAGTGTTTCTGAAGGGCATTCATGTTTAATTTGGAATGAAAATCTCAATATAATCTATTCCTCTGCAATTACTAAAAAAGGATGTGCATTGCAATTTTATCCAGCAGCACAAGCTAGGGCAAAATGTGCCTTTCTTTTTCCTGAATAAGGTGTCCTTATGAGAGTGTTTATATTTTACCTTAGTTTTCTGGCTGCCCAAAATGTCTCAGATGTTTAATAATTAGGATCTGGTTGGAAATCAGCTGCTTTAGTGACTGCCTCTCCTGCTTTTCTTTGCCAAGAGGAATTCTAATATCTCAAGAAGGAGCCCATAAGAAATTTATTGCCAGAATATTCTCAGCATCAGGTCCCCGTCTTCTGAAGTGAACCCTACGAAAAATTCCCCTGAATTTCACACTATAGTCACAGTCCTACTCAAGTACTCTTAAAACTCATTTCAGTGACCAAGATTTTCACAATAGTAAGTTATTTTTTTTCTGCTGTCTACTACCACCAGCCTTCTTGTCACTGTTCCTTTTAGGACCAGGGGGGAACATGACTGCGTAAAAGTCTCTTCAGCTTCGGAATGCTTACTGCTCCCATAACAAATGTTAGGTACACTATTAAAAGGTTTGTAGGAAGTTAATAGTAAAGCACACTGCACTGTCCACAACTAGAAACAGACATAGAGCCCATTGTATCTTCAGACAATTAAAATATGTCCAGTACAAAGGTATAACTACCGTGGAAAAACATTATGGCTCAGTGGATTTTTGAGTCATTTATGTTAACATATTTTTTTATCTACAGATTGTGTTACATTTTTGATGAAGTCATAATCTCAGATATTTCAGAACTCTATTTAGGAGGACTCTGTTATTTTCCATTTTTCTTCACTAAGCACTTGACATTTGTTGTGAACTTGCTGGTATCATATTTTGTCTATCTTACTGCATCTTCATCACAGATCTAGGACAATCTTTCTGCCTGTCAGGTCCTCTCATGGGCACAGGAAAATCTGATACATCTGAAGCTGAGTGTTAACAAACATTTGTGGCCAAAATGTTTATGCTCTACCTCATTTCTTTAACTCTAGATTTCATTGCAGTAAAAATCTGGAGGCAGGAGAGAGACACACTCTGGGTATGTTTTGGTTCTAGGCACTTCTTTCAGAAAGCAGATATTATAATACAAACTAAGTGACAGTGTCTTTGATATGTTGGATTTGACAACAGTCCCTATAGCTCAAAAGAAGCATAAAATTTTGCTGAATTAGTTTTCATCATGCAAGGAGGAGGGGTGAGCAAATTAAGTCAACATAAAATAAAAACTGGCTTAAAAATTCCTACTAAATTAAAACCATATTATTTTGAAGTCCACAACAGTTCAGTGCCTGTTTTATTCCTCCCACTTGCTTTTTTATGTTGTTATTTTGTTACTGTTCTCAGAATCTACAAACAACTGTCAGGGATTTGGAAACTGGCTTCATCAAGGCTGAGCCTTCTTTAGTGAAAATGACCTCCCAAGAAGATAGGGACCAGTGACTATATGGAGCTTGTCAAATGGTAAATAGGCTGAAGAAGGGAAGGTATCTGACTAGTTTAGTAATCAACAGGATAACTCAGCATAGACCAAAATGTAGGGTAATGGCTATATTGAATCCTCGTTGTAATTCTTAATGCGTGTGTGTATTTATGTGTTCATGGGCAGACTTTCTATAATGTAGCTACCTCAACATTTTTGTCTAACTTACTTAGACTTTTCTTTTTCGTATATGGCAATTTGCTTCTTACTCTTCTGGGTTTTCTCTTTCCCCTTTTCATTGATTTGGGTTCTCATCATTGATCCAGATTACTGAATCAAAGAGCACAGGGAGAGCTGGTTATATTTAAAATGGAATGCTTACACAGTAGTGATGTCTCCAGTGCAAAAATTAGGTAAAAAAACCTTTTTATCTTACTTAAATTATTTGTGTATGATTTTTTTCTCATTGTCTTCAAAGTCTTTGCCTCAATACACTGGGAATGAATCTAAAATCACTTATGTATGACTCCACAGGAATAACCTAACTGTGATTGCAAGCATTCAGAGTAACAATTTGATATACAAACTATGCTTATTGTTTGTTGTTGAAGATGTTGCTAATTCCTTGGGTTTTGGGGTGTTTTTAGTTGTTTTTTTCCCCTTCAAAAGTGTATTCAGCTCTGTAACTCAGAAAAAAACATCTTCCTTCTGAATTCACTGTAGCATTGCATCATACAATGAAAAAAAACCAAGTTGATAGGTAAGAAAAATCATCAATGCAAAGTATGCATCTAAACTTTGGTATGATTCTATTTTTATTAACAGGAAAAGAAATAAAAGCTTTATATAAACACTCTGTGTCAGCTTTTCTGCATTCTTCCATTCAATTGTCTAAAAGGTCTGTGGTCAACAAGGTCTTCGCTGCCCAAGGTAGGTTTCAGACAAAATTCAAAAGCCCAACCCCGATCTTGTAAACGCTTCTCACTCCATCCCCACTTCTTTGGAGAGTTATTTGTTTTATGTTCCAAGAAGCTTAAACCTTTATGAGCCTCTCAGAACATGCAGCCCCCAAAACTCCATAGGGCACATTCTTGAATCCTCATGATTAAGTCTGTAATAGGTTTGGTGCCATCTAGGCTTGTCTAGGCTGAAGTTCTGTATAACGTGAATAGAGGTAGAATTTTAGGCCTTTGCAGAACTTCCATATAAAGGCACTGCAGAAAGAAACAAACAACAATAATACACAGAAGCCGATGAATTTTGGTATCTTCAATGCCAAGTGGAAATAAAGTGGAGCATTTGCAATATAAAATATGCCATGTTAAGCACATTCATTCTAAGGTACAGTTCCTCCCTTTCTAAAATAAATACCTCAAATAGGCCAGGTTAATTGTACCTTTGGAGTAACTATTTCCACTCATTGATTATAAGGGGATTCAAAGACAACTAAATCAGACATAAACATCTCAGTCATAAGAGCCTAAAGTTAGGCGAGATGTATTTGGCTCTAAATATCCAAACCCTTTTTGATTTGAGCTTTGTGGTTCAAGAGATGTTTTGGGTGCTCAGGTTGACATTTTAAATCTTGTGCAGAACTGCTACCAAAGCATAAACTATTTAAAAAATATAATCATTTAAACAATGGCATATGACAGAAGGAATGCCTAACTGGACAGTAGAAAGTACCTGGAAGACCACCTTATACACAACATTTCTTGGGATTCACTAAGTGGGCCGCCTGTTGGCTAGCTTCATGGTGGACAATAACCCATAGGCATTCTGACCAACAAGTTTCTAGATCATCTCTTGTGGGGCCAGAGGTTTAGGATATATGGGTGTAAACCATCCTCCTTTTGGAGCTTCCCAGACCTCCCACTTCCCAGGAAATTTGTCTAAGGACCAAGGGTATCCCAAGATACTTTTTGGTAACTCTGACTTAGTCCTTTTCCCATTGCAGTTGCCTCACTTGGTATAAAACTATGGACCCATACCATGAATTCACAGATGAAGCAGCTGAATCTTAACTTTAAGATACTGTGAGTACACAGGATGATGCTCTAAACTGAACTAAAGCTTAAAAAATATTAACTTAGTCTCCCTTTTGATAGCTACCCACAAGAATACAGAGATGGTTTTGCCTCCACCCCCCCCTTTCTCTGACAAGATAAACATTTAATTTCTTCATGCATAAGAGAAAAGCTCGATCAGGCCCTTATAAAGATAATTATATAAAAGTGAAAATGTCACTTTTTTCTTTTTGCTATTGTTATTTTGTAAGAAAATGCTGGTTTAGGCATCTAATATCAGGAATAGCTCATGACTGTGAATCATAAGTGGGGGAAGATCGATCCCTGCAGCCAGCCACGGTTATCTGGTGCTGTTTGTCAGTATTTACATGGCGTATTGAATACACAGTTAGGTGCCTTCACTGTTTTTCTGGGCTGTACAGAAACCCAGAGAAGTCAGGTAGTGGCAAACTTCACCTGCCTCAACTCATAATTGTTCAGATTTGGACACGCGGCTTTCACTGAACTGATATATGGGTAGAACCAAGATTGATGTTGGCTAATATGCTATGCTAATACACATAACCTTCAGTGGGTGGACATTAAAATAGGCTTAGATGATTAACAATTCCTAGTAGTTAGTTCAGTTGGGTTTTTTTTTTTCCATCGCATTTGCTTTCATGTATCCTGTAATTAAATACTTAAGAGTTGTCCGTGCATCCAGCACAGGCATCTATCTGACAGCTCTGGCTCTGTTAGGCAAGGTAACTAAAGGTCAGCCATTTCAGTCCTGAACTTCTCATTATCCAAGTCCTTTCTTTTTTGTAGTTTTTTTTTATTTTTTATTTTTCCTTCCCTCCCCCCAGTGGTCTAAACATCTATGAATCATTTAGCCATCTAAAACAAAATAGGCTTATTTTAAAACTTATTTAGATAACTAACAATGTAACTGAATACCTATTAGATGAAGAGAAAGGGTTGCAATCAACCATTGCCAAGCAACTGTAATCCTAATGGTTTATCATTCACAGAAACAGACAGACAAACAAAAAAAAACCCACAATTTTTTGCCTTTCTCCTGGCCTCCCCACTAAAGAAGAGGGAAAAAGAAGCTAACAACAATAACCACCCATTCTGAGTTTTAGCCACTGTTTCTTTAAAAGTTGATGTGTTGATGGAGCTCCAGGCAGGGCAAAATCACAAATAGGCGTTGGCAAGATTTGTACCTCTAAGGCTCTCTTCTGAGGTTAATACTAGAGTCACTGGTTCTCATAAAGGAAAAAGACATGTTAGGTTTTAATTAGCCAGATCAAACACTTCAGGCAGTGTGACCATGCCTGCAAGGTTTTCTGACCTCCTGAGCATTTATTTAGGCTTTCAGAATAATCTTTCTTATGTAACTGGCAATACACAAACTGATGCCACACCTATACTGCAGCTAGTATCTCATCTGTTAATGTTTAAACCAATTTGGATATTCATTAAGTGCTTTTGATCTAAGTAAGGGACATCCATCCCTCATCATTAGCACCAGAGGGAAACTAGATGACCAGTTGAGACTACGTTTTTATTTTAGATGACTAAAATCAGGTGAAAATAATGACTGCAGTGAAAAGTCATTAGTGCCACTATTCCTGTGTGCTAAAAAAACCTAGAAATTTGTTACTAGCCTGGATCACTAGGAACCTACATCCCTCCTACACCATATGAACATATGGGAAGATGGTTGGGTCAAGGCTTCATCCATTCCTCCCATGCTCATCTGTTAAGCAGTGATAAATCTCTCTTAAGTGGTTCATACAAATGTATAAGAGGAATTCTAGCACATTTTCTTCCTGATCTAACCTTTTTGGAGACTTTTTGTACACACTGTTGGAAATGCATTAAATCTATACTGTTTTATTTTAGTTTGTAGAAAAATAATGGATATAAAAGCATAATCTATTTAATCTGAGATATTTTAGCAAAAAACTGCTTGTTTGCAGGGTTTATTTTACTTCTTTTTATACCAATTCCCTCTATTCTCCAGCATTTTGTATGCTATGTAAATTAAGTAAATCCTAATGGATTTATTGTACTTTAACAAAAAAAAAAAAAAAGAATAAAAAACAGTGGCATTAGCCCTTAAGCTAATTCTTAGAAGGTGAAGGAATAAGTCTTAGTTAATTGATCTTTAGTATAAATGGAACTTGATCCTTATTTCATAAATCTAATACTAAAGTCATTGCATTCTGTTCTTGATAGGTTTATTTGTGCTCTTGCACCACTCCTTGCTATTTTTTTAGTTCACATCCCAAGCTCAGATGTAGTACATTTGTTTGTAGGTTTTTTTCTATGTTGCTTATCAACACAGTACAGGGCACTTCACGTACATCATCCATTGGGGGTTTTATGGGAATAAGTGGAATTTTCAACTTCAGGACAGTTTTTTTCATGTAGCTTAGTACAGTCAGTTCTAATATACTTTTTCTTTGTAGTCGTCGGAAAGAGAACAAGACAGTGAGATTGTCAAAAAAAAAAAAAAAAAAAAAAAAAAAAACCAACCCAATAAACCAAAACTCCAAACCCTATACCTCAGATTACTATAAATCAATTATGAGAATAGCAACTTAGATATGTTGATGGCCTATTTGGAATTACTGTCCAGTGTGATCTAGATAAATCCTTTCTCTTGTTGTTATACAGAGCCCAAGCTGATAAGGATTGATAAGTGTGTCCTGCTTCGGTGTTAGAGTAGATTAACGTTCTATCCTAATTTCCTAATTGGTTTCTACAGAATGTCATTAGGATGATTTGCTGTGTTTTGTTGTTGCTATTGGAAAAGTCAATAATACTGCAAGTGGTTAATCATAATACTGATATTGTAATGGATATTTTAAAGCTGCAGGTTAAAGGAAGAATGTTAATTATGGAAACGAGGACTCAGGTTTGATTCTTTCTTACTTTACAGAGGCAAGGCAACATGGCATTTCAAGGTAAGTTTTTAAGAAATTAATTCAACCACTTCTCTTAAGGAGAAGGAGGACTTTGAATATTGTACCTCCTTGTTCTACCATTTTTATAATGTTCACACAAACATAGGATGTACTAATGAAATAAAGTTCAATTTTAGAGCATCATATGAGTTCAGAAAGTGAGAAGTTGGGAAGGTAATAAGATTTAATGTCTTTGGTATATAATTCAAAAACATGTCTGAATATACTTCAGGTATACCTAGGTCTGATGTTAAAATTTGTACTTACTAGCAGCTTGCCATTATCCAGAAATAGAGCATGAGAAAGAATACTGACAGCCACTCATTGAGAGATAATAGGAACAAAACTAAGTATTTAGGTTTACCAAAGTACTTGGTTTGTCTGATTTGTTCAATTTTTCTTCTAAGCAAAGGAAATTTCCTTTAGGTTTAACAAGATTTATGGAGGTAAACTCTTTTTATCAAATATGATTAAGTCTTTAAAGCTACATTATGTCATCGAAAGACATAGACTAAACTACAGAGAATGACAGCAACAAATAAGCGTTAATGAGATGGGTGTTGTGAACTTTTAGTGTTCAGCTGAGTACATTCACTCGGCCTGCAAGAAAATGAAAGCCTGAAGAGAGAATTAAAAGTTGCAACTTCTAAACTTTCACAAGGAAGTGAGCTGAGATGGTTGTTAAATCAAAAGGTCAGATATAGAATAAAATTATGCATGGTTTTGAAAAAAATATTTTGTTCACACATTGGATAAGTTGGTTGGGAACAAATTTTTTCAAAAACATATTTTTCTCATACAAAGTATTTATTTAACAAAACCAAAGCACTATCAGGTAAATATTCAGTTTTAACAATTCTCCAAAATAAAAAAGAGATCTCAAAACCAGATTTAAAATATCAAAGAATTTGTTTTGATATTTTAGAAACAAAAACCTTTGCATTTTGATACAAAATGGATTCTCATTTTGAAATTTTCTGTTTAACTCATAATAAAACCTTTAAAAATAAAAGATAATCTTTGAAATCAAATGCTGCAATACTAAGAAATCAAAATTTCAAGTTTATCTCACTTATTTATGCTCTATGTTATCCTTTATATATATATATTTTCCTACATTTTTACTTTATATCCCAAACTAATACAGAAAAAAAAAAACCTTCAAAATCTGTCACAGGGCAGAAAATTCACACAGCTCTGGTTTTACATGCCATCTGTCTCCCTCTTTGGTTTCAAGCATAGGGCAACCTATTTTTGATGGTACATGCTTGTACTTCAATGATAGTCTATAGATGAGTTTGCTGCCTGGACAAGTACTAGTTTAGGCCACTTGAGGAATTTTTAATTTCTAAAACACAGAGAAGTCAATAGAATATATTGTAACAAAAAAGGAAAAGGGATGTTTTTGGCTACTGTGTAGGTAGGCTGAGAACTCCCACTTGTGATGTTCTGTATTTCTCCTCCCATTATCACATATTTTTCATTTCCTTCATCATGTTTCTCAATTCCAAAGATCAGTGTGAATTTGATTTGCATGAAGTCTTTGTCAGCACAAACTTGATTATAGGTTTTGAACTTAACCCTGTGTAGGAAGATTAATACCCTGTGTGGAAAGAGAAATATCCCCATATTTATCCCCATTTCAGGTTAGAAACAAGATGCAAAGATCTTAAATCTATTAACAAAAATCATTAAGGTAGACTCAAGTTTTTGGGAAGGTAAGAATATAAAGTTTGGGTATTTTGTTTTTAATGTCTTTTTCTTTTTCCACAAGTTATTCATAGTACAAACATACAATCATTCACTTGAGAGGACCAAACTGTACCTCAAGATCCAATTTAAGCAAGAGTGTGCTTTGAACCATACCAGGGTATTCAGAGACCATCTAGTGAACGGGGTAGCTGCTGTCTCCCTGGTGGGGGAACTAAACCCAGCTTTCTGCACACTCTTTTCTGAAAGAACAAACGCTTCTTTTACCTGGCCCTGGAAGGAGATTACAGCTTTTATTATATTAGACATGTAAGAAATTTAAAAAAAAAAAAAAACAACCCCAAATGGAAAAGGCCATTTATGAAGATGTCCTTCTGTAATAAATGCACAGAAAGAGCCCAAAATCACCAGACATAAAGAAGAGACTTGCAACTATGCATCCACCAAGGACAGAGCGAGAAATTCTGGTTTCTCACCAACTGATCGGCATCCAGCAAAGCTCTCTTCTCCTCTAAACCCTTCCAATTCCCTCAAAACACTCTGTTTACCTTACATTTGTCATGTGTGCATGCATTACCATTTCTTAACTGATATGAGAGTAACAATGGACACTTAGATAATAAATACGGGCCCTCAGTAACAAAAAATAAGGAATGTAAACCAAATGCTTGAGCGGCCACGTGGAAGCCCCTTATACAGGCAGAGTGTAATGCTGAGGTATTATGGAAATATAGTGAGAAACCTCAAGATAATATATAATGAAAAGCAGTTTACCTGAGCCTAGCTACTGCCTTAAAAACATAATTGGAAAGGCACACCACTGTCTGAAGTATTCAGCACGTTAACCGGCGTATCTAACATAGAAAGAGCATCAACTGTTTAATGGGATATCAATACTTATAGTATAAAAAGTGCTTATTCCTAACTAAACCAATATGTGATTGATTTACAGTGGGATCGGTATTTATTATGGAATCATTCTTGATACGCTCAAGTTATTTATTTTATTTCCAGGATTTGTCTTGACATAAAATATTTGTATCACGGACGTGAATTTGATACCTGTATGTGTAAGGGCATAGTTATTGTTGCAAATACACCAGAAAATTGTATTTTATTTATTATGTCAATAAAGTTTTATAGAGAAAAACAAAGCAATAAAATCTTTGCATCATGGTATTGTAAGTAATACGGCCATGGGGAAAGGTGAGAGTAAGTGAAATGAATTGGTGCTTAGGATAATGAAAGTGAGGGAATAATGGGACCCAAAGGATCCAAGTAAAATACAGACAGATTCCGAATAAGCTTCCTTCAACTCCTCAGAGGGTAATTCTGCTTGGTTTTGACCAATAAATTACAACAGCCCTTCATTTCTAATCCCAGACTTTTTATAAGCAGTTTGCCTGCTCACACTGAATTGTGCAAGAGGAAAGTAGTAGGAGAAAGTGAATAGATCCACACAGGACTGATGGAAAATAATTGAATGGTTCCATGAAGAGAGGAGAAGGGTTTGTGATTAGAACTATGGAAGGATGTTGCCTTTCTTTCAGATTACAGGGAGGGAATTAAACGGATTTATGAGAAATGTCAGAGGAGAAATAAATTGAACTACTTTCTATCTATCTATCTGCCTGCCTAAGATATTTTCCTCCAGACACATCCAAGCTATACATGAGTTCATGTTCTAAGTGCTATTATTTCTTTGCTTCACAGAGCCCCCATTCTTCAGGGAAACAAGAGATTGTTTACTGTTTTAGGTATGTGACCTATGATGAATAATCAAACCTAGAATTAATTTTCAAAGGCAACTAAGTTCACATAAAATTATTTTCTAGCTTCTTTTTTTTTTTTTTATTTTTCTTTTATTTTAACTTTCCTTAGTCTGGATTCACATAGAAGAAAAAAAAAAAAAAAAAACAACCAAACCCAAAAAACAACAAAACCCCAGATGTGCGACAATAATTTGATTTTATTACCATTGCAAAAAGATATTCTTCTTTCAACAGTTATGTCCAAGCAGAAGTGAAAAGTATGAGAATTAACACAAGCAATCTTTTTTTATTATTATTTTCTTTTGAAAATCTGCTCCACAGGTCCTAGGTCCCAAGGTTTGACTGTTTGTTTTGGTTAACCATCACTGCTTTCTTAGCAAATCTTAACTAAAACAGTCAACCTTTCCAGTTTCACCCACAACTACCTCTTGGCATTTAGGCTAAATAAGTAAGGTACAATAATCAGTAGGTATGTAAAACTCCCCCACTTGTGAAGAATTTCACGCATATACTTGGTGTGAAACTTTTTCTTTCCCCTTTGGTTAAACATACACAAACAATGAGCCTCATTCACATCTCATTTAGTTCATAGGAAGTGCACCATCCTGAATCTGGAGTCACCAGTAGAGCTCTTAGAGGCCATATGTAGTCCTTTTAAACTCAGATAGCTGCAATAATAGAACCTAAATTAGTTATCCTCAAATTAAAATCAGGAGTATCTTAATTCAAAACACCCAACATCTGGGGATCCTTCAGGGAAGAGGGTTATATAAATGCAAGAGATGAATGAAACTACTAATTAGAATCATTACTAGTGTAACAGATTCACACGTACAGTGTAGAAAACGGCTAGTAAATGAACAAGTCTATGTGATCAGATAATTGAAAAGTAATACACATCAATGTCTTTCATGTTCTAACACATGAAGAATCTGTTGATTCCTGACTGATTTTAGTTGCTCAGTTCACTCGAGAGTGGAAAAATATTATATAATCTTTTGCTAAAATACCAACATAGATTTGAATATGAGCTTAAAGGTTAGTCTTGGAGGTCCAGATATATTAATATTTATTCTTCTGTTGCTCTGCCTTTCTCTTTAAGAAGGAACTCTAGTGCTAAGCTAGAATTGGCTAAGCAAGCTATTAGTTGCGTGTACACACCTTATTAAATGAGACACCTAAAAGGCCAGTGTACTGGTGTTCTGATCTAAAATTAGAGCTCTCTGCTATTATTGCAATAGCTCAAAAATCGAATAAACAAGCCAGCATTTTGACATTTGAGGAAAATAATATTGGGGAAAAAAATCACATGAAAATGAATATTAAATATGCATAAATGAAATACGATCAACAGTCACCCGGCACAGAAAATGAAAAACAGCTTTTGTAGGAGCACATTACAAAGATAAACCAGCCAGTTAAATTTTGAATAAATCACCTTTTATCCACTTGTTGTGACATACAGCCATGGAAATTGATAACTTCAGAACTCCAGGTGCCCATGAAAAATATCTTTTCCAGAGATGGCCTGTGCCTTAAATCAGATATTGCGTGAAGACTACTTATAATTTTTTTATTCCCTCCCCCCGCCTGGCTTAATAAGATTCCCTCCAAAATGCTAGTTTCACCTTCTGATGTGAGCAGATGGCAAAAAGCAGTGACCATAGCAATTACAGGATAGTACACAGGAAACAGAGAACCAAAAATATGATAAAGGAAATCTGGGCATTTCTTCATTATCTGGTATTTAAGCAGGGCACCTTTCCGGCAAAAAGAAAGGATTATCTCAAGGTTATTTATTCATTTACCAGCAATCAACTAGGTTCAGATAGTTGAAATCCCTGGTATCCAGAGAGTCAGTAAGAGGCCTCATGCATATGTTCTACTTTATGTTGCTCATCTGCAAAACAATGAGGCTTGTAATGATGTGAAAGGTTTAATGGACTCTCTCCCGGTTCGTCCTCTATCCAGGCTGGTTGTTATTTGTGTAGTGTAATCTTCTTAAGACTGTGGTTCCCACAGGGAGGTGAACAGGCAGCGACTGGGCTGTGGATGGCAGCTCATGTCAGAGATCAAGGATCAGCCAATAAATAGTTTTTCATTTAGAATTCACTAATATTTCTGGTTGTAAAGACCAGCTTGCTAACACCTAGAGCTGGCTTTGATTATTTTGCACAGAAAGAAATCCCTTTAAGTGTCATCATTTCAAAATTACTTAAACACCAATCAGAAAGTATTATCAGTCGGCTAATTATTATCTAGACTCAAGGAGGCTAAGGCAACGATGAAGGTATTTAACACACTAGCAGGCCATTATATGAAGGAAAAAAACAAACAAACAAACAACAAAAAAAAAACAGAATAAGCAACAAAGACAGTGGTTATATTTGACAAAGCTATTCAGGAAAGGTGATATTTTGATGCACTGATTAAGATACAACATTCCTTAAAAACTGAAGCTTAGTTGACTATTTGCTTTAAAATTAATAGGAAACAGGAGTTCTAATCCCATAGGAAGCTTTGAAACCCTAAACCTGAATATCTAACATTAACCATCTGAAATATCAATATTTTATTTTTAATCTTCTTTTTGTTCTTGACAAAATGCAAAGGAAAACAAAATGAAAAAAAAATTATCTCCGTAGTCTTTTCTTTGCATCTTCAATTGTCTGTGGAAAGAAATAATTAGCTAGTGTATGACTTCAGTATGTATCATGAAATAATTTTAAAGGTATCTGAGATCAGATAGATGATTTTTCACATACCATTGGCTGTGTCACACTTGCTTCTAAACTTACGTGTGGTCCCAAAATTAAAGGCCAATTTAAGGCCTCATTCAATCCTTAATCTTTCCATCTGAGTAATTCCTCTGGGAACTGGGTCTTCTCACACGTTTAATGCCATCAAATGAAATCATGAGACTGTGATATTTCCCTTGGGAAATCTGTCACTTCATAGAGAATTTTTTTTAGATCAGGATGGAGAAAAAAAAAACTTGTTACGAGGAAGGAACGACTTACCAAAAAATGACTCTGAACAAGATTAATATGATTCATAGATTCATGGACTGAAAGGCCAGAAGGTACAATTGTTTCACCTACTTTGACCTGCTCCAAACCAAAGGACATTGCATTTCATCTACTTAACCTTGTATGGAGACCAGTCACTTGTGTATGACTGAAGCAAAACTTGCCCTTCGCTAAAGTACATCATCCAGAAGACATGACACTTTGAAATCAAAGCGTCAAGAGAAGGAGAATCCAATACTTCCCTTTCAAGCATTTTCAAACTTTTTTTACGGATAACCAGTTCTCTTCATGAGAAAAACATGTAATTTCTTTTTTAAATGTGTCAAATAGCTGCTGTTATGCCCTTTACCCTTATAATTTTTTGAAAATGCTGCTATCATAGGGTCTTAGAGTCGGTGAGGTTGGAAAGGAATAAGGAGGTCATCTAATCCAAACCTCAACTCAAAGAAGGGACAAAATCAATATCAAATCAAGTATATTTTGATTTTATTTATTTTTAAGAGGAAAAGCATTGCAGAATATCATTTCCTGTACTCTTTTTGGAGAGGAGATGGGAGGAGTATATTGTATCAATTTCATTCTATCAATATTTTAAAAAAATGAAAACACAAAAACTACACAAAACCAGTAGTACAAGTCCTATCAGTGCTACGTGCCTAGCAGATTACAAAATATCATCAGTCCTTTTTGCCACAACTCTCCTCAAAGACCTTGCATGCATTTAATTTTCCATTGTGCCTTGAAAAAAATATTTTCAGAACACTGTTTTCCAGTATATCATTTTCCATGAGTGAAGTACATTCCTTTTCCTGCAATGGCATTATGAAAATATTTATACAGGCCCAGATATATGGGTGTGTTTGAATGCATGATGCAGATATTTTAGGATTATCCTTTTGCTGTTGTTCTGGCATCTGTGCACATACAGATTTAATTTGGAGAGATTTTATGTTAACTTTCAGAACAAGACTTTTTCATATATGTATATTTTTATTTCCCCTCTGCCCTTTTGTTACGGTGTCTCCCAGTCATCACTACTTGATTTTCTTCTTTTGATCTATACCAGACCACAGGACAAACAGTCCACAAACACTATTTCACCTTTCACCTTTAGGCAGATCACCATTTGTAGATATAGCTCTGCTCTAACGGTTTGTCCCCTCTTGCTTGAACAAAATCTTGACCTATCTGCCTGAATGATTTTGTAAAATGCAAGCTCAAAGTGGAAAAAATTAAGTTTATTTTTTTCCCCAACCAGTTATTTCCTTTTCCTCTTTTCACATTTTCTCTGAACATTTTCACCTTGTCCCTCATCACTGAAAGGCTTAATCATGTGAGACTCAAACCTGAATGAAGTAATTGACTCCGTCATCTTTTTCTATTGTCAGATTCAGGCTACAGCAAACTTTCAGTACATCTTCTACTTTCCATCATGAGGTGTATCTTTTCCTGTACAGCTATACTAATAAAGCTTTCATTCAGGTTCTCATCATATTCAAAGTGCTTCAGCAAAATATCATTTTCATAGTTCATTGCTTTGATAATGACAGTCCTCTATATGCATCTTTCTATTAATTCTGTTTCTATCACACCAAATGGAGATTACTTATTTTTACACCCAAAGTTCTTTGGAGCGTGCATCTGCTCAGACTTTCTTTTTTACTACTGAAATGTCAGTTGCCATCTCTGCTTGGCATTCCTACATATTCTGGAAAATACAGTTGTATACTGTCCTGTGATAATCTTTGCTGCTTAGAGCTTCCTAAAAAATCCCTTGATTGTGCTTCTGCAGTTTCATCCTCACCAATTCCTTTTGCTGCTTATGAAAATTCTTCTCAGGAGTGAACCCTCGTTCTTCGTTCACGCTGACCAGAATTGTCTCACTTTTTCTTTGCTTCCAATACACCTCCCTTTTTCCTCTCTCCCAGGCTGAGGGTACCTTATGTTTTGTTTGTTTGTTTTTTTTTTTCCTTTCAGTTAGACAGTTGATTTACTCAAACAGGAACTCTTGGTTTGTGTTTGCGTTTATAAAATTCATAGCACAAATGGGACCTGGCCTGCTGAGTGGCTCATCAGTAACACAAATCAAAGATTAACCTGAAGGTCAAAAATCTCATTCCGAGCCCAGAAACATTTTACGTTTTCTGTTTGTGTGTTTGTTTGCTTGGTTGCTTTGTTTTTTCAGAGAAACAGGAAATGGTACCAGACTTTGTACTCCATGGAATTAAGAGATGTATAAGTGTGGAAAACTAAGTAGATGGATATCCAAAAAAAGTAAAAAGGAATAAATTACTTCATTATGTGGTGTTTTTTTAGATGAACAGAGATTAAAATGTCTCATTAAAATACAAGCTTATTTTCTAATAAAAAAAAACCACTAGGAAAAACGTCAAAATATCTCCCACTTTAAGTTTTTCTCCTTTTTTTTCTACTTTGTGTCTTTTAAAAAAGGTGGGAAGAGAGATGAAGGTACCAACAAGGAAAATGTGAAGAAAAGAAACTTAAATGGAAGCAGAACTTCCCTCCTTGCCCTAGTTTTCATTTTTTGTTACAAAACAGTAAATGAAGAAGCAAAGTTTCATCCAAAATACCATTAACTGCACTTTTTCCCTTTCTGATTAAAAATTTTCAAACAGAAAATGCCGGCCTGCCTCATGTACTTGTATTTGTATTATTTGCATTTGTATTTGTATTTGGTTTTGGTTTTGTATTTGCACTTCCATTTGCATTTGTATTTGTATTCATGATGATTTGAAAGGGTTTAAAAGCTTCTAATTGTGTAACTGTTATTTTATACAACTGCACGATCTTGTCATAGCTCTCTGCTCCATTCCATTACTAGCTCTGTACACACTGTAATTGGTTATACGTTTCCACCAGTCATCAGTCTATACCTTTATTTTTCATACTTACAATTAGCAGTTCATGTCACACCTTTGTTTCACAATGTCATGAATGTCCCAAAGCACTTTTTAAGTCATTTAACATATACAGCAGGAAACAATAGCTTCTCCTTCTTTCCCATCACCAAGATCACTAATAAGTATTTAAAGCATTTGAGATGATTTTCTGTCTGAAGCTACATATGTTGGACACACAAAATACAAAATGATTCCTTATTAGTGTTTGAAAACACCAGTGAGGAATCCTTGCACTAGGAAACTAATCAAGCAGATTTCCAGTAAAGAAATAGAGAAATGTCTATATCAATATAGGAGATACCATGAGATTCTTCAGATACTATACACAATTGTCATCATATGTTCTGGAGTGAAGCACCTTCAAACTAAATTCAAACTGAAGTTTTGGAAAAGAGCAATTTATTATGACTAGAGGAAGGTAAAATCCATCTTTATAAGGGACTATAAAGTTATGGTTTTCTTAAACGAGCGAAACAAAGACTTGGAGGGAATATGACTTCAGTCAATAAACATACCAGGATAAAAGCAGCCAGGGAAAGGTGAAGAGCTATTTGAGCTGAAAGCTAATATGTGCATAAGAATAAACAAGTACAAAGTGTTCGTGCATAAATTTTGCATGAAAATTAGGAAGCGCTTCCTAACCTCAGAAGAATAAAAGACCTTGGAGACTGACCGGAGAGAAGTGGAGCAGATCTCAGAAGTTCTAAGATGGAGCTAATAAAAGGGCTTTTATGACACATTTGTTGAAGGTAAGAATGTTTAAACAACACAGCCCTGAAGGTTCCCAGCAATCCTGCAAGTTCAGACCATCCCCCATGTTAGAAGTGCCACATCCCTATATAATAAATGGACATTTGTTTCAGAGTTAACTTAGGGTCTTCTGTAAGTCCTCAGGGTACATAACTAACAGTACATTCATATGTACGCAACTTTTATGGATGCTTAAATTGAATGTGGTCTTTGTTACACCCATTCATGAAAACAGAGCAGAAGACTCCTCTAAACAAGAAGCAGACTCTAGATTGCATAAGGTCTATCAGCTGCAGAGGTTACTTTTTGATCTAATTGATCTATCTAGTTTTTTGTGAATTCTTAATGTGCTTTGTATATATATAATAATGTTTCTAATAATAAGTATTTAGGTTTCTACAGCTCCTGTCAGTGTGTATATAAGTTCATTTATACATATAAAAGTACAATGATAGATACATACATATATATAGGTATAACTATTCATATCCATAAACTACCGTATAATACCTCTAATGGAGAAAAGAATAACTACATGTTTCCTGGAAGGCTGTAAATGGCTTTGAACACTTTTAGTGAAACACTTCAACATTTCTCTAACATAATGTTTTGAAAGGGCCCAGGGTCAATACAAATGTAATATATGGAGGCTAAAAGAAAATTTGACAGAAAATTTGTTCAAAGAGCACAGTAAGGTGGCATGTAAAAACAATAATGGGCCATTATGCTGTCTTATTAGAGAAATTAAAGCATTGCACGCACTGCCTGACTCACAGTGTCTGGCTTTTCTACTGAACAACTTGAAACCTGTATTTTCAACTCAAGTAGTGATTTTTTAAGTGTAAATTCCTTTTCAACTCTAAATATTTAATAATGTCAGATGTGGCAAACTTGTTTGGGAAGTTCAAAAGGCAGAAAGCCACTGGACTCCCACAAATAATGTTTGGTTAGGCAAGCACTAAAGTTTGCATGCAAACAGGCTAAATGGAGTCTTCGCAGGTGCAAACGGTGTTTCATCTTCTGCACATGCACAGAAAGATTAATATTTTGGGAAGCTTCTTTAGAGATATAACAGTATAGAAAAACGTGTAGCATATGTGTGTTAACATATGGAGGGAGGATCTATATATTACATAATCTTTTAAATTAAAAATGGACTTAAAGAATGCTCAGAGAACTTGTTGAAGCCCCATCCCTGGAAGTGTTCAAGGCCAGGCTGGATGGGCCTTGGGCAACCTGGTCTAGTGGGAGGTGTCCCTGCCCATGGCAGGGGGGTTGGAACTCGATGATCTTCAAGGTCCTTTCCAACCTAAACCATTCTATGATTCTATGACCTGCAGCATTGAATTTTGTTTGAGGGACATGGCTACCTGGAAGACATGCAGCATGTCACCAACACCCCTTCCAAACAACATTTCCTCAGGAAGGTGGAAATTCCCTCCAGTGATGTAATTTATACTAATACATCAAATAAAATACCCTTTAGCAGCCAAATTTCCTGATACAACATTAGTGTGGTTTCTTTTTCCATTACAAAAAAAAAAAAAAATAGAGAAAATGCTTCTGTGAAGGCATGATTATACTTTGAAGCATTTCTCATTAAGTCTACCTGTAAACTTAATCTCTCCTGCTCATTGTAGTGTAATATTTGTGGTTGGAACTCTAAGTATTTACTTGCAAAAAGAAAAAAAAAGAACACTATATATGAAGTTATTACAGGGTGAGGGTTCAGAATCTCTGTCATCACATAAGCATCAAGTACACTTTTCTATGGATATATATGAAGGACATCTGCCTGAATTTATCCTATTGGAAGTGACTGATATAAAAACTGTGTTCATTTTATAGTAGAAAGCAAATATAATTTTCGAAGATGTGTTTGGAAACATTAAACAAATTAATTGGGTTAGATTCCTTACTTGAGATCAACAGAGAGAGTACTACGGAAGTCAAGGATATGACTCATTCGTTAAACGCGTTATTTCTAGGCCTTCCAAGATATTTATTGTGCTAGGATCTAGCAGACTTGGAAAATGCTGAGGAGATTTAATGTGCATTCTACTTCTGTGAGGTACAGATTTACCACCTTTTTTTTGCTGATGCAAGTCAAAAGCCCAAAGTCAATGAGCCAAAGTTACCCAAGTCTGGGAACTTGAATCCAAGTCACTTGAATCAAGTATATGCTGAAATAACAACCTCTTCTTCCCTTTCGTCTTCAGCAGCGGTTTACAGCTAAATATGTAGATACAAAATACCTAAATTATTAGAAGACTAAATGGAACAATGGAAATTATAGCACAACTGTGTTTACAAGGACCACTACAAATTAGTTTATCTTTTTCTGGACTGACACATTTGATTGGTTCCTAAAATTCTCTAAAGCTTTCTAAAGTATTCTGTGTCAACAATATCTCTTTTATTTTTTTTTTCCTACTATTGTCCAAATTAAAACTTTATTTCTGAGATATACACACACACACACATATATATATGATTCTTGTTTTCCTCATTGTGGACAAGTAGAATCGGATTTTTGTTTCTTCAGAGCAGTCTTTATCACGTTCATTTTTAATCTCTCTTTTTTAACCACTGAAATCCCAGTAATGCCTATGTTTCTCAGTTTGTTATTTTTGTTCATGTATGCCTGTGTACCTGCACTGAATCATCAAATCTATATGTTAGTTTTGGTGATTTTGGTTGTTTTTGGGGGATTTTGTTTGGTTGGTTGGTTGTTTTTTGTGTTGTTATTTTTTTTTTTGTTGTTGTTGAGAAACAAGTCAAAAAAGGCTAAATAGGAAAAGGAACTTCCATATCTAAAAGAAGTGACACAAAATCCAATTATTTTATTTTTCCCTACTCGTTGCTGTTCCTCTCTGCTCAGGGACATATCTAGATTTAAAGGAAGAAGTGCACAGAGTATAGGCAGTGTCCCCCTGCTATTCCTAGGCCTTTGTCAGTGGTGAAATTATCTGTGAAAAAACAAAACTATAAACCTGCTTAGCCTCTATCTATAATCTGTTCCTGGATCCTAAATCGAGTTTAAATTGGCTGAACTTAAGTATTTGTGCCACTGTATGCTTGCATTTACTTGTGAATATAAATTACCACTCAATATACACTGCAGGTGAGTCTTCTCCTGGAGCTTTCACTGATGGCACCTGATAAGTCACACAGAAAACAAAGAAGATACCCACATTTATAATTTGAAGGGTCTAAAATATTTGTTCAGGAGTTTCTACTGTGTAATTCAGAATTATATGAAATTTTATTTTTGGTGCATTAAGGTTTGACAACATGGAGAAATGCTGACTCATGAGCTAATGGCAGGACATCGCAGTGTGAATCTCTGTAGGCAGACAAAACTTGGCAGCCTTCATCAAAAATTAAGGAAAATATTTATAGAAAAATAATATGGCAAAAGATTCAATGTACAAAGTCTTGAAGATGTGTTGACTGCAACAAACTCATAAACCACAGAATCATAGAATGGTTTAGGTTGGAAGGGACCTCAAAGGTCATTGGGTTCCAACATCCCTGCCATAGGCAGAAACACCTCCCACTAGACCAGGTCACTCAAAGCCCTATCCAGCCTGGCCTTAAACATCTCCAGGGATGGAGCTGCCACAACTTCTCTGGGCAACCTGTTCCAGTGCCTCACCACCCTCAGAATGAAAAATTTCTTCCCAATATCTAATCTAAATCTATCCTCTTCCACTTTAAATCTATTCTCCCTCATCCTACTGCTACATGCTGTTATAAAAAGTCCCTACCCAGCTTTCTTGTTGGCCCCCTTTAGATACTGGAAGGCCACAATAAGGTCTCCCTTGGATCTTCTCCAGGTTGAACAACCCCAACTCTCTCACCTTGTTTTCATAGGAGAGGTGCTCCAGCCCTCTGATTATATTTGTGGCCCTCCTCTGGACCCACTCCAACAGGTCCATGTCTTTCCCGTGTTGGGGTATCCAGAGCTGGATGCAGTACTCCAGGTGGGGTCTCACAAGAGTAGAGTAGAGTAGAGTAGAGTAGAGGGGAAGAATCACCTCCCTTTGACCTGCTGACCACACTTCTTCTGATGCAGCCCAGGATATGGTTGGCTTTCTGGGCTGTGATCATGCATTGCTAGCTCATGTTGAGCTTCTCATCATTCAGCACCCCCAGGTCTTTCTCCTCAGGGCTGCCCTAATACATTCTCTGCTGAATCTGTATTTGTGCTCAGGGTTGCCCCAACCCAGATATAGGACCTTGCTCTTGGCCTTGTTGAACTGCATGAGGTTGGCATAGGCCCATGCCTCAAGCCTGTCCAGGTCCCTCTGGATGGCATCCCACCCCTCCACCATGTCTACCTCTCCACACAGCTTGGTATCATCGGCAAACTTGCTGAGGGTGCACTTGATCCCACTGTCCATGTCACCAACAAAGATGTTGAACAGCACCGATCCCAATACCGATCCCTGAGGAACACCACTCGTCACTGGTCCCCACTTGGACGTTGAGCTGTTTACCATGACCCTTTGAGTGCGACCGTCCAGCCAGTTCCTTATCCACTAAGTGTTCCAGTTTAGAGACCAGGATATTGTGCAGGACAGTGTCAAATGCCTTGCACAAGTTCAGGTAGATGACATCAGTTGCTCTTCCCTTGCCCGCTACTCTGTAATGCACTCATAGAAGGCCACCAAGTTTGTCAGGCATGACTTGCCCTTGATGAAGCCATGTTGGCTGCTATCAATCACCTCCTCTTTTTCCATGGTGAATGCTTTGAAATAGCTGAGAAGTAGAAGAAACTTTCAGCTAAATTTTAAGATACTATAGGCATTTGTAAGAGGAGACTCCTGAGAAAGAGAGAAAAACAACTGTTAGGAGTTTTGCAAGTGGCTGGATCACTGAACAGGAAATTTTTCACTTCCAGGTTTTGTGTTTTGGCTCACCTAGAAAACTCATGTTTTTGCCTTTTGACACATGCTTTCAATTCTGCTGGTTTGCTCTGCTTCCTTCTCTCCTAATCTGCTGAGCTTGTCTTTGAGAGGAACGTGAAGATTTACTGCAGTAGGAGAGTGTACAGAAATTACCTGAATGTCCTAACATCATTCCTGTTCTTTGCAGAGGAACGAAGGGAGAAAAGGGAAGGCTGGGGCAGCATCAGGTGAAGTGGGGCCACGGGTGCCCAAGTTCAGCTTCTAGGTTTGTACCATCTATTTATTCCCTTGAACTGAAGGAAGAGGGGAGCAATTCAGCAATATGATCAAATAAATGAATTGGGAATACAGCTGCCTGGATAAAAGTTAGCAAGACCATTTCATCAGAAATGCCTCTTTGCAGAACATGAGAACACCTTTAAAGCCTCTCAGCTCAGACACATGGTAGAAGAGTGATTGCCTCGCTTAGACTGAGTAGACACTTCTTAAAAGATGCGCTTTTGCTGTAAGTATACATTACCCTATAATTCAAGTGAACCATAAATGGGATGAGGGATAACTTTACCTTGATTCAACAGCTACTGTCAGACTTCTCAAAAATCTCTGTGAAGAGGACAAGTAAAATGAAATTTACAAAAGCACAGTAGCTATATTTACCAGTCAATATTTTCTTCCTTTTTAGGGCATTTACCTCTACAAATAAAAAGTTGGGAAAAATCGGACCTTCACGTTCAACCAATTCTGGAGGTACTTCATGAAAATGAGCTGCTGGTGTTAATTAAAGCAACATGAAGGCAGGCAGCCTCCACACTCACCTTTTAAAGAGGCATTAGTTTTCAGCAATGCTCAGTTTTTGGGACAGCTTGTGACAGAGTAGATGTGCAGCACTCACTAAAAGACCTGAGGCATGGGCATTCAGAGATTGACTCAGACATAGCAAATGGTAATACTTTTCAACTCCTTTGGGGTCACATAGCACAGTATACTTGTGGACATCAGCTTTTAACCACTCATAGGGATGATGATCTCTTAGTAATGTTAGAGTGATTGAAAACCACTTTCAACCCACACATTGCGAAGAACATGGGAACTTAGGAGCATGCTTAAAGTGTGACCACTTTGTACCGATTCATTATATCCTAGTCCACTGCACTTAATGATTTGGGGTACAGTTTTCAGAATACCTCAGCTCAACTCTTATTCAAAATAATATGTTGTTTTGTTTTTCACCTTTTGACTTCTGAGGAAAATTCAGCTAAGGCCTCTGTCTTAAAGTGCACTATTTTTCCCCATAGTGAGCTCCACAAGAAAGTTGCATTTCTTTTCTTCCTTGGTTCAGGTGCCCAGCCATCACCACTCAGGATATAAAACATCTTGTTTACTTCTAGCCATGTCACTGGGGCTGTCGTCATGCTATTTCAGAAATGCGCTGCAGCTAGCTACAGGTACCAAATGGAATCATAGAAAGGTAGAGGTTCTTGATTGAATTTATTTGTGTTTGAATCTGTCAGGGATAAAAGAGCCAACAAATAATAAAATAGATGCAAGCCGCTGTAAGTCAGCAGCCACCTGCTACCTCTGGGCTATTAGAGGGGCCCTCAGCATGACAACACAAATCCATGCTGGCAGGCCAATCACAGCTTAAAAAAAGCCCTACATCAGCTGAACTCATCAAGTCAGTCAGCAAAGTGACAGCAATGTTGAAATTTCATTTTTCCTGATATTAGTTGTGAATTGTTTCATCACATTATTTTTGCTCTCACTCTCTCGTCATCTTTTAAATGCTGATAGTGTTGATGGCTCTAAAATGCAGTCTATCTAGTTGCTTTTTTGAGAAATGGAGGTTTGGTTCTACTCTTTTTTTATTTCCCCAAATAGGCTGAAGCTCTTGTTTCATTTCTCTCCGTTCTATACATCTAAATCATGTAAATTACAGGGAACTGTAAAAGTCAAAGTACTCATCACAGGCACCATAATTATTGATAATAATCTATTCTTCAAAGCTAGCACAATTTCACATGCTATTCACTAATTTCACTCCCATTTATAGAATAAGTCACATTTTGTACTGACTTGTATCACATGCAACTGCATTTAAATTGACCCTAAGAGTTTAGGAATTGGAAAACAGAATTGGTATATGATGGTATGCTGCTACCTTACAATGGTACCTTGTTTAATAAGGTTATGCAGAGGGACAGAGCAGGATGTACTGTTAGCGAATGGAGTGACTATTTAGGGCTGTGAAAAGAAATTGAATCAGTGTAATAATCTGAAGCAACCCTGGACATACTTTTTTAAACAACAAATAAAATCTCGAATCTTTGCCTCAGTATAGTCAGTAAAAGTTTTGCCAATAAACTCCACAGAGCTGGGATTTTACTCCCATGGACTTAATTTGAATAGTTGGATCATGCTTTTTTTTGTTTGTTTGTTTATATGGTTGTTCTTTCTAAGTTGTTGGCTTCGAGAATACAGTCCAAAGCATCCTGCCTGCACCAGAGGCTACAGAACTGATATTTAGAGATAATGGAGAAGGGAGAAAATAAAACAAAGCTGTAAGTTTTTCCTTATACTTTTGTTGTTTGAAATCACTGTACACCAGTGATTTACAATGTCTCCATATCTTCAGCAGTGTATCATGGAGGTTTGATCACGTGCTCGTGCTCATTAAAAGGATCTTAAAGCTTTCTGTGTGGTCTCATTTATTTTCTAGAAAGTGTACATTACTAATCTGAATCAGTTATGGAAGAGAATTCAGTTTGAAACCAATGAAAGTAGATGGTGAGGTTCCTCTGGGACTACATCAAAACTTGGAATTGGCCTTAGTATGAGGAGTAATCACAGACAGGCAAATTTCAGCATCTCTGAGCTGTCAGTGACCTGATTTTCTTCATTCCTCATTATCACATAGTGTGTTTGGGAGAGGCCTGAACATTATCCAGGAAAGCTGGCTCTTTTTTGAACCCTAGGGAGTTACACACGAATGAAGAAATGAGTTGTGGGTTCAGATGTGGGGCCAAACATATAATATGAGCATATGGAGTTATCCTAATTTGTCCCCTGCTCTTTTTCTTCTCTTAAAATTCTATCAGCACTGAGACAAGAGGATTTTCTTTTGCAACTCCTGCAACATTTCAAGACAACATTCCTATTTTTCCATGATTTCTATTGTTTTCATATTGCCTCTGGATTCCTTTTAGCAACTCCTATCCTGCAATTGTATTGTTTAACTATGAAACCAGTAAATAAATAAATGAACATAAGAAAGACTTAAAGACTTTGCTTCTTCAAGTTGCATTATGCAATACGACTTTTCACTCCTAGTGTACATTCACCTATGGCCTTGCTTACAGCACATGAGCACAGTTCAAGTAATTTAGAAGTGAATAAACCTTTTTGTTTGAATAGCCAATATTGTGCTGCTTCTGCATCCAAACTCCTGCACATATCATAAGTACAACACAGTCCAGTAAGAGCACAGTACAATAACTGCTGTACAAAACCACATTCTCATAAGCAACAGTTGTCCGCTAAAATTCTTTGTAATTTTCTCTTGAAATGAATTTACCTTTTCTTTCTGCCTACATTATTCACAATTTGGTATCGCACAGAACCAGAAAAAAAATCAATAACCTTTAAAAACACCTTTCCTACCTACATGGTATGGTGGCTAGTTTTGTAGCTGGACTAATAATTCATGCTAAGAAAACAACTACTTTTCTTGTCTGATTAACAGGACATCAGCAAATAGAGTACTACTATTTTGGGATATATTTTTCAGGCAGTCTCTAGAGTTTCCAGAAAGAAAAAATGAAACTAGAATCTAAACATCTCTATTCCTTTTAAATCTGGGACTTCCCTTGTATAATTCTGCCTTGAATGATATATTGAAATATGTACGTTGTGCCACATTGTTCATCAACATGTCATGTAGTATCATGTCGCTTTATGTAGCTCAATATGACAGATGCATTTCTAAAGCAATGCGTCATCATATCCCTTGGCATGAGGAGATGTGAAAATAAATACATTCTTGTTTTGTTTACAGTAAACTACTTCCAGAAATAGGGAAAATAAAAAACCCAAAAAAAAAACCAAACCAAAACCAAAAAGCCAACCAACCCCCAAAAAAAAACCCCACACCAAAACCAAACATCAAACAAAACACTTTTATTTAGTTTTGGAATATTTTAAATAAATGAAGGCAAAGGGTGGTGCCTTCCTCATTCACCTTAAAAAAAAAAAAAAAAAGCATACAAATTAGTACATGCCCAGAATGCATAATTTCATTTTGTTATTCCTTTGATTTAAAGGATAGAAAGAACATGCTCATAAGCAAGCTGTAAGCAGTTGTTATATGTTCTATAGATAGCTAGGGAAATTACAGACTTGGAAAAAATTACTAACAGAGTGAACCGGTAGTACATTCTTGTTTTGCTGATAATAAATTATTGTATTTAATTATTTAAAACACACATTAATTAACAACAGGGGTTATTTTGTATTCTTTTCTAGTTTCCTTGAAACAGGGTTTATAAATTATTTCCCCGTTATATTGAATCGGCTCAGCATGCAATACTCTGGATTCACTGATGTGTTCTGTTTGCTGTGAACTACTCTTGTGTTGAAATATGCTGTAAAACTACGTTAGTTGGCTGGGGAGGCCAGACACTGGCCTGCTTTGCATTACTGATGTTTTGCAAAGCAGGTGGACTGCAGTGATGCATTTGGCTCAGTGTTCATATAATTGTGTATAGGTGGCCCAATTTGCAACTGGGTTACTTTAGTCCATTAAGGATGTCATTCCAATGAGTCAAATTCGCTCTTTCACCAAGCCGAAATGTGAGGGAAAAGGCGGCCTGTCAAAGAGCATTATGGTTCCCTAATTGTCTGTTCAGCCCCCTCAATGGCTACATCTAATATCCCAGATTAAAGTAGATGGCGATGATGCATCATTCACTGGTCACTGCTCCTTCCCCCAGCACCAAGCTCCTTTTCTCTTTCTCCATAATATACCCTCATTTGCTAGAGGTCATAGTTTTAAACCCCTCTTGTGTTTTAAAATAGAAAAAGCATTACTCATCTCTCAGCCTTGAGACTTATTCTAGTCAAGATATCGAATATATGAGAAACAAGGACCGACAGTGCTAGAAACTGAAGTCCTATGTCCAAACAAGCAGAAGAACGTGTTATGTCCAAACCTGCAGAAGACAATTTGGTATCCCTAATCCAGCCCTGCCGAGTTGCTTTAACCTTTATCCAAAGAGTTTATATCAGGGCTTGGAGGCCTTAGAGGGCATGCTGTTACCGTGTACCGTGTCTTAATGTCTGCTCCAAGATTTCGGGTAGTAGCGTGTACTTATGTTAAGTGAGAGAAAGAAAACGTTAGGTGGCGGCATCATCTGCACAGAGTGGGCCAAAAGAAAATCTGATCTGAACTCAATCTCAAAACACAGAGGTGAAAGTCCCCATAACACAACTTCCAAAATGAAAGTAGATCAAATCACCAAAAAGAAACACTGACGGTTATACTGCATCCCCAGCAAATGATTTTATAGGCACCTGAGTAAACTAATGAAGTATACTCCAGCAACATGTAGTTCTGACTTGGGGTGCTTTTCAAGCTAACATTCACCCTATTCACCCTGAAAGATTTCAAATCCAGCACTGTCTCTGTATTTTCAAGTTGCATGTCATTATCTGTCTTTAATCTAGCTATTTTAAGCAGGTTTGGGCATGAAAACATAAACTCAAATGACATTGGTATTGTAGTGTGGTATGTAGTGTACCTTTGTCCCTTAAAGAGGGTTAAAAAAGAATAATATTGAATAATCAAATAAAAAGCATCAGTGAGAAAATCTCCCAATTTCTCCAGTAATTTGGGGGGAAAATATCAATCATTCATTAACAAGGCAGGGATGCTTTCTGTTTCCTTTTATTATTGCATCCATTAAGAATATTCCAGATCAGTCCGCTGTTCGTAAATGCGCATGTTATCACTCTCAGATTTGCACTTTCAGTTCAATTAAAAACAGGGATTCATTTACTTCTGATGTACAACAAATGGATAATTCTTTTTAAGAACAGAATATTGCATTATTTTGCTTGTTACTTCGCATGTTATTCAGATGATTTTCTTAACTAAGAGCTGATGCGATGGAGCCATTCTATTCCTTTTGAAGGTTCATACTGTTCTTACAGAGAACAGACAGAAAACAAATGTTTTGCATATGATGTTGTCAGATAATTTTAATGACCATGCTTGAGAAATGAGAGAGGAAGAAGAGATTGTGAGGCTTAGTTATTTGGATGAGGACTTAATTAGGAACTCAGTTCTATAAGACTAATACTGCTTTCTGTTCTCGTTTGTTCTTTGTGTAATATGAATAATGACATGCCAATTGTGTATGATTATAGATAGTTATTTATGGAACTAGATTTTGCTTCTATGCTTAATTAGGCTTTTGCATGTGAGGTAAGCATTCTATTGCCACTGTAGTGTTTAACTGAATCTATTTTTGTTTCCTTTTTTCTATTAATCCGTGGACTGATAGCTGCTTTGCTCACCTTTCTGTGCTATACTCTCTACTTGCTTACATAACAAATTTTCTGGTGACTCATGTAAAAATCTTATGAAATATGATATATTTATATGTATGTTTTAACTGATATAAATATATATAATTTATTTATATGATCTATATTTAGATCATATAAATATATCTATGATACAATATTTCAAAGTATTTATATTATTGAATATAACAATTAATTGCAATAATTGTTAACATTAATTATTAATTTTTATTTCAGGAAACGGTATTTTTCTGTTTTCCTAAATAGATCTACTTACCGTAACAAAATATTGAGAAATTATTGGACAGTGTCAACTGATTCTGAGATGTAGATGTCTCAAAGACAGCAAGATTCCACAATCTTTGTGAAAATAAGTGACTGATTAGAAGAAAAAGTTTTTTTCTATAGAAAATTTGTTAACTACTCTTTGCTTGTCTTGGGAGAACCTAAATGGGAAAGGAAGACACTGGAAGTCATGGAAAACATGGAACAACACATTTTTTTTTGTCTTTTTTTTGCGTTGGATATTTTTCTCTTGTTTGTAGGAAGGAAGAAAGGGGTGCAGGGGAGAATACAGAGTACAGTCATTCCCACAGTCATAAATGTGCACGAACAATATCAATGAAACATGAAAGGGTATTAATACGTTAGGGAGAAGGGATTTCTCTACTATTGTTCCTGCTGAAGAGTTTGAATATGTACTTTTAGACATTGTTTATCTACTTTGGTTTGTACAATCTAGATAAAAACCGTTTGTTCAGGGCCTTGGATGTGTGTACTGACGTCTTCAAAAAACTTCCATTCTTTTTCCCAAAAGCATTAACAAAAAGAAAAAAATGATTCATGCCAACATAACAACTTTACATTGAATCAGCCCTATAGACTTCCAAGGTATGGAAATATATTTGCTTGTCTTTAGAAGTTTCCAATAAAAGAATTACTGTATTGTTTGCAAAATTCTCTGACAGCCTGTATATCTTAGTTGTGTGTAGAAGGTAAGGTATGTGTAGTCTAAACTTAGAGAGACAGAAGAGCTGTACCTCAGGAAGTTGTTGATGGTTTGGCATCCAGTGTGTCTCTGTGAAAAAAAAAAAAAAAAAAATCAGACAAAAAATTACCAAAGTAAAAGAGGTGACACAAGAATTCTGTGCTCTGGAGATTTTCACATAAAGAAAAGAAAAAATTTCAGACTTCATGCTTTAGAAAAGCTTGTGAAGTTCTGAGGGAGGATCCTACAGGATTCTGTGTGAGAGCTGATGTGATCAGAATCAACTCACTAGATGTGCATTTCTAAATTTCACCTATAATTAACTATTATTTCAATTCAAAGTATTAGAAACTAAATAGAAAAAAATAACAGACACGTTCTAGAGGGGATTCAGATAAACTGGTTTATATTTAAAGGAATGTATTTTAATTGAGATGTTGGTTTAATTAACAGAACAGCACATTCCACTTTATCAAGACGTTTTCTGGTGGCATGAGATCTTGCATATGCCCATAAGGCTGGTTGAGTATGTGGTCCTCTCCTGCTAGGAACCTTATCTGCTTTTCAGAAAGATAAAGTGGTTCTTTGCACATATCTGAATTACCTTCCTAGGGTGCTCCTTTTTACCTTCTGTCACAGCCTCTTTGCCTGGAAAAAGAACCTGAAATATTTTTAACATTCAGAGGATTTTGAAAATTGATCTCAGTGGATCATGTGCAAGAGAAGAGACAGATGCCCTCTTTGAAGGTCACAGAAAGGATAACTGAATCTTTAGCTTTGTCATAATCAAATGGATTTGCTAAAAAGTCCTATGAAGGAGTGAAAAAAAAAAAAAAAAAGAATCACTCTTCTGTTAAAATGTCAGTCCATATTATCAGAGCTTTACATCCTTTGCCAAAGGAAAATGCTTCTGTTGATGTACAGTGCATGTTAGCTCTCTGGTGAGCTTCCCCAGGCTTCATAGTGTACTACTGCCTGATTTTGGTGATGCAAAATATGGAGTGTTTAGGTCACTACTGCTTCAGTAATCTTCTAATGGCAAGTGCAAGTGATACAGTTCCACTCCCCAGTCATCATTTCTTAATTTTGCTCACTGTCCAGCGGAGTTTCAAGCCTAATCTAAAGACTAGGACCCTATTGAGAGAACAAAAAGGAGTTTCTTATTTCAAGTAGCTGCCAGCCAGAGTGTAGGACAAGAGGAAGGAGATGCATTCAGATACATAAGGGAGTTACAAGGAAACAGAGAACATGATAGAAGCAATCAAGCTATTGTGAGATCATTCAGACAGCAAAAGGAAGACAATGCTGTTGTTTGGCAGCTACACATGGAAAGATTCTATGAAGCATGGAGGATATGGAGGAAGAAATTGTGGATCATACTGTTTAAAGATGAACCAAAGATTTAAAATTCAGAGATAAAACTTTGAATAAAATTTGAATCCAGAACTGACATTTAAGTAGGCCAGAAGGACATCAAGAATGTCCTGAAAAGTAGAGAGAGGCATCATGCTTGATCAAAGTTAATAGATTAATCCATTAAGTGGATGCAAACAAATATGTAACAAAGTGATGGGGTCCTTTTAGCAGCATCCTGAAGTAGCAGGTGTTGGAAAGAGTTACTTTAAATATAGCAGATGTTGAAGTAACTGAGATGTGAGGAGAAGAACCTGGACAAGAGATTTGACTTTATAGACCAAGAAAAATTACTTTATTTTACAGATGGATAAAGAACTGTAATTCTTATAACAATTAGAGAGAATGTGAATAGGAAGACCTGTATTGGCATTTAAGTTGAATTTAAAGTGGGGTTGCAGTAGAAAGATGCTTTGTCCATCATGATCAAGAAATGATATGATGAAGAACACTTTGAGGAAGAAAAGGAAGGACATTTATAGTTTAGCCAAGTTGAATTTGAGCTGCTAACTAAATATAGACATGGAAGTGTCAGACAAGCTAAAAATTTGCACAACCAACTGATTCTGCCATTGTAATTTCTCTCTGGAAATGCTGTACATTGTCATAGAATCATAGAATCATTCAGGTTGGCAAAGACCCTTAAGATCATTAAGTCCAACCATAAACCTATCTATCACTGCCAAGTCCACCACTAAACCGTGTCCCTAAGCACCATACCTACACATCTTTTAAACTCCTCCAGAGATGGTGACTCAACCACTTCCCTGTGCAGCCTGTTCCAATGCTTGATAAACCTTTTGCTGAAGAAATATTTCCTAATATCCAATCTAAACCTCCCTTGGGGTCTTGAGGCCATTTCCTCTTGTCCTATCACCTATTACATAGGAGAAGAGACCAACACCCACCTCACACAACTTCCTTTCAGGTAGTTCTAGACAGTGATAAGGTCTCCCCTCACCCTCCTTTTCTCCAGAATAAACAATGCCAGTTCCCTCAGCCACTCCTCATAAGTCTTGTTCCCCAGACTCTTCACCAGCTTCGTTGCTCTTTGGATGCGCTCCAGCACCTCGATGTGTTCCTTGCAGTGAGGGGCCCAAAACTGAACATCCATCAGTCTGTGTTGATAGTGAGTTATTTTGTTACACAGACATGTATTTTCCTTACCTTTTTATATGCTTTCTGTAGTTTGGTCAAATCATATAAAATATCTTCCCCAGAGATGTTTTCTTTCATAAGAAAAAAAAAAAAAAAACAACAACACAAAACAACACAGTGATACTGTGGTAACGTAGAGAAAATAGATGGATCTGGCTTAGCCAGCTCTTTAATCTTTTGAAATACTGCACATGAGAGAAGATGCAGGAAATACATAAAGAATGGTGGAAGACAGATAAATCCTCTGATGTGACTAGCTTTGTCCTTATAACTACATTATAGATGAGAAAAACAATGCAGTCTACACATTTTAGACCAAATCACCACCAGCACATCAGCAGATAAAAAGAAAAAAAAAACTCACCTTTTGTTGTACTGTGTATCCTTCCAGTCAGAACAAAATTCTCTAGAAATGTGTAACATACTTTAATACAGCTCCTCATTATAACTAATAAGACATGCCAGCTAATGGTGGTCATGATCAAATATAGTTTCTGTTTAACCAGCAGTACAGAATAATATGGCTTGTGATGAGGCAACACTTGCTCATTATCTCATAATCATCAGGAAATAAGTCAATAAACTATTTCATGGACCAAAACCATACTCCTTTGAAAAGTATTTTGATGTGCCTACCAACAAATAGCTTCTGATTTTTATTCATAGGATTCTTTCACCAATAACTAGTTGGTAACGGCTGTGTCAGAATCAATCGTGTTTTAGATGTGCATGCAGTGAAGTGATAGGACGAGTCACTGGATATCCTTGTAAAATTGCACTTTCCATCAAACAATAGAAGTTGTTTTCTCTTCAGTGTTCAAAATATCCTGCTATTTGGTTCAAATCTCCTTGTGATACATACAGATAAAGAAAAACATTTCTAGGGACTGCAAAACAGTAGGGTTCTGTCAATCATAATATTTTTGATGCCAAACAGTACCAAAGCTTTGGCTGCAATAGCTTTTCATACCAATAATTCTATGAATTCCAGTTCTTTTTATGTGTGAAACGGGACAGCTTGTGACCTATTAACAAAAGGTCAGCTATTTGCTATACTGAATGCTCTTTTTCTAAACACTTATGTGACACAAAATTTTTCCTGATCCATGTCTGAATGATTCCAAAACTTCCCAAGAACTTTCAAGATATCTGCACATACACTCCTGATATGAGTCTTGCATGCACACACATTTATAGGAATCTTTTGCAAGGAAATTTTCCAAAGCTTCAGATCTGACATTCTGATCTAGGACATAATTTAGAAAATAATTGTTTTATCTTTCATTAAAATTCAGAACAATGTTCATGTGGTATATGTTTGTCCTCCTCAGTTAGTACAAACATACACATTTGTTCTTACATTTCTTGAGAATATTTGTTGCGGCATGAAAAAAATCAGAGCTAAATGAAAGCTCCAATCTAGGGTTTCACTTTTAATGTACTTGACTGGAACCAATTCAAAATTTAACAGGAAATTCAAGGGTTCAGCTGAACTAAAATTTAAAAAAAAGTTGCTGAATAAAGAGTTCTGAAAGGCTATAAAGTAATTGATGACCTCAGAAACACCTTTCCTACATTTTTGTTGTTCTTTTGGCTCCAGCTGGTATCTTTATAAACTAAGCCACCGAGCATGACACAGCTTTAAAGCACTTTAAGTTATATTGTCATGGAAATTCTACCAATGTGGAGATATAGGTTCCTTCCTTCAAATTATTATATAGGAGTTTTAAAATAGATATTCCTCTTCTTCATTTCTCCTTGGAGAAAAAAAATTCCTTTCCATTAACTAGTTTACTAGCTTAGGTGACATGAGTTAGGCAGTTGTCTTCCTTTAAAATTACTGCATTTTCTGAATGTTAGATTTAACACATTGGTTAGATTTTTTTTAAATATTTTAAACATCATTCTATACCCTGTATTTTGTCAAAATAAAAAGAAATGGTACTAGAGATTTCACGAAGTAAGTATCTCCATCATGAAACCTAAACTGCAATCAGATAATCATCCAAAAGGCCTGATGCTCATCTTCTGCTGGCGTTTGAAACTTGGAAATTCATCCACCTTTCTTTTAGACAGCAAATGTAACCCAGGAAAAGCTAATCTCCACTTTCTTTTTCTTTTTTTTTTTTTTCCTGTAAAAGAATAGATCTCGGTACTGCAGTGTCTCATAAATAAGAAGGCAATGATGTACAGTTTCTGAGGAAGTCATTGCGCAAGTTAGGGAGTTATGCATAATATTTTGGCCTGTAGTTTTTTGATTCTTCATAAAAGGTGATTTCAAGCTTTTTCCTCTTTTCTCTGGCATAGATACATAGCTGCCACTAAGCACAAGTTTTGCTATCGCAAAGATAAGTGAAGTGCATTGTTTTCTCAGGCCTTCCAGCATACGCTGAGGGCCAAGGAAATACAGTAGGTAAGATCCCAAAATGTATGAGGTGAGTGGTGGTCCTGATGACAAGGCTAAAAACTATTTTTGTGGTCAAGCAACAGTGTCAAAGCAGGTATAGATAGCATCACTCAGGGAAAAAAAAATCATATATGGCATTAAGAATGATGTACTGAAAACCTAATTCCAAAAGTATAGTTAGGCCTTTAACAGTTAAATTTAGTATGGTCAAGCTTTGAAAACAGATTGCTTACCTGTTAGACTAATATCAGTCAGACAAGCAATCTGTTCTGGCAGGCTAAGAAGAGCCAAGATAATTATTTTTTGAGAATTGAAAACATCCCTTTTTTATTATCATACAAATATAATAAGAGAAAAATGCACCTACAGGGAATATCTGTGTTGTTTTTCAATTAGCTCAATCAATCAGAATAAACATGATTAGTCAGAATAGGTTTACAGCCCTGATCATCGTATATCAAATTCCACAGGGGAATATTTCTGCCTTTATGACTTGGGTAAGGAAACTGTGCATGAAATAATAGATTTCTTCCTGTGCCTCTACACTAGTTAAAAATCAAAAGGATTCTATAGGGTCATCTAAAGCTGAAGTTATGTCTTTTTAAAGCGTAGATCATTACTCAGATTGTAAAAGACTTGCGGATCTTTCATAGGTTTTGGTGAGGTTTGGGGGGTTTTGTTGTTGGTTTTGGGGGTATTTTTTGTTTGGTTTTGAATATGACAATAAAAAACAAAGAAGAAAAACAGAAGACAATAACATAATTTCAAAATTTATAATTTCCTCAGATTCCTAGTCAGATATACCTTATTTAACTGTCCTTGCATGCTGAAGAACAGCAAAATAGAAAATGGACCCTGGTTGGTTGTGGATCTTCAAGGAATATGACATCAGACAAAGGAATGTAGATATAGAACATCTATGGACAATTCTCTCACTATCGGTTTTCATTAAAGAACTTTTTGGCTTTAGCCTTCAGAAAGTTAAATATTAATAGGCTTCTGTTTCACAAGGATGAAAACAAAATTCTTTGTGAGTTGGTCCCCATGACAGCTTCCTTTCTGTGTTAATCCCTACATTTAACAATGCGTCACTTGAGACACAAGAAAAATATCCCTGCAGGTCCATTTCTGCTCTGCTCTACACAGATGAAACTCCTATTGACTTCAGTGGGAATTAAAGAGGGTGAAACTCAAAGGGAAATTTGATGATGTATGTGTATGTCCAAGCAAGAACGGCCATCTGTTATAAACCGTAGTATTAATGGCCTTACCAGCTCATGTCTGGAAACTGAAAGGATGATATAAGTGTTGCTACTTTTAACTGTGTCCCTGTTGTTGTGCTGGGTTTTTTTGTGGTTGGTTTTTTTTTTTTTTTTTTTCTTCCTAGTAGACTCAGCTAAGTCATGCAGTCTTTTCCCATTACTCCTCTTGAAGAATGGAATAGGAGTGTTACTTAATGGATCAAATAATTTTCTTTTGGAACTCAGATGGGACACTTAAAAATAGCTAAAACTGTTTCTCCTTGAACAGGAGAAATAAAGTTATTTCTTTTGTAATAGGAAACCAGTTGTTTAAGTCCAAGCAAAGATAGATTACTCATAGGGGCACCTAATTACCTTCATATGATACCCTTAAAGTGCACTGGCTGGAATGGTATGCATGCCATTTAAGCACTGCACTGGAACATCTTTGTATTGGTTTGTTTGAGTTCAAGCACTTTACTGGAACTAAGGGAAGTATTTAATGGCCTTTACCTTGTCTGGAGGCCTAGAAATGGTTCATAAGAATTGCTGCTACTGGAACTAACTAATGGAGATTCTTCTTTCATTCAATTGATAAAGTCAGTGCTTTGGGCTGCAAAGTCTTCAGCTCAATTTCCAGGATTCCTTACACAGGAATTTCTGGCAGATTCCTTACACAGCGTGCTGCTTCAGATAGTATATTCATGAACGTTCAAAACAGGACAAAGTGTCTTTTACAACTATCAAGATTGTTTCCAAGCATTTGGAATCATGCCAATCACAAATACTTGGGAACGTATCATTTACCGTGCCAGGATAACAAAAATCCTGGAAAGTTCAGATCCACGAAATGTAATAGAGATGTGAGACAAATATTGAGAAACTGTCACATAAAATTGCTATTTCTGGCATGTAAAATACAAAACTGACAAAGGTTGAGGGGTAAATATCAGACAAAAAATCTAGTAGAATTATTTTGTTACATATCACTTGCAGCATCAGTACAGGTTAGTATATTTAGTAGAAGGTATAGGACTTTAGATTAAAAAAAAAATAATTAATGGAATGTAGTCTATTACTCTCTGTTATAATGTACATTCACAAAGAGTACACAGTTCCCCTTGCCCGGGAGCCAATATTTGGCAAGACAGGAGATGATTATTGCAGCTACTTTTGGGAACAGCTATATTAGCCAAAAATGAAAGTGCTGTTGCTGATATAATGAAGGCCTGTCATACCCAAGTCATTTATGACACAGGAAGGTGGGAGTATTCATCTCATGGGTATGAAATGGTATATGCATCAGCCATATTTGAAAGACTGAACAAGAAAGAGTTATATTTGTGCAGCCAAAGAGTATATATATATTTCCATATTTCACGATACTTATTTGTATGTACTTGTTTATTTAAAACAGAGAGCAGAATTTCATCCTGTTCTCCTGTGGAAAATTGTCCTTATATAAAATAAAAGGCACTTTAGTTTCAGGAATTAAAATGAAACCAGACTTTTAACTCATATATCTACTGACTACTAGTAGAGTGATGGGGAACATAGACAATTGCATGAACAAGTGAACAGCATATTTATAGAGCTGTAAGACATTTTATAATTTTTATATACTTGAGTTTAGAATACAAAACAATAAGAAAAATCAGGAAATTGTGTGGATTGTTACAAAAATTACTGGATTATTTTACTGATGTGATGCTGATAAAGCAGGGTTAAAATTAGGCCTGATTCAAGCAAATTTCCACGGCAAATACAATGTGGTTGGCATGCAGTGCTATGCCTGCATATCATCCTCTCCTAGCTCATTTTCACAACACTTCAGCATATGCTGTGTTTCAAGGGTTAAGTTATAGTCACCACACAGTAGTTAAGCTCAATGGAAAAGCAAACTTGAACAAAGAAAAATCAAGGTTTCTTGTGAATTTTTGCCTCACAGCTAAAATCAGTTTGAGCCAACATATGAAAGTTTCTGTGATTAGGCCCCAAAGCACAAAAATACCAATTAATTATGATGATTAGATATGTCTTCATTAGCAGCCTATAAATAAATCATACACAGCACTGCGCAGCCGGCATTTCTGCTGCACTGAAGAGAAAAAAATCCTTCAGTGCACTTTGCTAACTATCTAATTAATTTTAAATTTTGTTATAATTTGGCATTTGTACCATATTACAGAACTTTAATATTTTCTTGTGTTTATATAAACTTATGTATGGGTATACCTATAGATGTTTGTATAAAATGCTTCTGCTGCATGAAGAAAATGTCTCTAGATACAAGACCATGGATAGTACTACAAGTATTTACTCGGTGTAAATATTATTGTTAGCATGATACATTTATAACTGAATGAGTTCATCCCGATTTACTCTCTTCTTCTCCATCTGATCTGCATAAATGATGTTGCCTCCATTTCTGGGTGGTGAAAGAGGAGCATATGGCACATTACAAAACTGATGGTTGAGTGTGGTCTACATTAACAAGTAGTACAGCCAAACGGGAGTGAATCTGTGGAGCGAAACAGCTGCTGATGAGGGGGAGTTACTTTGGCATAGCTTTAGTTTGATCCGGGGGGGTGGGCACTCAATTAGCAGTCAGATAATATTATATGTGGTCCTGGAGTACATCTTCTGATTTATGTCCCTCCAAGAGAAATCTAGTTCACGAGCTCTGAGATCTTTCCACAGTATGAACCCAAGAGAAGGGGGTAATGGAACCAAGGGACACTAGATGCTAGAGCTTGAGGAAAAGGGGGTACAAGAAAGACCTCTTAAAAAGCACGTTCCTGCTTGAACATTAACGGAGATGTATTCTTGTGCTTGCCTGTATTCTTGTGCTTGGCTAATAGATTGTTCATCCCTACAGCAATCCATTTATCACCAACTTTTCTAACATGCCGGTGACCATAATTTTTAGCTGTCATTAGGTATTACAGCATCACTGCAGGAAACCATACTTAGCTTGTGTACCTTTTGAAAACATCCCTGAATGTAGTGAATATCCTCAAATTTAACTGAAAAAAAAAGTTCTTTTGTCATTTGATTCAGATGCTAGAGTTGACTCTGTATTACATGAAAAAATGCCAGATAATCTGACAGCAATCTCTAATATTTCCCATCACGTTAGTAATTGTTTTCTAGTGAGACTAAATTTAGTGCTCAATCACTGATACTTTTCCTCTTTTCCACCATACAATTTTATGCTACAGTAGTGTCATTTGTTTAGCCTTGATCACATCTGTCAGCAGAAATTCTCCTCCCAGTCTTCTGCCTTACACTTCCTCAAAGCATTTTCTACTTCCTTTATTGTCCTCCACAATGAACTTGAATTTCCCATATGACAGCAAAATGTAATCACCCTTTTCTAGTTCCTGAATAACAAAATATCTGTACTCCTGTTCCCTCCAATTTCTATAACTTTTTCCTCCTTTTGCTCAAAGTGGCAGGCTTTGAGAGCTATTTACATGCTTTGACTTTTTGGTTTAAGTTTTAAAGATGTTCATACTTTAAGATTAAGCTTTTTGACTGTCCAGTTACAAATGAGATGAAAGTACATTTTGGTTTTTTAACATCTGAGCCAGATCTTTTAACATCTGCGGAAAGCTAGTCATCAAGGCAGCCAAGGCGGCCTCCATTTCTAGGTAGGCAACAATTCCCCACCATTCCGGGCCAAACACCTGGAAAAGATCTTCATTCAGTGAAAAGAAATAATAATTGAAGAGAATTTATGTCAAAAACTATGAACCTTGAACTTTACTTTCAAATGCTGACTATCTGAGAATTGCCTAAACTGTGTAGATATACTAACGGGCTGGTTTTTTTATTCCACTGTTTGTTTATTTTAAAAATCTTTGGATGCTTCACATCATGCTTAAGCACAAAATCCACTCCACACTTGATAAGAGTCAGCAACTCTGGAACTACTCCTACCTTATGCAAAAACTCAGTGCTGCATACTGAAAAAAATAATGATGTTCATCTACTGGGTATCTTGTCAGGTACATCAAGAACCAGACACAATCTATTTTCCACAAACAAATACACAAAATTTAGTGGATAGGTACAAAATCATCCTTATTTTTTCTCCATTTGAAAATGCAATGTAAAATTGCTTTTTTGGTAATTTCAAAACTCTGGATGCACTCATTCCAACTGACTTCTCTTGCTTATTGATTCAACCCACCCCACCTACAGGAGTATATTTAGCTCCTTATCAGCATTCCACAGCTAGAGGTCTCTCTTATACATGTACTGTCCACCTACTTGCGAATATGTTCTTCTACCTAACAACACATTCAAGTATTTCTTCTCTTTAAAATTATGAAAGTCAAAAAAAAGTAGACTGTTTCCTGTAAGTATCCCAAAAAGCATAACTTTATGATGATTTTAATCCATCCAACCCCCTTGATGGCTTTTACACATTTACACAGGAACTTTAGCCATATTAAGGAGTCTTTTTACTAAAGGATAGATCTGTAATCTTACAGTAGCACAATGTATTCTGTAGTTCTTTGCCTTTTATCTGCTCTGGAATTTACTATTATGCGATCTCATTACAGAAGGACTGTGCATCATTCCGCATCACCTAGACAATCACAAGCAATGTATCTAGACATTAAAGATACTGTCAGACTTTCATTCCATAGAATCATAGAATTGTTGAGGTTGGAAGGCACCTTTAAGATCATCAAGTCCAATCATTAACCTACCCTTCCAAGTCCAACCACTTCTAAACCATGTCCCCATTTGAGACAGGTAAATGAACTTTGCCATTGATTTCAATGAAAGGGCATAATTTAAGAGCATTCAGAGCTACATCACTTCAAACATTTTAAACAATATGGCCAACATGTAATTTAACATTATTTTAAAATATCCAAACAATTATATTTTAAAGGAAATTTCTCTCTTTCATGCAACTAATCAGAGAATTTTTAGCCCTTTATCTCAAAACCCCTGAACTTTCATAAAGGTATAAGTCACTTGCAATAATAGAGAAGAATGTAACTGAATAAATCCAGCCAGTTCAGGGAGAACATTTCCTTCTACGATAGACCAAATTCCTGGCTGGTGAAAAATGGCCAATCTCTATTAAAGTCAATTGAGCTGTATCAAGATATACCAGCAGAAAATTTGGCACACTAAATACAATATTAGTTTTCCTCTGGATCCAGAGATCTGGGTTTATCTTTGTTTCTAGCCTATAAGTCAGATGAAAAAGGGAAAAAAAAAAATGACTGCAGCTAGGTTTCCTGCTGAACGGATACACTATATCTTTATCCTCCAGCCTCTCCAATCAATTTTCATTAGGGCTTTCCTGGCTGAATTTTTCTTTCCTATTTCTGCAGTTACTATTCAGTCCTTGAGAATACAATGCTGTATATTACCAGCATGATGCCACTAGGGATCGCGTAGGAGTCAAAATACACCACCAACAGTTTATAACACTCTATGGCCATTTCTAACATACACAAACTTATTTCTCTAAACCACTACTGATACCATTGAGAACAGGTGGCATGACCCTGTTATCCAAGAGCACTCGCCTCAGCAGCTTGAGCTAAGGGAATATAACTATTATTACACACTATTAGGGATTCTGCATCTCCTGCTGTAGGTTAAGCTCCACAGGAAGGCATAGCTGCCACTCCTGCTTAAATCTCAAGCCTTGGAAGAAAGTATTACATACTTTTTTGGCTATACATATAGTTGTAGACATAGACGTGTATGTTTGTGTGGGCAAAGACAAAGAAAGTGACCTCAAGGGCATTCCATAAACCCTTTGGGATTAGTTTATGATACTTATGGCTTTTCCAACATTTAAAAAAAGAGATTTTTTAAAAAAGAGTTTCAAAGAGTATAAACCTGAAAGATGTATATATGAAGAGCGAGAATTTTGATGGAATTCAGACAGTCGGAGCTGTTGACATGATTTCATTATTGTGCTACACCAGACAGTGAAAAGGGAGTAACACTTCAAGTCTTAGACCTATGGTGTCATCGTTCATCCCATGGCAAACAATTATCAACAAAAAGGCTTTTAGTTCTCCTAAAAGAGATAGGGAAAACAGAAAGAAACTTTAAAAGTAAAGCAATTTAAACTCTTGAAATAGAAAATGTTAGAAAGTTTTGCTGTAGTTTCTTGGCTTTGCTTCCATTTTGTTTCTAAGGATGTTTTCTGTTAACAGTTTTAAAATGGTTGCAACATTGAGGATTTCACTGTTCTTTTAGGAAAAAGAAATTGAGAAATTGAGTAGCTGGTGTTGTAGCCACTACTGCAGTCTGAGCCTGCATCCTCAGGACAAAACGAGACAAAACCAAACAAAGAAAAGAACAGTAATGTTGGAAAATAAAACTTCGGTTACTTGGGATGATCTGAGTTGAAATCTCACCACTAGAGAAAAAGAAGCCCAATGAAGGATCTCATTAGCTTTCTGAGACCTGGGAAATGAGTGCTGACCTTGGTCTGTTAAAGGCATTGCCTTTAGTTCCTTTTTCTGGCCAAAATATGAAATCTGGTTTCATCTACTAAGGTATATTCTTTTGAGGGGAAGGAAAAAGAATACAGACAAGAAAAAGGAGGTAATATTAGCCTTTTTTGTTTAAGCTAAACAAAACCTGTCTTTCTGCATACAATGGGCTCTTTCTCAGAATTTACAAACATTCTTTTACCTCAGACAAATAAGTACTGTAAACCCTTATACAGCAGTGGTTACAAGTACTAAAATTATAAGCTCTTATTTTCTTAACTAACCTGCCTATCTATAGTCAACGTTTAGAATGGATACCTAGTGAATATATTATAAAAAATCACTGGGTAGCCACTGGAAATGACTAGAATGTGAGACAGTCATCTTTTGACAGTTTTGTTTTTTTAACTCTACTAATATTTCTTATTTTCCTACAGCACCATGAATCATCTCTGGTTATGACTACATAGCTCTCCACGGAGCTGTGTGAAAAGTTGTACATGCAAAACAATAACAGCTAAATTTACTTCAAAGCCAGTGCCACAAAAAAAGAGAAATACGTATTTTTGCACAGTGCCCTGTCAGGACTCTGCTGAGCAAAACTGACAGATTAGTGCACAATGGTTAGGAGGAAAAGGCAAGCTGTAACTTTCAAATTTAGTTTCTGTCTGAATCAGTCTTAAGACCTTTACTCCCCTTCAATTTGTCTAATTGCTTTCTGTTACCGTTTATTGATATTGACGCACATTTATGTGGTACAAAACCCAATGTAACACCAAGAGAAACTTACAATGTTTAGTTCACCAAAATATAGAGTTAAAGAAAATGTAATATTTTGAGGGACTTGAAGAAGTCATGTAGTGCTTCTCCCTGCATAGAAGCAGGATCAAATGCCTTTAGTACATCCTTAGCAGATGTTCCTTTACCTTAGCAAAACAAAATAAAAATCTCTAGTGATGGATGCTCCATAATGTCCATAACCTATGTGCCAACATATGCACTGAAAATTCAAGAGCAAAATCTATCAACAAGTACTCTGAAAACTTCAGACAACAATGCTGGAAATCACCCATACGTTTTTAAATGTTTCATCAGCCAATTTGTTTTCGACCTAAATAACTGGAAAAGTTACTATGCATGTTTATTCCTGGTGATTACCAAGAAGGTTAGCACAAACAAAACTTCATCTGACATTCAAAAATACCTGAAAACAACAAATGGTGACATTTTTATTAGAATTGTATTTAAAGCCAGTCCCTACCCCCTTCCCCAATATACGATTTTAACAGCTGTTACAGAAAAAGTAATTCCTGGTATACTTTCTTTACAGAGGAAAGGCAAACGTTAACTCATTTTTTATTTCATTTAGTACATAAGCTACTAGATCTCACTCCTTAAAACATTAAGATATTGCTCTCATTCCCTTAAAAAAATTAGTCTTCTTAAGGAACCAATTAATCACATACTTAAATCTTATTGTAGTCACTTAACATGCAGAACTTGACTAATTAACTCAGGCTGATTTCTTTGGCCTGGCATGGGAGCGCTTATGCAAGTAAATACTCAATAATATGGTTTCCAAATCTGGTTCTTAGGAAGCATCAAGACATTCCTTTTACTTAAAAGTAAAATAAAACAAACAAAAAAAAAAGTGCTTATGGAAGAGAAAAAGGGAAAACTCATTATCCATTATCTCAACTTTTGAAGTTGCTTGGTACAAAAGAAAAAAAAAAAAAACTGAAAAGCATTTCTCTGCTCAGAAATATAAAAGACATCTTCATACCATGAATAAAGAAAATTCTAACTAGAAGGAAATATTTTGGAACCCGAGATGTCCTCAGTGACAGAAAAAATTTCATGTCAGAAAGGAAGGAAACTCTAGAGTGTAAGTGGTGTGCATGTTCTGGATCACAATTTTGGATCCAGACAGTAGCTGTGTCTATAGAAGAGTTTAAAAAGTGCCCATGAACATTATTAAACTCTGTGGCTAACAGGGACAGTCTGGTCAAGATCTCCAAAGCAAGATGGTTGCTTGCAAACCACATAGAAGGAACAGTCCCTAGAATATTTTACACCCTGAACTATGACTGGAAAATCTGAAAGATTGCTGTGTGCCATGTGCAAAGGATTAGCATCATTTTTTTAATATAGACAGTCTTATCCTGATGTCTGGGAAAATTCCTGGTCACTATTTGATTTATTAGTATAGATGTGGGCTTTAATTTCACCTACGTCCAACATTACATGCCAAAGTGTTATCACAGTATTCTGGAAGCAGTAGCAGTATAAATCATCCAGTTTTCAGTCACCAACATGTGCTAATAAATGTGTAGGTTCGCATTACACACTCAAAACTATATTTTACATATGTTCAAATCATGCAGTCTACAGACCCTTGACATGTGGGAGCATTTAAAAAAAAAAAAAAAGAAGAAAAAAAAATACCTAAAACCCACAAGTGTGATCTGGGATTTATGAGCACAAGTTGGGGTTTGAGATTCTGAGTCAGAATCTGTCAGAATCTCAAACTGTTGTGTGATTTGGTGTTAGTATCTTAGCCCATATTTTTCCATCTTCCACACAGGAGTAGTGGTGTTTACCTGCCTACCTCGTAGAGATACTGTAAGAGTTAATTACTTAATTTCTATCCCATGTTTCCTGTTAAGACAATGGTTTCAACTTGATACCAGCACAAAATTTTTATTTCTTTTCAATAAAAAATGGTATATGCAAAAACTAAGTGAATGAAGAGTTCATCAGTAACCATGATAATTGGAGACTCAAGCCCTGGTATATTCAGCTCCACTGAAGTCAGTGGAATTATATCAAAACTAAAATTTAGCACACTGTATTTAACAATCAATGAAGACTCCTCCTATTAAAAGGCTTCCTTGTTGCTTTTTCCTTGGGGCTATCTGTTAGGCTGTGATTTATTTTTTTTTTATGTATTCAAACAAAGATCAATAACTTCTGAAAGCTGACACAAAGATTCCTGTCTCATATTGAAGTGTAAAGAATCTTCTCAGTCTGTTAAGTTGATAATTTGTGGCAGGCAGAGACATTTCTGACGTTAACTGGATTGCATTTCACACATCTTATCCACTAAGCCAAATGCACCTTGCCCCACAAAAAATAAAAGAAGATCCCATGCAATCTGAGAGATGCTGTAGTTATACTAGTTGTTGATTCTTGTTTCTTTGGTCAATCTCTATAGAGAAAGTTTAATTAGATAGCATATTAAAGAACGAGGGCAATAGAATGTGGCACTCACTGCCTGCAGATTTTATTTTTTAATAAACCATTGTACTAGTTGTTCTGAGCAGATGAGTAGCACAAGACTTGGCAAACAAAACCAAACAGAAAATGAAAAAATGCTCTCACAATTCTGAAGGACAAAAAAAAACCCAAACCACCCACCTCACACAAAAAGAAAAAAAAAAAACAAAACAACCCCCCAAGACCAAATAAATCTCAAACAAACCAGGAGTTTTTCCTGTGCATGCTGTGAAATGATATCTTCCAAATAGCTTTCAAAATCTTGAAGAATTCAATCTTTCCTTTTACGTTAAAGGATATTCAACCAGTTTACTAGCTAAAAAGGTCAAATCCAAAATGTGATGCAAGTAGTTCCGTGTCAGATGCCAAATCCAGATCTAGTAGGACTCTGGAGCAAGATCTGGAAAGGAACCAGGATATTTTCAGCTGAGTAATCTATTCTCTAGGCTACAGACTCAGAGTCCTCCATGTATAATGCGACGTTTTTGACAGGAGGCTTGACTCACACCCTGGCAGGTATGACCTTCTGGAGGCATTTGAGTATGTATTTTGATATGTTCAGGATCAGAAAGGTCACCAAGCTTGTTAGGTTGAGGTTCTGCCAAGTCTGCCCAGAGTACTGACTTGCAAGTATTTCTTGCAAGTATTTCACATCAAACAGACAGATAGATACCCACCCAGTTCACCCAACCATTGAGCAAAGATGGATTCAAAAGGGGGACTGAGGTACCTACAGCCTGCTTTGCCGCTGGCTTCAAACGCACCCTGTAACTCAGCTACATTAGCATTAAATATCAGCATTAGTATCACTTCAGTGAACTGTTTTTTAAATGAAATTTGCCATTTCCTCTTTAAAGTTTTGACACAGTTTCAGATTAGTCCAGCTGGGCAGTTGCTTTGCTACTTATTATTTCATTTAAATTTTTTGATTATTTTTTTCCCCCAAATTAACTTGTTTTCCTCAAAGCTTCTATGTTAATCAACACACCATGTAACTCCAGCAGACACCAGTAGGAGACACTTTAAAACAGCAGGAGTCAATTCATCTTCTTTACGAGAAATTAATTATTAATATGAGATTGAATGATAACTGCCAATATGGCAGCGTAATGGTGTCATATTGTCACAGTGCATTCCTTTACCAACTGAATGTACAAATACAAAGTATATGAAAATAACACACATTGAATTGTGGAATTTAAACTCTGTGGGGCTAAGCCATAGCTTGCTGGTTAGCATGAGTTCACAATCAAAGGGTCTGTCATTACAACATCACACAAAGCTCTGTAACATGCAGATCTATTTCATGAGTAAAACAAGGGCACACAATGCCAAAGAATTACATTTTTTTATGAATACAGCATCATCATGTATTCTGTACACTGTGTTGTGTACATACCCCTTCCAATTAATTCCATTATGATTACTTCAAAAAGGCTGGAGACGTGGTGTCCAGCGGGTCCATGTGTCTGCACAGAGAAACCAGTCCTGGCATACTCGGGGTGAGAGCTCATTTAGCTTCCTGATAGAATCATAGAACAGTTTGGGTCAGAAAGAACCTTTAAGGGTCATCTGGTCTGACTCCTCCCCTTCAGTAAGCTGGGACATCTTCAACTGGATCAGGTTGCTCAGAACGCTGTGCAACCTGACATTGAATGTTTCCAAGAATGGGGTATCTACCACCTCCCTGGGCAACCTGTCCCAGTGTTTCACTACCCTCATTGTAAAAAATTACTTCCTTATATCTAGTTTGAATCTATCCTTTTTTAGTTTAAAACCATTACCCCTTGCCCTATCACAAGAGGCCCTACTAAAAAGTCTGTCCCTGATAGGTACCAAAGAGAGCTCGTAACCAAATCGACAGGCATTACACCTCATTCAAGGCTTCCCAGTCCTAATTAGCACTGTAATCCTGTTATTATTTAAAATACTGTGGTGCTCAATCTGAAAAAAGAAAAGCAGCTTTCTGTGGGATTTTTGCACTGCTTTGGATATCTTGAGGAGTGTCCAGGACATACTAATGAGTCTGTGTCCCTGAGCATGCACTTGCAGACAGCACTTTGCAAGCAGTGTCCCAGGCACTTGCCTACACAAGGCTCTGCCATACGTGTGTTTAAAAGGGTGTGGGGTTGGAGGACTACACTTCTTTTTATCCAGAGAAAAGGTTTCCAGGGCACTTCACTCCTACCTTCTACCCCTGACTACTACTAGCAGAATGACCATTTTAAGTCACATCTCTCAAATTTGATTTTCTTTTATGTAAAAGGGATAATAAATTCTACCAGAGAAAGTCAATAGAAGGGTTACAAATTGTAGCTGTACATAAATTAATATAAAGCTGAAACTTGCATTAAGAATTTAAGTTGAATCTCGACCACACATTTAATAATACTTTATATGTTATTTAATCATTAAGGCAACTATTACATGATTCATATGAAAGAAAGAAAGCAATGTTTATCTTACCATGGATTCTACATTAATAAATCCCATGAATTAATCTTGACTGGATATTTCTTGCCTTTAATTTTATAAAAAAATATAATTCTAAAGTTATAAATGTGAGATGTGGCAGAAATATCTACAACATTAAATACTACTGGCAGCTTTACATATATATATATATATGAACATACTCTACTGCCCCTTTTTCTCCTTGAAGTTCTTCCAGCCAGCACCAAACAGCCCCAGCCTTACTTTGCTTATAAAAACTGACATGATTAGAGCCCCCGGCAGTTCAGCAGTTTTCCTGTTTTTACATTCATTGAAGCCTCAGGAAATGAAATGCAAGGAGCAAGGATGAAATGAGAGTCTCATGTATAAATTGTGTACTCTGACCACTGAGTTATTAAGCACACAAAGCCTTAGCAATACTTTACCTGCTAACACATAGGTGAATATTCATCTCCTATGCACACATGCATACATACTCATGCATATGGTATTGTTCAAAACACTGTAGCAATGGAGCAGGTTTCAAACATTTCTGCCTTCAAAATCATTAGGATTTTGTTTTCTTTTTTCACTTATACATTTTTTTTGGCAGAAGTTCTTTCTGACTTCACAGACCGTGCATCTTGTAATGATGCAAATGAAAAAGGAATTAAAAAAATATCTTTTTATTTTGAAGTCTGCTCAGGGAAGCAGAGAACAGTGCTACCACTCCTTACCCGTATACTGCCTAATAGATTGAGTTTGTGCACAGGAATGTAGGGACCAGGCAGGCTTCGGACACATATCTTCATAATTTCTCTATCCACAAATTTGGGGAAGAGGAAGGAGGGGACAATATTGTGCAGAAATATTTCAGCTGTGAAAAAACATCATTTAGGCATCACTGAGTCAGAATCATATAATCATTTGGCTTGGAAGGGACCTTTAAAGGTCATCTATTCCAAAACCTCCCGTCAATGAGCCAGGAATCAAGCTTCAACCAGATCAAGTTGCTCAGAGGCCCATCCACCTTGACCTTGAATATTTCCAGGGATGGGACGTCTGCCACCTCTCTGGGTAATGTCTTTCAGTGTTTCACCACCCTCATTGTAAAAAAATATTTCCTTATACCTAGTCTAAATCTACTATCTTTTAGTTTAAAATCATTACCACTTGTCCTATCACAACTAGTCCTGCTAAAATGTTTGTCCCCATCTTTCCTGTAGACCCCTTAAAGTACTGAAAGGCCATAGTAAGGTGTCCCCAGAGAGTTCTCTTCTCCAGGTTGAACAATGTCAACTCTCTCAGCCTGTCCTCATAGGAGAGGTGTTCTGTCCCTCTGATCATTTTTGTGACCCTCTTTTGGACACATTCCAACAAGTCCATGTCTTTCTTGTGCTGAGAGCTCTAGAGCTGGACGCAGTAAGTCCAGGTGGGGTCTCACTAGACTGGCTTACAGGGGCAGAATCACCTCCCTTGACCTGCTGTCCACACTTCTTTTGGTGCAGCCCAGGATACGGTTGAATTTCTGAACTGTGAGTGCACATTGCCGCCTCATGTCCAGCTTTTCACCCACCAAAACTCCCAAGTCCTCCTTGGCAGGGCTGCTCTCAACCCTTTTGTCCCTCAGCCTGTATTGATACTGGGGGTTGCCCCGACCCAGATGCAGGACCCTGCACTTGACCTTGTTGGACCTCATGAAGTTCACACAGGCATGCCTCTGGAACTTGTCCAGGTGCATCTGGATGGCATCCCATCTCTCAGGCATGTCAACTGCTCCACTCAGTTTGCTGTCATCTACAAACTTGCTGATGGTGTACTCAATTCCACTATGTCATTGATAAAGATATTAAACAGTACTGGTCCCAATATAGTCCCCAGAGGGACACCACTTGTCACTGATCTCCACCTGGGCATTGAGCCATTGACCACAATCAACCGTCCAATCAGTTCCTTATCTACCAAACAGTCCATCCATCACACCCATATCTCTCCAATTTAGAGAGAAAGATGTTGTCAAGGTCAGCGTCAGATGCTGTACACCATTCCAGATAGATGACATCCATAGCTCTTCCTTTGTCTACTGATGTAGTCACTCCATCATAGAAGGCCACTAGATTGGTCAGACAGGACTCCTCCTTAATGAAGCCATGATGGTTGTGTCTAATCACTTCCCTGTCCTCCATGTGCCTTATCATAGCTTCTAGGAGGAGTTGTTCCATGATCTTCCCAGGCACAGAGGTGAGGCTGACGGGTTGGTAGTTCCCAGGGTCCTCCTTTCTACCCTTTTTAAAAATGGGTGCAATGTTTCCCTTTTTCCAGTCACCGGTGACTTCAGCTGACTCCCATGACTTTTCAAATATCATGGAGAGTGGTTTGGCAACTACATCAGCTAATTCCCTCAGGACTCTGGGATGCATCTCATTGGGTCCCCTAGACATGTACCTTCAGGTTCCTCAGGTGGTCACAAACCCAATCTTCTCTTACAGTGGAAGGGACTTGGCTCCTCTAGTCCCTGTCTTGTGGTCCATCCACTTGAGAGGTGTGGGAAGAGAGGTTGCCAATGAAGACTGAGGAAAAAATGTTATTGAGTACTTCATCTTTCTCCTCATCCATTGTTACGTTTGCCCATCTTGCTCATCAGGAGAGGCAAGGTGGAGGGGAAAGGGCACGGTGGGTGAAAAAGATTGCTAGGGTCTGCTCCAGAGGTGTGGTTTTGTGGTGTACATTGAACATCAAGGAGAAAATTTGGAAATGTGTCTTGGGGCATATTCTGTAACCATTTTTTGTGCCTGAGGGCAGCTGTCAAGACACTGCTGTCCCTGAGCCCTACATCTCTACTACCTCTACACACAAAGTGAACTTTTAAAATCAAAAAGTGAGACACTTAAGAAGTCAGATGCAGGCTTGTAATTAGTGGTTTCATTTCATTTAAGATTCAACCATTTGTTTTCTCTTCCTTTTCTTTCCCCATTCATTCTTCCAGCATCTCTCCCGCATTCCCTTTTGCTCCATAATCTGTCTATCATGACATCCAGTTTGCTTTTGGATAGGCCTGATAATGCACTCTGACCGTATTAAGTGTTCCACAATAACTCTGCTGAAGCCAGTTTCAGCAACTCATGACCTACTTCCTTCTCCACATCAAAACTCATTTCTGTCTCTGTACTAGCCTTGAGTATTTATGAGGTCATATGGTGAACCTAAATGGGTAACTGATGCATTTAAAAAGAAACCCAGCAAAAGAAAAACCTCCTCTTTTTTGTTGTTTGTTTGTTTGTTTTTTTTTTTCCAGCAGGATCAGTTCCCCATCCTAGTGCACACCCACACAAATTGCTCTGCAGGTGAATATAAGGAGTGGCTGAAGGTGAGAACAATGAACAGGAACAGAGACATTGGAGTTTTGGATACTGTTTAACCTAGCACTACTGGCTGAAAATATGCATATCAAATGGTGTCGTATATATAAAAGTGCCATTGTGAAGTCCGGTTAGTTGATACTTGAAAGACTATATGGATGGCATAGAAATAGAATATCCCCAGCCCTTAAGTGCAAGATCCTGTGACGCTTGCTGCTAGATTTGTTAACGCTTTGTATCAAATTCCTAGCAGAATTTCCTAATAACTTCCTTTGGATTTGACACTACGCTTTTAACCTTTTCCTATCCAAAAATAAAGGACAAATTAATCTCAATATGTATTTTGTGTTTGGTGCAGTTTTCAATTATACAAGCTCATACAGGGCATAATAACTTGAGCGAAGCTGTCAGTAATCAATGGGTCAATATGTAACATTATAAATATATATATTTAATTATACAACCAATAATCTAAAACTGAACATATAAATTGTTATGATATCATGATGCTTTGAGTGTAGGACCACACCCATATCCCATGTTGAAAACTGAAAAATGTAGGGATAGGCCGTTAAAAATAAGCCCCTGCTAGGATGCAATTTCCAGGAAGTATGCCTTCTACCTCTAAACTTAACTTTTCATTCCTATTATTCAGAAAGCAGTTAAACAGGTTTAAACAGCATGATTCCAAGGTTTTCTGTATTTCTTCCCTTACCTAAATCAGAACTGTATTTGCAACATATAACTTAAGGAAATACTTGTTCTAAGAATTACAGAAGAAAGAACTAAATTTTCATCATAACTGTTGTTTTATTGTTAATAATGTTGGCTATTAAGGAATACTGTTATTAAATATGATAAAGATCAGATCATCTAATTATTTTGCTCAATTGAAATTAATCTCTGCTGAGGAAAGACAGTCTGTTTTCTTGGAAATTTACGTCCATTTCAAACAAATAGAAATAATCCTTAAAAATACAGGTTCAAAAATGGTTAGATTCTAAAGACCTAGATCCCAACTTGCAAAGTCCCAGAAGTTCATAACTTTTGATACCTCTACTGTTCAGGCAAAACGCAGAGGAGTAAAATGAAAGAAAGAAGCAAATTCAAAAATGAGATTCAAGATGTCTAAATTTGTTTACTTAGAAGGAAGATATCATATGTGTCTTCTTGGCTTGCAATATTTTAGCAGTTAATAGAAATATGGGCATTTCTAAAATGTGATTTATTTCCTTGTCTTGTATATCACACTTAGGATGGGGAAAATTGCATTCTGAAGGGCCTGTCTGTCCTTTCACCCTATTGTGTTAATACTGGGAAGCTGGAGATTTTGATTTTGTTGCAAATGGGTCTACATTCCAGAACAGAAAGAACTAAAGAAATAGCTTGAGTTACCAGGTCCAATATTCATAGTTGGAGGTTAGCTGCAATAATGAAACAGACACAGAGAGGAAGGAGGTTACAGAGTTGAAATTTTCATTTGTGCTTAGAGCCAAAGAAAGGTGTAAGAAGAAGAAACCCCAATTAATGTTAAGAAAATTGCTGTAACTGCCATGACTGAAAATTTTATATGGTTAGAAGATTGAAATCTTCTACAACACTTTTAAGAATAACATAATGATGAAAGGGGCAAAAGGACCACGAGATTCAGGACAGGTTTTGGTCAATGCTTGCTATAAATCAACAGACCAAATGAGAGAATAGCAAGGGTTATATCTGGAGCAGCAATCTTAGATGTAGGAAACAAAATGGGGGCATTATCTAACAGATATTCTGAAAGTGTGACACAGGCTGCTTGGTAATACAACATTGGAATAGTTAAAAATTTTAAATGATGATTTTTTGAAATAAAAGTTGTTGTACACTTTGTATGCAAGAGCTAGTAAGTGTGCTTTGGATTTCATTTTGATTAATAAAGATTAATTGAAAAATTGTATTCAAAACTGATGGTTTTTTGAAGTATATATAGGCAAACAGAGGAAAGCTCCAAACAATATTATTTATGATCATAGAATCATAGAATCATAGAATCAGTGAGGTTGGAAGGGACCTTTAAGATCATCAAGTCCAACCATTAACCTACCCTGATAAAAACACCACCACTCTTAAACCATGTCCCTAAGCACCTCATCTACCCTTTTCTTAAACACCTCCAGGGATGGTGAATCCACCACCTCTCTGGGCAGCTTATTCCAATGTTTAATAACCCTTTCAGTGAAAAAATGCTTCCTAAAATCCAATCTAAACCTGCCCTGACATAACTTGAACCCGTTTCCTCTCGTCCTATCACTTGTCGCCAGGGAGAAGAGGTCAGCTCCCATCTCTCTAAAACCTCCTTTCAGGTAGTTGTAGAGGGTGATAAGGTCTCCCCTCAGCCTCCTCTTCTCCAGGCTAAACAACCCCAGATCCCTCAGTCGTTCCTCATAAGGTTTGTCCTCCAGACCCTTCACCAGCTTTGTAGCCCTTCTCTGGACACGCTCCAACACCTCAATGTCCTTCTTGTAGTGAGGGGCCCAAAACTGAACACAGTACTCGAGGTGGGGCCTCACCAGTGCCGAGTACAGGGGGATGATTACTTCCCTAGTCCGGCTCACCATGATGTTACAAAAAGAATTATTCCCTAGTGCTGAACAGGGTTATTGAGAAGAGATTGTTTGCATTGGAAAAAACAAACAAACAAACAAACAAAAACCAAACAAAGACTAAAAAGTTTGACTGAAAACAAGGAAATCTTTACAAAGGGCTAGGTAGAAAGTTAAAGAAATATATTTCCATAATTAAGTAAAGACACAACATTGGTTAAAACTATTATGATTCGTGTACTTAAATAAAGTACTTAAATATTAGGAAATAGATATATGAAGTTAAAACTAAAACACCATATTTTTTACAATTGTCAGTAAAAACACAGATTTTTAAAGACTACTAAGAATAAAAGATGCTACAACTTACCAATTAAACAAAAAGAGCTATAAAATTAAAAAACTGAAAAAAAACCCCAACTTTAAAACTATGCAGAGAGAGGAAGATTCTAATAAATGTTTCTAACATGTACTTAAAGAGAATCTGGCTGATATTCTTGTAAAACATGAGGTGATGAAGTAGAGTTTCCAGCCCATTAGTAACCAAGACTTATGCTAATGGCTCTTCAGAATAAACATCTTTAAATCAGATGCACTAGAGAAAATATGCAAGTGCCTTAAAAAAACCCATAATATTGAGATGAATGACAAATGACATTTTAATAAATGATCTAATATTAGAGAAACTGATGCCAGTGTTCATACAGAATAAGCAAAACAGCCCAATAGAAAATGTCCTTCAAGAATTCATGACTTAAAATAATAGGTTATGCTGTAGTCAGATAGGACTTCTAGGATTCAATTTAGTTGCAGCTGGGCGAACTTTAGGAACCTCTGATATATGAATCAGAAACTTTTGTGATCCATTTTTTAATTGAACTTTATTTGTTTGTAGAAGCTTTTCTTTACCTACTGCAGAAAATTTCTAGAATATTATAGGGAATTTCAGGCAAAGAATAGGTGATTTCATGAGAAGAACAGAATGAATTTGGTTTCTATACCTGAATTTGTCTCTATCTTTGATTTTTCCATGGTGACCATAAAAGCCACTTGAAGGGTACCTTTCAGTTAGTTATTGATACTATTTTCCTCATTTTCTAGGTTGTTTAAGAATGTGAGGTCTGATGTTCAGAATTGGTAAATGCTACTAATACAGAAACCATTTAGAGGTTTGGTTTTTTTTTAACACACAAATATTGTATATAGATAAGTGCTTTGAAAAATCAAGTCTGAATTGTCTCTAATTTTCAAACAGGTTTTTGTTTGTGTTTTTTTTTTTTTTTCCCAAGATCTCTTTAATGGCTTTTTTTTTTAATCTTGAAAATAGTTAATATTGTTAAAATGAGGCTGCTAGATGAAAAGTTATTTAATGTTTATGAAAAAATCAAGTACTTATGATTAATAGCATAGAAAAAACCAACATAATTACTAATACCGTTATTTCCACAGCACTGTTTGAATAATTTGCCAGAAGTATATAATAAGCATTGAAAAGAAACCCAAATTTTGATCACTTCATCAATAAGCAACTCTTGCCCATTCTTTCCACTGCATCAGAAGAGCTCATCTGAAAAAAATGGTTTTGATCAAATCATTCAGGACTGTGTCACTTTAAGTATGCACCAATAGTATGGACCATACTTTTGCACAGAAAACATTTATTACTATTTCCCAAATATGCAATCTGTGACAACAGAGCTCTGGAAAGCAACAGGAGACTTGAGGAAGAAGCACAAGTGTTGAAAATATTTCAGTTTACGCAGGGAAACAAGAGGAGAACATGGAGTTTACACGAAAGATTCTTCTGAGTCATCACTGCTCAGAAAGAGAGCTCAGCTCCCTAGTAGGACTTAGGGATAATGGTACTTCATGGTGAATCTGAGTATGGATTCTTCCATTACCCTTCCTAAATCTTCCATCCATCCTGAAGCCACAACACCAGTATCACAGAAGCCTTAAGGCCACAAGGACTCCTCAGATGTCATAGAAGGTTGGAATATATAGAAAGTCGATCAGAGTGGAGCTGGATTTGCCCCTCTCATGAAGCTTTCAGTGATCATGACAGTCTGCAAAATAGATTTATTCCCCTATTGTAGACCATTAATTGTGGCAATTAGCCCTTCAGGCTGACAGAGATCCTTATATTACACACTGTTACTCCTATGATCTTTTTTTCAAAAGCCAGGCTTTGCTGGATCCCTTTCTTGGGTGGAAATGGTGTAGCTGGGACCATCAGCAGCAGCAATCCATTGTCTTCAACCAAAGGATAAGGGAATCATGAAAAATGAACTGTCACAGAATTCTCTGCATGGTCAGCAATGCAAGAAATGCCAAAGGTTTTCTGTAACTTTGACATACAGCAAATTATTCTTTTGTGAATTCCTTGTGAACTTAGAGTGAGCAAATTTATGTTAAAAAACCTATTATGTCCTAAATCACTTGCAGATCTGTACTTTCCCACGTCAATAAAAATATGAAAACCTTTATATACCAGGTCGTAAGAAGACACTTTGCTACACAAACAGGCAAACTTTTTCCCTCAAATCTGTCATGATTTTAAGGTTTTGCTGATTACATCAGCAGTATGAAATAACACCTTTTGAGAATTTTATGTGAGATTTATTCTTTTTTTCTTTGTCAGACTAAGAAAAATTAAAAATACGTCTTTCAGATCAGCCATTATTTTTTTTTTACATTCTTTTGCATAATTTGCTCCATCTCCTTTGCAGGGATAAAGATGAGGTTGATCAGTTCCCAACTACTTCTTTGCCTTTCTTGACAATACAAATGGTGCTTTCTTTCTTCCAGTCTCTATGGCCTTTAAAAGATAATCAAGAGGGGTCTCACAATAACATCAGCCAGCTCCTTCAGCATTGCTGGGTGTATCTCATCAGGTCTAATGCAATTCCAGTTTAAGTACTCCCTAACATGATTCTCCTCTACCAAAGGTAAGTTGTCTTTGCTTCAGGTTTTCCCACAGTTCTCCAGAATTTGAGACTGAGGAAAGAAGGCTTACCAGTAATGACCAAGCCAAACAAGCATTGAGCATCTTGGCTTTTCCATGTTCTTTGTCATCAGGTCCTCTGTCCCATTTAGCAGTGGGTCCACGTTTACCCTAGTCTGCCTTTTGCTGCTGAAATACATGTAGAAGCCCTTCTTTTTGTCCTTCAAGTCCCCTGCCAGGTGCAACTCCAGATGGGCTTTGGTTTTCCTAACCCCATCCCTGCATGCTCAGACTGCATCTCTACACCCTTCCTGGAGCACGTCCCAGCTTCCACCTCTTGGTTTTTTTTCCTTTTTTCTTGCTCAAGCCTTGTCAGGAGCGCCTTGCTCATCTGTACAAGTTTCCTGCCACTTTTCTTGTGAACATTGGGATAGATTGTTAATTGGCTTGGAGGAGGCAATCCATGAAAATCAACCAGCTCTCCTGGGCACCTCTTCTCTCGAGGACCATCTCCCATGGGATTCTTCCAAGCAGGTCTCTGAAGAGGCCAAAGACTGCTCACCTGAAATGCAGGGCTGTGATTCTGATATTTGTCCTCTTCTTCTCAGGATCCTGAACTCCATCATCTCATGGCTACTGCAGCCAAGCTTTCAAGCTTCACCCCAGCTTTCACCAACATGACTATCCCTTTCCTGTCTGCAAGCATGAGGTTCAGTAACACATGTCCCCTTTGTCAGCTCCTCAATCACCTGTAGTTGTAATCAAAACACTCCAGAAACTCCTGGATTGTTTGTGCCTTGTTTTTGATATTGGAGTGGTGGACATTCTCCATGAGAACCAGGGCCTGTGGCCATTTATTGTTAACAGTCTGCATTAATTCAGAAATAGTTGAAAAGTTAAGACAATATCAGGCTGGATATTTCAATGCTACAGATTACTTGCTTGTTGATTGCAGGATGTTCCTAATAGACTTTGTATCAAAATCTGAAGATCTGTCTGAAAGATTAAAAAATTTAAAAATTCTGGATATATAGTCTAAAAACTCTATCTCCCAGTGATCTAAACAAAGAAGAGAACACAATATTCAATACCTTGCAAGCATTGAAATTCCCATGATTTCTTAAAATTGATTTATATTTTATTTTTAGATATGTTGTTTCATAAACTAGTCTTTATTTGGTCTTGCTGAAACTCTTTTAAATGTTAATAACCTAAAGTATTTTCCCATGCCTTTTTTTGTCTATTTATTATCTGGCAAAAGCAAAAGGCAAAGCTAGTTCAAGTCACTCTAACAGCGCAGCCTTCAAAAGACTCATGTATATGATTAACTTCTGGCAATAATGGCAAATCTTCCCATTAGCTTCAGTATGACTATTTTCAGCAGCAAGTACTCAGTAAGGACTGCACATTGTATATTGTATATACCTGTAATCATGTTTTTGTTTCAGAAGAACAAATTCTGGAGCTGAAAATTTACTAACAATAAAGCAAGTCATTTTACTGCCACTTCTCAAAAAACACCATCTCCATTTGCAGTATCTTAGGTTTGCTCAGCTTAGGGGTGGTATCTTGAAGTGTGGTGTGGACGCGTAAGGAAAAGACAGAGCCTCAGCTGCGCAGTTGTATGCATAGCAATTGCCTTTGGCCCCCACATATACCGAGCTCAGTTTGTGTTTTCTTTGTAAGTGGCAAAATGTTTCAGTGAGTTTTAACCTCTTCTCTTGTAGAAGAACGAGGAACAATGCAACCCAAATATTATTGTACAAACTTATGTTATCTCAGAACAAGATCCCTGAGAAGCAGGAATGTAGTTCAGGTGGCACAATTTTGAATCTTTGGCCCTAAGTTGTTACAACACAAGAAGACAATTTAAAATAAACTGTTTGTTGCTATGGGATCACCGGCACCCTTAGCAGCTACTGAAAAACAGAGAACAATTAAAACTAAACAAAATAAAAACATCTTGATAAGCAGACAATTAAATGTAACTGTAGCAACTACTACTTACAGAAAAGACATAAATGAAGAACATGATTTTTATCTAATGCCTATGAATCTCAAAATATCTTTATCCAAAAGCTTTGTAGGAGTTTTATTTTACATTGCACATAGTCTTCCAGATAAGGAGCTATTGTAAAAACTGTCACAAACTCACTTTCTTGCTAAACTCAATGGATAGAAAAAAATTAACTAGAAATCCTTCCAACCTTAAATAGCTTCCTACAGAAGATCAAAAAACAACTGCAAACTTACATGGCTTATATGGTATCAACGATCACCAAAACATGTGAATGAATATAGAGAATACAGTATGAAAAGCTTCAGAAAAAACAAGCTCTGAAAAACTGCTCTAAGCAAAACTGAAGTCTGTTCTACTTTGGCAATCTACTGATATTTGGAACCATTTGACTGCACACACCTTTGCAGCAATTTTATGAAAAAAATATACAAAATAACATATTACACTGTAAAGTATTTAATTGACTTAGAGTAAAACTGGATTGAAAGTATGAACTCTCATTTCTATTATCTGACCTGCAAAAAAGCTTTTACAATTTTTGAAATGCAGGGGAAATTGGAACAGCTGAAAATGCAAGGTAATTTTCAGAATATTTTGTTAATTTTGATCTCATTTTGAAAACAATTTCTTTAAGATCATATTGATAAATGTGATCTGAGGTTTAAAGATGACATAGGTTGACAAAAGAAGAAAGATTAAAAAAAGAAGAGAGAAAACTGAGCTTTACAAAAGCACTTTAAACCACATTTTTCAGCAATACAAGGATTCTGAGTCCATTCAATACTGGAAAAAAAAAAAAAAAGAGAACAAACAAAACCAAAACCTCTCTTTTTTTTCTTATGTTCTCAAAAGAAAAAAAAATTAAAAAAAAAAGTACACATCAATCTTTCCTCTTTTTGAAAATTAGAAGGGGACTAAAGGGACAGAGGGACGGAGAAAATGAAATAACAGAAAAAATGAAATTAAAAATGAAGTTTGTTTTGGTTTCATGAGCAATATCTTTCCAAACAGTCATATGTGGACAACTAAAAAAGATTACATGTATACATATATGTATGTACATTTTCATAGGTATATGTATAAATTATACGGACATATATATAAAATATACATCTGTATATCTACATTAGTGAAAAATCTTTTAAGATTATTACTTGAAATACATGAGGTTATTCATAAGGGAGGGAGACTATCACTGCCTACAAGATAGTTGCAACCTAAACCAAAAAAGTTATAATTCTTTTAAATGTCCAGATCAAAAATCCTGAAAGAGAATGTGCACCCCCTTGGAGAAGAGTCAAGAACACCATTTTAGTACCTCCAGCTTTCTCCAAGAGACTGAGAGATATCCAGTTTAGTCACCCCTGAAAGTCTGGATGATTTACATATAAATCCATCTTTACATGTCTCATCTTGTTTTAATAAGTTCCTCTCTCTCCCTTCACTGAAAGGTCCATTGAATGCAGCCCTAGACTGGTCCTCACCATGCTTTCATTAGGTTAACTCTCGTTCACACAAACAATGGCTTTTTAGGCAGTGCTGGTCCATTTTTACAGTATAAAGGGACCAAGAAAGGAGCAAAGATCTCATATCCTGTACTTTGTAATGAAGAAATCAAATTTCAGTAACGAGTAACAACTCAAAATGGTAAGCTGTTTTCTATACAGTATGCACATACACCCATAGTAAACAGCCAGATGTTGTAACAGCATTGTAATGCAGTTTGACACAAATTAAGTTTATTCCATGATCTAGATCACACAATTGCATTCTACAAAGGCTTGCATCAGAATTATGCTTGTTAATTTTATTAATTAAGGCCCAAATCAGGGACAGATGAAAATAAAAGAACTTGATGAACCTAATGATTTCTTTTTCAAATGTAGGAAAAAAAATCTCTATTTTTCTTTTCTCTGAGAAATATCTTTTTCTTTCTTTAATCGACAGAATAGGTTTCAAATTGCCAAAGCAATCTTTTCAAAGACTTTTTTTTTTTAATTATTGTTCATTTTGCTGCCCTAATTTTTCCTTCTTTCAAATGCAGTATTCTGCCCAATTAAGCTATCTTTAGGCATAGAAGCTTAGCAAATTATGTTTGTCAGGTGGGTTCTCCCAAGCTTTCAGTGCTCTACTTCCAGTAAATGAGTGTAAATAACAAACACACTAACAAAAACAAAGAAGTTTCAGATTCAACAGAGGCTTAGCTAGCAAGGATTAGACAGAAGAATATAAATTTCTAGCTTGGAAAATAGTCATTAGTGATCAGTAACAAAATAAATGTTACAGCTAGCTAGAGCAATTACCATTGGGAAAGGAAATAAACATGTGAAAGAAGATTTCCTTCATCCCACACCTGAATAATTTGGGACAGTCTAAAGCATTGCCATTTCTGATCTCTACTTGAGGTTACCCTGAGGGCATTCAGCATCTACAACGAATAGGCTTAAGAGCACAAAAAGTTAGGCATTGCACTTCAGCCTCTATACCAGAAAGTACCTACACTGGCCAAACTGTTTCCTTTTGTCTCTGCTTAGCTGATGGTCCTTGATTGCCATCTCTGGAGTCTTCAGTTCATGAAAGATATGGACTGGTTGGAGTGGGTCTACAGGAGGGCCACAAAAATGATCACAGAGATGGAACACCTCTCCTATGAGGACAGGCTGAGAGAGTTGGCGTTGCTCAGCCTGGACAAGAGAAGGCTCCAGGGAGACCTTGTTGTGGCCTTTCGGTACTTGAAGGGGGCCTACAAGAAAGATCATAGAATCATAGAATCATAGAATGGTTTAGGTTGGAAAAGACCTTGAAGATCATCGAGTTCCAACCCCCCTTCCATAGGCAGGGACACCTCCCACTAGACCACGTTGCCCAAGGCCACATCCAGCCTGGCCTTGAACACCTCCAGGGATGGGACCTCAACAATTTCTCTGAGCAACCTCTTCCAGTGCCTTACCACCCTCAGAGTGAAAAACTTCTTCCTAATGTTTAATCTGAACCTGCCCCCTTCTAGTTTAAAGCCATTCCCCCTTGTCATATCGCTACATGCCTGAGTAAAAAGTCCTTCCCCAGCTCTCCTGCAGGCTCCCTTTAGGTACTGGAAGGCCTCAATAAGATCTCCCCGGAGCCTTCTTTTCTCCAGGATGAAAGATGAAGATGGGGACAAACTTTTTAGCAGGGCCTGTTGCAATAGGACAAGGGTAATGGTTTTAAACTAAAAGACAGTAGATTTAAACTAGATGTAAGGAAATAATTTTTTACAATGAGGGTGGTGAAACACTGGAATAAGTTGCCCAGAGGGGTAGTAGACACCCTATCCCTGGAAACATTCAAGATCAGATTGGATGGGGCTCTGATCAACCTGATGTAGTTGAAGATGTCCCAGCTCATTGACGGGAGGATTTGGATTAGATGACCGTTAAAGGTCCCTTCCAACACAAACTAGGTTTCTATGATTCTCTGTCTTCATAAGAACATGTCTTCAGCAGCAATATTGGCTTGAGATTTTTCCTTCCAGTCATCTTCTCCATGCTTTATACCTCTCTTTGCTGCAGCATGCCATCACCATCATTCGTGCCAGCATAACTGTGTGGTGACATTATGAACTGGATCAGGGCACCACTTTAGTTTGAGGAATGCTATAAAATAAGTGAATAAATTTTCTCACCTGGATTCTTTCCCTAACCCAGTTTGTAGCCCAGCTGAACAAGTGGAGATGGTGTCAGTGTCAACTAAGCATCAGTGGGCAACGAGAACACCGAAGGTGGTTGGTGTGGTTTAACCCCATCCAGCAACTAAGCACCACACAGCTGCTCACTCACTCTCCCCTGGTGGGTTGGGGGAAAGAATCAGAAGAGTAAAAGTGAGAAAACTTGTGGGTAGAGATAAAGACAGTTTAATAAGTAAAGCAAAAGCTGTGCATGCAAGCAAAGCAAACACAAGGAATTCTTTCACTGCTTTCCATCAGCTGACAGGTGTTCAGCCATTTCCAGGCAAGCAGGGCTCCATCATGCATAACAGTTACTTAGGAAGACAAATAGTATAACTCCGAATGTCCCCTCCTCACTACTTCTTTGCCCAGCTTTATATACTGAGTATCTTGCACATGGTATGTGATATCCCTTTGGTAATTTGAGGTCAGCTGTCCCGGCTGTGTTCCCTCCCAACTTCTTGTGCACCCCTAGGCGACTTGCTGGTGGGGTGGTGTGAGAAGCAGAAAAGGCTTTGACTCTGTGTAAACATGGCTCAGCATTAACTAAAACCTCCCTGTATTACCAACACTGTTTTCAGCACAAATCCAAAACATAGCCCCATGCTATCTACTGTGAAGAAAATTAACCCTATCCCAGCCAAAAGCAGCACATTCTCCCCTCTTTATTCCATACCATTTACGTCATGCTCAGGTCCCACACTATCCAATACATCCTCATTAACTACCACCCCCCTTCCAGTCTTTTGATATAACACACAGCTATCTTTCCCTTAGTCTACAGACCACCCTTGTAAAATGTCCATAAAATGTCCAGAAGTGCCCACAAAATGTCCATTGAGTTCATTTAGTCCATTACTTTGGTCATCATCTCTTATGGTGGTCACTCAGGATGGGAGAAGTGGTGTGTTGCGTGGAGTTATTGGGTCCCAAAACCAGCCCAGGTTGGGTCACTGATGCACTTGTACTGCTTCTTGTAAGGCTTATCATCCATTGGTTCAGGTAGTTCCTGTTGTAGTAATTCCTATAACATGTAACTCAAATCATGGGCTACAACAATTTAAAGGTGTACCCATTACAATCTCCACCCCTGGTCCCTTTGGGCCAGGTTATAGGGTTTAACATTGCAATGAACTCCTCCCCTTGCCCCTGCTTGGGTTTGGACTTATCCATTGACTGCAGTCCCTTAAGGTTGTACTTGCTCCTAGTGGAGCCTTATCTATAAGCCACAGTCTCTTCAGGGGTCTACCTGCTGCATCATAGACTTATCCCCAGCCACAGTCGCTTTGACCTGCACTTGTTCCAGCATAGCCTTATCCATGGGCCACAATGCCTTCAGGAGTGAATCTGTTCCAACATATCCTTACCCATGGCTGCAATCCTTCCAGGGATGTACCTGCTCTGTCATGGGTTTATCCATGGTCACACACTTTGAGGTGTTCCAGCATGACCTCATGCACAGCCACTGATATTTCAAGGTGTACCTTCTGCATCACAGACTTATCCACAGCCACAGATGCTTCGAGGTATACCTTGTCCACCATGGATTTATCCTTGGGCCACAGTCTCTTCAGAGGCATACCTGCTGTGGCACAGACATAAACATGGCCACAGATGTTTTGAGAAGTATCTGCTCTGGCATGGGTTTTTCCATGGCCACAGACACTTCACGTTGTCCTACTCCCACGTGGAATCATCCACAGATCACACTGGAATTCCAGCCTGTCCAGTGCAGCAGCACAGAGACAGCAGCGATGCCCTGGCCATCTGCCAGCCCAGGCTCGTCACCATTGCTGTTATTGTTCCCAGGCACAGTAGAGTAAGATGACGAGCAGCTCAGCAGTATAGTTAGCAGCAAAATCAAAAACCAGCCACTAATGAGCTCTAGACTCTCATATATAGTAAGGCAAGCAAGCCCCATGGCAAGCACAGAAGCCTGTCAACTAATAGCTAAACAGCAGTAACAGCTATAAATTCAATCTAGCACATTCCAATCAAATCTGTCGTTATCTGGAACTCTTCGAGCCCCACATTGGGCATCAAATAGGACTGTTGTGGTTTAACCCCAGCTGGCAACTAAGTACCACACAGCCACTTGCTTATACCTCCCCGCAGTGGACAGTGGTACAGTTGCCAAGGCCTCCATCTTGTGAAGCCACAGCATCAGGTGTGAGCGCATGCAAGGCCTGGCAGATGGTGTGTACCAGCTGAGACTACGAAAAATACCGCTATCTCCAGTTTACTCCAACATCTTCTGCCTGGAAATTTTGGAATTTTTTTTTGTATATGTGTCCATTATTTATTCATGTCCATCAACCTCATTGTTTGTTTTTCATGTACTTCTGCAGTTCACAAAAAATAAGTCCAATGTTTCTGTGAAATCCCACCTAAGACAAGGTGACTCCAGTGGCAAGAAGCCACTGAGGATGGCTAAGCTGAAGGATCACTCGATGTCACTCATCTGCTGTGGGCATGGTAGGAGGCGCAGCCAGCTTCTTCCTGTATGCCAGAGCAGGTCTCCAGCACAGGGGCTGTCTTCCTGCCACCCAGAGGAATATTCAGCAACAAAGCAAGTGGAAAATCTCAGTCATTGGCTGTAAGCAGTGAAAACACTCCTTGAGGCAGATTCCTTCTTTCCCTGGCCTCTGTTTCCATTTTGCTGTGCATTGCTGTGTATAACCAAATATTTTGGTTACTGCTTCCATTATGAGATGATATGCCTCAACAAAGGAACAAAAATTTCCCCCCTGCAAGCAGTTGTCCAAGGGATACTTGAATATTAGAAGTTTAGAGAGTCTGAGCATTACAAGGCTTAGAGAAATGCCAGATTCAGCCTCATTGTTATCCTCTTGAAGTGCAGGTATGAGTAAAACAGATTGCTAGTTACTCTGCTCAAAAATAATTGGTGATGAAAACTACATATGAAAATTAAGATCATGAGAAAAAGAAATTTAGCCATTCAAATGCTACGGTAGCAATTTCAATTTTATGTAATGCCCTTAATGGGATAATTGAGACATATACTGACATAATACATTTGATATTGTAAATCCTGAGAAGTAATAGTATTCCTTACACTATGAAGAATCATTGTACAAAAGAATAGTGTGGTGTTTTGGGGCTTGCATTTTTTCCAGTGTCACTTTATAGAGTGTAGTCACAAATGTTCTCTGTCTTGCTTCACCCTGAAACAATGGGTAGAAAATGTACTTTTGAAAATAAACAGGAATGTTTATGCAGTCACCTTCAACTAACTGAATGCTGTCAACAGTTTTTCACATTCAGGCTTCTTCTCTCAAACCTTGATTACCCAGAGAGATTGATAAATCTAACAGCTAGAGCAAGGAGTCTTTCCAGGTGTATTGTTACCTACAGGGTGCTGTGCATCTCCTTTCCATTTGCACTTGCCAGAGCTGGTTTTGATCTTCTGGCATTTGTGACACTTTGTGTTTTTGTAACTCCATCGAAAGATTCTATTTAGTACACTGTAAGTATTGTGGCTACTTTGAATTTACCTTGCTAACCAAGGTTCTACATATTTATTACTCATTTACTCTGAGGCTTGAGACTGATCGCAACATCAGCCGGTGACTGATCACAGCAGAGCCACAGTCATAGAGAACTCACAGAGAGAGACTGACACGCTACAATTTATGCTTTCTGTAAGAAGTCCTTCTTATTGCAATTGTCGAATCAACACATACTGATGTTTGGTCACCAACCACACATACTTTTTGTAGACAGGAACTTCTTTTTTTGTAAGGGGAACTTCATCTCCAGCCCACCATAGAACACTGAAATCTTTTTTTTATTCTAAATACATCTTATCTACAAAATAAACTTCATTTGAGACATAGGTGATGAAATCAAATATCCACCTTGATTGAATCTTGGTAGTCATCTTATAGTTACTGTGTTTAACTGATGATTCTTATTACCACTGTTGCACTTTTTGTCTAGCAGTAAGGGTGGTGGAATGGGTGTTGCAGGTTTCTTCCCTGACATTGTCTGCATTCTTGTATAATTCTTACCTTATCTTGCAGGTTACTTGCCTGTATGCCATGTCTTGGGGTCCGACCACTGCTCAGTTCTCAGCAGTAGATACCATCATGCTACCTATGCCCCTGACTTTTTTTCCTCCTAAAGACAGCCATATCTTCACTTGGGTGCAGTAAATAGAGGCAAGGTGGGGAAAATCCACCTAGAAGGCTTTGTCAGAAGGCAGTCGGAAAAGCACCTCAGCACACCGAAAGTCAGGCACGCCTGCCTTACAGCTCCCACTGAGATCTGAAATCAGTTAATGCTGCTAGACATTGGTATTGAGGGGAGCAACAGTTCTCCACCCTTGAGAGACTGAATGGCATAGCCTCCTCTCCCCTGAGCTCAGCAGCAATGGCAGCAGTTACCTCCTGCAGTAACGAACTGTTTCTCTGAATCCTGACCTCGCCAAGACCTGCTAGTCCCTGTGAGTCTGCCAAGTGAGAGCCACAACACCACATCACATATCTGTGGTGTAGGGCAACAGGGGCAGGAGTGGACAGGTGTGGTGTGAGAGCCTGCAGCAGCTTGCAGGGAGGACTCAGGAGCAAAAACAGAGGCATGGAATGCATGGCCACAGGTACCACCAAAATCGGGAAGCAGGTGAAAGAAAGATTAAGTAGGAGAGAATATTTCTGATATTTCTATGTAATAGATGGATCACACCAGCTTCCTATAGCAGAAGAGTTTTCCAGAAAGTTTGTCAACCTCATTATTCTGAAAGAACATTGCTGCTCTTTTGGGAGATCAGAAATCATGAACGTTTTCTGAAACATTTCATTTGACTCCTCTTTAATGGCTGTCATATTCCTTCACCAACGTTTCATTCACTCTACCTGTTAATAACCAGATAATCTTTATTAGAAACAAGAAAGTGAAAGCAGAAAGATAATACATGAAAGGGATTTTCAGGTATTCTGAAAAACCATTGGACTGCATGTAACAGCCATCACATTTTTTCAACTTTTTCCAAAAATTTTATGTTGTTTTACAGTTTTAAAAAGATCAGAAGAATGAAAAGATATGATCACCATGTTGCGGAGTGTCAAAATGGTGTTTTCAGATCTGCAAAAAAGAAAAAGATTTGCATGCTAAGAGTGTGATCAATCACCAGCAATCCCTTTTTGTACAAGTGGGTGTTCATATTTCCTACATACCTCTCGAACTACAGCTCAAATATTTAAAGTGCTACTTTATTTTGAATTTGAAGCACTTGGATAAAGCATATCTATAAATAAGATTTGCCTCCCAAGACATTCATCACTCTTCATTGAGCTCCACAGTCTGTTCCTCAGTGTTAGTTTTCTTTAAAAATAACCAGTTTATTGGCATGACAGAGAAAAATCAAGATGGGGGGGGGAAAAAGCCCACAAAGCAAGGCAGATTAAACAAAATTATACCAATTTAACATTTCATTATGGAACATGCTTTTGAGTAGGCCCCAAAGCATTAAAAGTCTCTGAGGTTTTGTTTTCTCCCTGTCTGGCTTTAAAAGATTTAATGATCCCAGAACAACTTGTTTTTAAATGATCTTTCTCTCCCAGTTAAACATCTTCAAGAAAAGATATTGGCAAGGCAAAATATTTTTGAACAGTTTTCCCTAAAATTCTAGTAGTACATATTGAAATATGTAACGCAGTAATTGCCTACAGGATTACAACCCCCAGAAGAGCTACAAAAGTAGTTAGCTGAGATTACCGATTACCACACAGCACTTTTTTGTTTTACAATTCCCTTATGCTCCTTATTCCCCCAACGAACACAGCTGTCCTTCTCTTCTGGCACTGGTCTGTTGTCACAAATCTAAAGCACCACCTTCTTCTTTCTTTTTTTTTTTTTTTAAACCAGAATCTGCCACAATAGGCTTCGATCCATCCTACTGAGCCTAACTTGGGAACGTAATTGCAATCCAAAAAGAAACTAATAAATCAGTTTTTCAGATCAGGTGAAATAGAGAAGTTGCCCCTATGTTAATAAAGCACTAGCCTGGGAATGGCTTAATGCTTAGCTGTGCTAAAGATATGCCGTGTATTTTAGGCAGAACCTTTTTTCCTCGGTGACTTGCTTCCCCACAGATAAAATAAATATCTCTTGGCGTTTGCTAACCTGTAATTTCAAATGGCTTCCACTTAAAAAATGAGACACAACTGAAATTATTTAGCTGCCAAAATGAAATATGTCTGGACTGGCCAGGACACTATTCTACAATTATGCCTTTATTTAAATACATACATAACTCTGGTAAATGTGTCTGGAGGCTTGTGAGTGGCTGCAATCAACTATATACTCTGCAAGAAAGCTATTTTTTTCCTCTTTGTCTAAATATCTGTAAGATGATCTTGAAGCTTAGTGGGTGCCATATTCTTAATGAGGAATACTGAGAAACCTATCTGGAATAAGAAATATTTCCCTGTTAAGCTCATATACATAGCAGTCTCCACAGGCTAAGCTGATTTCCTGTAGCTGAGAGAAGGAAGAGGGAGGAACTGCCTCATCTCACAGCTAGTCATCACAAGTTGTTTGGTACGGTAAGTCAAGTTCAAATCTTCAGTCTTGTTCTCACTGTTAGTCCTTCTCACAGAATCACAGAATCACAGAATTTTCAGAGTTGGAAGGGACCTCTAGAGATCATCTAGTCCAACTCTCCTGCTAAAGCAGGATTGCCCAGAGCACATTACTCAGGACTGCATCCAGGCGGGTCTTGAAAATCTCCAGAGAAGGGGACTCCACAACCTCCCTGGGCAGCCTGTGCCAGTGCTCTGTCACCCTCACCGTAAAGAAGTTTTTCCGTGTATTTGAACGGAACTTCCTATGTTCTAACTTGTGCCCATTGCCCCTCGTCCTGTCACTTGGAACCATTGAAAAGAGCCTGGCTCCATCCTCCTTCAACCCACCCTTGAGATACTTGTACACCATAATAAGGTCTCCCCTCAGCCTTTTCTTCTCCAGGCTAAAGAGTCCCAGCTCTCTCAGCCTTTCCTCATAAGGGAGATGCTCCAAGCCCTTAATCATCTTAGTTGCCCTTCGCTGGACTCGCTCCAGCAGTTCCCTGTCCCTCTTGAACTGGGGAGCCCAAAACTGGACACAGTATTCCAGTTGTGGCCTCACCAGTGCAGAGTATGACTTCCCTCGACCTACTGGCCACACTCTTCCCTATGCAGCCCAGGATTCCATTGGCCTTTTTGGCAACAAGGGCACATTGCTGGGCCATGGATAATTTACTGTCTAGTTCTCCCCTTCCCTGTTCCAAAGCCTTCTCTACCTTCCCTAGACTTGCCTTGTGTCCCTTCTCTTTGCTCTTTCGCCTTAACATGAAAACTCTCAGCAAGTATCAACAGCAGATGTGAAGAACTGAAGCACACTTCAAGGAACTGGAACAGCATTTGAACTATTGCTGACCTTTTATTCTTGCCTCTCCTGGATAAATGCTTCTGGCTTTAAAAAAAAAAAAAACAAAACAAAACAAAAAACAACAACAACAAAAAAAAACAACAACAAAAAAAGGGGTTTCTGGATTGCCACTTGGCTGTAGAGCTATGGTACAAAAGTCACACAATCCTTTCTCAACCAATTGAAATAAATTTGACAAATTCCATATGCCAGTATGTATTAAGCCTGTTCAATGCAGGCACATGCTTAGAGCATATTTTAATATGAGCATTCATTGCATGTTAAAGAACAGAGATTTGAGAGAGAAAACTCAGAGCTATAAAAAAGCTCTAGTGATAAGGTTGTTGAAGCTACACTGAGTCAGCTTCCAGTAGACGGAGGAGACATAGGACAACCACTGAACACCTTGATTTGAGAGAATTGACAGAAAGAGGCATGGTGAGTTCAGTAGTTTTGAATTTGAGTTTTTCTAATCCTTGATCTCTCTGTGTCTGATTCCATCCTCTTTTTACATAGAGTTTGACTCATATCTATTGATTCCTCTTCCTTTATATGTAGTGGGTCTGATCCAAAATTGAAAGAAATCTAAGGAAATGTTGTATTTGATCTTATGGAATAAAACATATTCTGATTCGAATAGCATAAGGAAATAAATATATAACAGAGCTGCTTTAGCTTCCATATAGCGATCTGAGAAGATAAGTCCTGAGGATACAACAAGCCTGAAGAAGCCCTCTGCAGTCTCCAGTACCACTTTGGAACTTCTGTATCAGTTGTGACAAAGAGCTATTTCCTCCTTTTACTACTTTACGTGTTTTATGCCTCATTTTCCTTTCTCTTTTTCTTCTACTTCTTCAACCTCATTTGTTTCCTTTATTAAAAATTTGAAAGCAGTGTTCACAAATATGTCTGTCATTTGAGTAATAAACCTAATGATAAATATGAGTGGTTGAACAGATTAATTTTTTGTTATGCTGGTGACTTTCTGACTTTTCTCAGAGAAAAAATAAGACAGCTAATGTATTTAATTTTCCATTTTAATTTCATACTTGTTATCATGTCTTATAGTTATCTTAAGAGCCACTAAATTACTCTTACAACAGAACTATATTATAAAGAGAATTACGTGGCATAGAAGAGGATATATCTATGCTCAGCAAAATAAGTAACATTATCAATGCTTTATGAATAGCTTACAAAACATTAAGAAACTATATATAGAGAACTTATGTGCAACAACTTCTTTACACATAAGCTCTTTATACTTTCTTAATTACAGTTTCTTAAAAATACATTTTTATTTCTTGTGCTGAAACAAAACAGAAAATAAAAGTAATAAGAAAAATTCAGTCTTCACTAGAAAGATAAAAATGTCACCATGGTGTGGGAGTCGAATGTATATTTTCATGTGTTAGGTTTAGTCAGACAGTATATAATGACTGGTATCACTAAGATAAGTCATGATTTATGGAATAAATGCATATACCCTTCTACAAGACATTTACATTACTTCTTCAAAGCATTCTTACTAAAAAACCTACACATTATGTATAAAATCAATAAAAATTATCTGAAGACTGTAAAACGGTCTACTGTGAAACACTCAAATTCCATCTCTTTTGCTTACAAACAACTTAAAAATGATAAGGAGATAATTTGATCATAATGAATAAGTAGCTGGATGGTGAGAAAAGGCCAGATAGCAAAAGTTGTAGAGATCAAATCTGCATACTGTGATGAAAAATCATCTTTATACAAGCTCATATTGTTGAACTCACTAGAGAACATCAGAAAGCTAGAAGAAATCCTGTGTATAGAGTCATACAATAAATGAATGTAAGTGATCTAATATGCCACAAAATCACAACTATTCAAATTTGTTTTCATAACATATCAAAGTTTGCAAATAGGTCTTCTTTTTCAGGAGATTTAAGAACGTAGTTGGTCTTCACTCAATTCCAAGAAGAAATCCTGCAAGATTCCACACCAGTTCTATTTATTATTGCGGAAACAGTTTAAAATTAAGGGAAATAATGTTTTTTCTCTTTACTATTTTCCCGTGGTATGAAACTACAGAAGAATTTGATTAAGATTGTCAGGATTTATTTGTGTACTTGTTTCTAAGGTGCCACTTTACAGAATAATTAACTTATCACTCAAAAGCAAAACAAATCAATGAACAGATCAGGTGACACATTAAAAGTTATTACTGGCTAGTCAAAAATAACAAAATCTGTATGTTGATTATCAGGTAACCAATGAGAAGGTTACATAGGCAAAACTTAAAAAAAACATCTCTCAACTGAAGATAGAGTCGCTGTCATTGGAGGGTACAAATGATACAAGGAAAAGTAAGCTGTATGCCACTTTAGACATATACCCATAGGCAGTAGATAACGTCTTTTTCCCAACACTGCTAAAGCTTTGTGGCTACTTTTCCTCTAGGCTTTGCTTTAATACATAGTTGGATGACAAAAAATTCCTTAAAAAAAATTGACTAATAAGAGCAAACTTATAGCTTTTTTTTAGAACTTGGATCAAATGAGGACAGGTATAGCACCGAGAAACACTTGCATGTTAGTAACTTTTCATCTCAAAACATTTCTCTGCTCCTGCAGTGGCTGTATAACCACGTTTGACTGAAAACATGATGGTGTGGGGGAAGCTCTGCCTTTCTCAATAGAAAGAATAAACTAAAAAGACGTTACACTATTAGTTAAATGGGAAACTGAGACAAGATACATTCTCTCAGCAAATTCATAGTTTCAATGGGAAAAGCAAATTAAGTAGGCAGGACAGTTCCCCATTCTGTCTCAAACTCTGTTCCTGAGAATGAGTCAACCTGATTCCAAAAAGATCATTTGCATCTATAGACTAAGTTGATAAAATGTGATGTCCTTGTTACAAAAGTGATTTTATCTATCATCTAATGTGTCTTCAGCCTGAAATAGCTATAGAGCTGCATATCAGGTGGACTGGGTTATGCTTATCACTTCTTGTACTAGAAAATACTCACAATGTCTTACTTTCATAAACTTTTAAAAGCCTGAATTCTAGTTATAACAAGGAAGGAAAGGAAGAGAAACACTTTTTATACACGACAGAGTGACAAAAATTAATAAAACTCAAAGGAAAATTTTTAATTGAGGTCACTTTTAATGCCAGTTTGGCCTTAAAAGTAATAGTTAAGACTAGAATATAACAGGTTCTTACGAGGTTCTTTGGCAGAGGCCGTAAGAGCAGTGCCACTCGCCTCTCCTTGCCTAGCTGGTTTCCCATTGCAGCAATCCCCCGGGCGGAGCAGGGCAGGCAGCAGCCTCCAGAGCCCTTCCACAGCCCTTCCCTGCACACACTCCCCGTGACTTCCCCACAGAGTAGTGCAGATTCCCTAATGCATAATTCGGCCTTGGAGTAGAAAAACCTGAAAAATTCTGTATCTTGATTTCAATTCGGGTATGGATATAAAAATTTGTTCAGACTCCTGTAATATCGTGGTCTTCTGCATCTACATTTCTGAGAAGAAAATGCCTTGAGAACAACCCATCCCCTGATTTCTGGTATTTTGAAGGAGTTTTATTCACATCCATTGGAGATGAATGGTCTAATCCCTCTGGCTAACATCAAAAGATAAAAAAAAAATTTTTCTGGAAGTACAAAAGCCAAGATAGTAATCATTCTGTCCAACTCTTAAAGAAAAGGTGGGCATATTTCCTCAATTAACAGAAAATTGCTTTTTTTTTCCACTCCCCTGAAGGCAGCAGCTGACTGTCAGGAGTGTAGCTTTCTTTGTCTGTGCCTCAGCCCTAGAAAACTCAGCTTCTGTGACTGCCAAGGTAGCATCAGTACCGCTTGGGGAGTAGGAGGAATGCTGTCCCATTTGAGAAGCGGCAGCTGGATCCACGTCTCTTCCAGCCCCTCGGGCGCAACATAAAAGCAAGCCTTGTTCTGCAGAGTCCTTCCCACCCAGGACTTGGGGACCCGATTCCCATCTCCTGACACTTCAGTTTCCCAACTGTGAACGGGCTCTGAGCAAGTTCTCTCCCCTCCCTCCCTCCTTCCCCCTGGCTTTGGAAAACTCTGTTTTGTCTGCTTGAGCCAGGCCTTGTTTTATACCATATGCAACCCAAGGACATTTTTTTTTTTTTCCCATGGAAATCACAAACTTAAATGGTATTTGGTTCAGCCTGAATATTTTAGATTCTGAAAATAGTTTCTGTTGGACTGTCCACGGCACAGATTTGCAGAATGTTTTCTCAGTCAGTCTGAGACAGTTCCATCTAACAGGAGAAGTGCTACCCAATGTAGCTGCAAAACCAAGCTGCAGTTTTCAGTTAATAATACACACAAAAAAACCCCGAAAACAACAATAAGAGGGAGAACAGGTAAGCAGTCTGTATTGTATTTACACCAGCTCTAAGTGCAACTCTGGACAAGGTCCTATTATTGCTAAAAATAATACCCTGCTTTGTTTTATGTTGCTTTTATGCTTGAGTCCTGACCTTGACATTAAACATAGCTTGTTGGGATCATGAGGATTTTTTTTTTTATTAATCCAGTCACACTGAAGTTTTCAATTTATAACTTCTACTACTAGCTTTTATTCTTTACAAAGGTTACTTTTATTGTTGGTTCTGTATAGTAAGTGCTATTATTTCATATGATCGGTATTAGGGTTTTAGAATGTCTTAAATTATAGTTTTCTGGAACCATAACTGCTGATGGAAAATTAGTATAAAATGCCACAGTCTTTAACAACACTCTCTCTTACAGATCTCCATCTCTTGACATTAAAATATTTAGCAGATTCTGAGTACTTCCTGCAGCTTGGGGAAAATTCAGCTTTTTGAATGTGGAAATTAAAAAGTTTGTGAGAGACGTGAGACAATAACTTAGCAAAATGTACCACAGGTCATTCTACATAACAGTAACAAATGACATGCAACATTAGAAATTAGAGCAATTTCATAACATCAATGGCCTTCTTATGAGTAAATTGCTCCTCTGTGGATTTGTGCACTGACCAGGAAAAAGATATGACAAAAATGATCTTTTTATGTCCTTTTAAAATGATAAAAATAAGATAATCTCCAGGTGGTCTTTTTTTCATAAATCACTTTTAAGCTTAGTGGCTACACTGTGTTGTGTTCTGACATCTTGACAATAAAAAAGTGCTTATGATGCTCCTGCGGGGTTTGTTCTAAAGCCTTTCCCTACTGTTAAGCAGTAAATCAGTGACTGACAGGATTCCTAACCTGCCACCTCCTGCCAGGGTGACATTAAATTTACACTATATACTGTAATCTCCTTCCAGCTACCTAATAAGGACAAGAGAAAAGTCACTTCTAGGTATCCCAGTTCCAAAGTCTTGGATAGTTTATTCACAAAACTATACCAGTGGAGTGTTAGAAGGCACCTCGTCTCAAACTGCTGTCACAGTCTGTTAAAATCACTCTGCCAAAGACAGAAAAGGGTTTACAATTATGAACATATAAATTACGTACAGTGTAGAATATCTCCTTCTCTGGAGACATTCAAAACCCACCTGGATGCATCCCTGTGCAACCTGCTCTAGGTGCACCTGCTTTGGCGGGGGGATTGGACTATGTGATCTCTGAAGGTCCCTTCCAACCCCTACCATTCTCTGATTCTGAGATTCTCTAATATTCACTTTTGCGTATCTGTAGAGGAATACATCTGTGCCTCTATACCACTGTGCCTATGAATCTATTCACCCAGCAATATAGAAAATTGTGAGGGTTGCACTGTCGCAGAACTGTGGCTCACCACATCTGCCTGGTGGGAGGGTTACCCCTAACGGCGCAAGAGTGATCATGTTCTGAGCATGGCTGGTTCCCCCTCCAGTCAGCTGGCCTCTGGTACCAATGAGGTACAAAGAAAAGACTGTGAGAAGATACCGACCCTCTTGCTATGCTCCTAAGCTTTTCATTAGCCTCTGGAAATCACTGGTAAATACAGTATTCACTGCGGTGCCCTGTCCGCAGCTGGGAGAAAAGAAAGGGAGGGAAAGGCTGAGTACCTACAGTAACTGTGCTGCCATGCCACAGGAGGGGTGCAGGGAGGGCTTCCAGTAGGATTTCCTGGACAGATGGCCTTCTATTTTGTAGTATCACGGGATCATAGAATGTTTGAGATGGGGAGGGACCTTTGGAGATTGTCTAGTCCAAACCCCCTTCTTAGAGCAGGATAAGCCAGAGCAGGTTACCCAGGACTGCATCCTTCTTTACATCCCCCCAGTCAGGTATTTATACTCATTGCTAAGATATGAGCCTCCTCTTCTCCAGGCCAAACAGTCCCAGATGTCTCAGCTTTTCCTTGTATGTCTCCTCCTAACCATCCTTGTGGTCTTTTGCTGAACTTACTGCAATATGCCTTTGTCTGTCGTACTGTGGAGCCCAGAACTGGACCCAGCACTCCAGCTGTGTCTCACCAGTGCCAAATTAGCAAGGAAGGATCACCTCTCTTGACCTTCACCTTCTCATGCATCCCGGGATGCTGTTCTCATGTATCCCAGGATCCCATTGACATGTTTGGCTGCAGTGACACACTGTTACAGCTCATGATCAACCACCTGGACTCCAGGTCCTTTTCTGCAAAGTTGTTGTGAAGCCAGTTGGCCCTCAGCATGTAGTGCTGCATGGGGTTATTCTTCCCCAGTGGCAGGACTTTGCACTTCCCCTTGTTGAACTTCATGAGGTTCTTGTCAGCACTTCTCATAAAATAGAACTTAGTTTATGGGTCTGTGGAAAATTATGGGTCTAGGCTAAGTACCTCTCACAGTTTTTGTGGGAAAACTGAAAGAATATTATAATGAGTGAAGCAGTCTCTCCTCTAAGCCTTACTGTGTTATGTTACAGAACCTTCTTTGAACTAGACTGGAGCACTGACAGCAGCTCCACCAATGAACAGCTTCTGTCAGGCCAGCACTGACAATTTTTTTAACACATTTTAAGAACACTCGCAAACAGCAGTACTTTTTATTACCTTTACTTAATGACACTGAATATAGATTCTTACACCTCAACAGACTCCAACTGGCTCTACCACAGCTCCACTTTGATAAATTTGTCCTCAGCCAAGTATCAAAGGTCAAAAGTCTAGATCCTCATTAATAACTCATATAACAATTTTATGGTGTTATAAAAAAAGAAGAGAAGAAGAATGAGGTGAATATCTACTGTTTCAGCAGCTATACAAATCCAGAAACTGTTAAGAAAATTCATGACTTCGACTGCACAACTAAACACTTTAAGAAAGAAAGTATTTTCTGTATGAGCTGTATCCAGTTTAGAATCAGCTCTTCCAAGTGCCAGTCAACACAGACATAAGGCTTGGCCTTACATCTAATGATCCTTATTTATTTCAACAGAATCCAACAGTAGTAATGTTAAAGTGAGAACTGGGCTTTGACTCTTGTTTTTTCATGCCATACTCAGCAGATTAATTTACAAGGACTATTTTATAAGCAGGAAGACTCTTACACTTCTCAGTCGTGTCCAGGCTAGAGATTTCCTGGGATGAAGATGAAAGAACTTTAGATGTGTTGTGTTTTCAAGCAATTCAGTCCAAAGCCTGTCTAATCCTTTTGTTTCCCACTAGCAAAAGAAAAGAGGAAAAAACATGATTTCACATTCAAGCCCATTTAAAAAACGATGCTGAATAGCTGTACTGGTTAATTACACTTGGTGCGGATCCAACCTGAATTCCAAACCTTTCAAGGTTACTTGATTTATTTTTTTTTTCCTTCTGGAAATGTTTCCAATTCTGATAGACCACTTCAATACATTCTAAAATTGATCTATACTTTGCATTTGAACATTAAAACTGTGAATGTAGAATGTGTTTATGTGTGTACACATGCATGAAGTTATTGCAAGCAATCTCACAACTCAGACAACTCCTAATTAAGATTTTTCTTGGCTTCAGTCAGGCTTAAGAAGAATAAGTATGCATTTTATACATACGCACATAGATACATGTATGTATATATATACACACCTACACTCACACTCTTATACCTACCTGTTCCTATTCATGCATACATATAGACACACTATATGTAGTGTACATATATTGTTTATAATTATACATATTTTCCACATTTATAGATATAAAGAGAGAGACAGGGAGAAGAAAAGGAGAGAGGCAGAGAACCGTGTGAGTGAGAGAATGGAGAGAAGCCTTCGTGGGTCCCAAGTTTCCCAACCTTCTAAGCCTTTACAGGGTAACTTTGGTTTAGATGAGCAATATGTTGAACTATTTATTTTCCCACCAGGACAACAGCAAGCTTTTGATGGATGTTTAAATCCTATTCTTCAGCAGCAACGGCATCTGTGACACAAGATCTCTGGAGGAAGCAACTTTTGGAATTCACTCATACTTCTGTCCGTCTGTTCTTGCAATCTGATACTATATTGCATTTTATCTTCAGCTGCAGTTCCCTCATGATTTTCTTCCATTTTTCCTTCATCTTCCAGCTTTCCTTCCTCCTTTGTCCTTCCGCAGTCTCCTTTCCCCCATAAATGTACAAAACCACTTTTTTTTTGGTCTTTTTTTTCCACAAGGTTCTGTACTCAAGAGCTTCAAAGGGAACTAAGCACAGCTATCAATTATGCTCATTTCCCCATTTGAAAACAGAGGGCAGAGAAAACATGAGTGGAGGTCTCCCTTGAGACAGAACTATGAACCTGCATCATGAGACTAATGAGAATGTATGAACACGGCCAGGAATAAAAAGTCATATCATTGAAAGAAACAGGTTTTTACAAGTTTAGAAAGTAGAGCATAGCATAGTCTCACTAGTACTTCAGGTGATTTTAAAAATTTTTTTCATCCTCTAAAATGATTTTTTTTTCTATAAACATGCAATCAGATCAAAATAAGACAAAATGTTTCCTGATCTTTTTTCCCATGTAATCTAATTATTTGTCAACTTTGGAATTTTGGGGGAAATTTTTTCCCCCTTTTTTTTTTTTTTTTTATTTTCTCAAAGAAATATACCTCAGGGGGTCATAACCTTGAATATCTATATTAATTTTCTTTTTCTTGTGGAGTTCATGTCTCCACAATCCTGATAGTAATTTAACATATTTTTGTATAGTTCTAGTGGGGCGTGTTCTCTAGAGTTCAGATCTTTGGCAACAGCTTGCTATGATCCTAATGAAAATCTGTATCTGTCACTCTGCAAAAAATTGCCTTAAATGGCACTTCAGAAACTAATACTTCAGCTTTCAGAAAATATGCAAATAGAGATTCTAAGTGTAATATGCCATAATTTTAATGAAATCAGTTGCTCAGCACTTATATTTATGGAAATAAATGCATATTAAAAACATTCACTGGCTCTCTAGGCTAGTGTATGATGTTCTTTCTGCTCTCTGACTGCACTCAGTCACTGCAAATTCGTGTCTCAGCTCTATGAGATGGATCTGAACTTAATGAAATAAAGTGACAGTTTTCCGCATCCTAGGTTATATAAACTTGACAGGAAAGTTTCTTTGTTTACGTATAAATCTGGAGATTATATAAATAAAGTGAAAAGGAAAACAGCTAGGCTAAGATAAATATCCTCTTGACTATTGATGATAAAGGCAATAACATTACATGCATACCTTTTTATTCAGTAGTATTTATTAGGAGTGGAATTATTCATGATATAGATTAAAGAACAAAACAAAGTAGATCTTTAAAAATATTAAATGCATTATAAATATCAACAGCAGAGTATTATTTTCCTTAGTTAATCTGATACTACACAGTAATTCTCATCTGATTTAAAAAGAAAATCAGCTTTAACTATACTTAATTAATTCAGTGCGGAGCCTATGCTAATATGAAACAAATAAAAAACAATACTGCTATGTACCTTTATAAAAATTAAAACCTTCCATAAACAAAGCAAACATATGACAGTCAAAGTACATGAACTGGGAACACTAGAGTGGACTGGGGAAAATAATTCTTTTTGGTGTTTTTTTTTGTCTGCTTGTGACCTAAAAAATAACACATAATCCAGTCCTGTCACTCCTGAGCTATCTGGTAGGAATGCTCCTGAATTACTGTAAATAGCTTGCCATTCCCAATAGAGACAGGTGCAAAATTCAGTCTAAAATGCAGGCTTGTCCTTCTTACCCTACAAGAACTGAATAACATATATGGCTATAATTACTGAACAGTAATATTCCTTTCTCCCACTGTAGCACCACAAAAATAATATTCATAGTGAATTTTCAAAGTACCAAAGAAAGGGTAGATTGTGTTTATTTGAGATTTGGATATAATTAAAACACAAAATCTTTTGGCTACAGAAATATCTCATATTTTTATTATTATTTCTTTAACTTTTCCTAGCATTTAGAAGATCTAGTCATAATCTGAGATATCTTTGTGCTAAATACTGTGCAAACGCTGATTGAAAACAGTCCTTGCTCAAAAATATTAATTTTATAGCAGAGTGAGACACACTAAGGAAGAAAAGAAAAGAAAGTGAATTGTGGTTGAACATCCAGATCAGGGCCCTCAGTGTGCCAGAAGCCAAGCACTTGACAAGATTCTTGTAAGTATCACAGGAAAAAAGATATCTAGTGGGGTTTCCTAAAAACCTGATTCCTACAGCATTGCAGATGTTTATATGAATATTCCCTTAAATATGCAAGATAGCCTGGGAGGAACTATACATGTTTGTTCAAAAATGTCTTAAGCGAACAATACGGAGTTACAGCCATGGGTAACCATATGTGGCTGTCAGTCTGAACAGTACATGAGAGATGAAATGCTGTGAGCAAGATAAGTAGCATAAATTTGATTTCAGATGAAAGCGATAGCTAGTGAAGGGATGTATAAGTATGAATTATATAGTCTGAGTTACAGCCTGGCAAAATGAACCTGGATCACTATTTTGAAGCGTACTCTAAGTGGAGATAGTTTGCCTTTGGTAGGATCAAAAGGAAAGAAATTGCAATGCTAAAGAGAGAAAAGGAAAAGAGGACAAGATTGATTTCAACTAATTTTAGACATCTGTGGCATGAATATTTACATATGCGCTAGTCCTTCAAGAGATATAGGAACTTTTGTAAAAAAAAAAAAAATGTTTGATTGGATGTCTATTTTAGTAAAAATTCCACTCTATAAGTAACTATTTTTCTACACTGACTAAGAAGGAATCCAAAAAAAGAACACAGATGCAGATAGTCTATACTGCATATAGGTGCTTGAAATCAGACAAATACCATCCAAGAAGATTATAATATGGGGAGGAGGGATGAAGGAAAAGAGATATGTCTTTGTGCAAAAGGAGGACACATTATTTAAATGTAACTAATACCTGAGAACCTAGAGAGAATATCTGAGTTAGGTGTGTTGAATGACAGACATAGGCACTTCTACCCGCATGGAGATTTAGGAAGTAAAAGCACAAACTCTTTCTATCTTCCTTACAATATTTGTTTAGCTGTGTTGTGCTAGATGAGGTGACTAGATAGTCATGAGGAAATATTGTAGAAATAATTTAAAATCTTGCTTTAGACAGAAAAATACTGCCCTACCGTTAAGTGGCAGATGGTTGCTGAATTGTGGTTGAATTAGGATGGATAAGATTACCCAAGTTTAGAAGAGGAAGAAGAAAGGACCATGGGCAGAGACACATGAAACATCCACAGAGAGGAGAAGAAGGGATGAAGAGGAGTTTCTACAGGACACTGCAACAGAGACTTAGAATAGGGCAGAGTCACCATAGCAAAAGAGGACATTGTTTTAAGAAAAAAACGCATGGCAGTGTTGAAGACGGATGACTGCTAACGGAAGCCAGAGCAGGGAATGAGATTGGAACATCGGTTCTAGTATTTGCCATCAGAAATGAAAAAGGTAATAGGGCTTTTATAGACTGCAGTGCACAGCAGCCACACCTGAACAGACCTTTGACGGAAATGAGAAATTAAATTGGCTTTGCAGTAAAAAAAGCCAAGGGAAATGGAAAAGAAGACTGAAGTAAATGTAAGGGTGTGTTTGAGCAGTTTTGTTTCTGGTTTGTGTTGTTTTTTTTCCCTAAGATTGGAAAAATATAGAACATGTTGTAATGTGAGACAATAATCAGAGGTCAAAGAGGTCATAAGGGTCACAATGTGAGTTAAGGAGACAGGATGAGACGCTCTAGACCACTTCATGGAGTTAGAGAAGAACAGAATGAAAAGCTTCCTAATCCTCAACGTTGGAGAAATATGAAAGGGTGAGAAGGAAAAAAAAAACAAAAAAACAAAGAGATCAGACACATTTTCTCTCCTTTCTCTAAGAAGAAATTGGCAAGGTCCTCTGAGGAGACAAAAATGGGGGCAGAAGGAGGTTGTGACGAATAAGTTGAAGAAAATAGAAGCTGTGATTTTACATGTGGAAATCAATTACTTTGAAGAAGTTGATTTATTTTAGCAAGAGATATGTTAGTACTGACTGAAGAATGCAACAAATTTGTAAGGAAGTAAGCCTCCTCCAAGAATTCCCTTCAGCAACTTTCATTCGGAGAGTATCAGTGAAGGAACTGGATGCAGGGTGAGTAGTTTGGTAAAGTTTTGGGGCAGGATGCTAGGTCATTCAGAATTTTGAGTCCATCTGGCTGCATATTCTTCACAAGTGAATACACCAAACCCATCTAATGGGCTGTGAATATCTGAAGGAAGTCAGTATGGTTGAGGTTTTTGTTTATAGGTTTTTTTTTTCCTTTGCTTATCTTAGAAGTCAGTTGGTCCTTTCTGATGCAGCATTTTCTCTATTTGCTGAGTTATTAATAACTTCTTTTTTCTTTCACTTTACACTCTAGAACCTCCATGAGCTGATCATAAGCCTCTTCTCCAGGAAGGAATCTTCTCCCTTCCCACTGGATTCAGTTTCACCTGACCCAGAGTGTAGTAGCCAGGGCAAAGAAAACAGTAGACCTTTTTGCCCAGTCACAAGCTTTTATGTATGCTAAACAGATTCTGTGAGCAAACAAATCAGACAATTATGTTATGCATTACACTGAAGAGTGGGAAAGAAAGGCAAAGAGCTGGTAGGGATGGAAGTGACAGATGGAACAACTTTGCTGAGGCAAGAGATCCTGAGGCGAGAAGAATTCATCAACCTTTACAACAAACAAGAAGAAACCACTCATGAACTGAAAGTCATCAAAAAGTTCAGGTACAGAGCACTGCCACAGATTCTGACAGTGAAAACCAGATGATGGTCATACAAGAAGATATCAGCAACAAAAGAATTACACGTCTCAAATGAACACGAAGCTGATGTCCTTTTCTGCAGATGAAGTGCAAAACCGAACTTGCAAGCAGAGTAGATGTCATAGAACTGTGGAATTACAAATATCACTAACAAGAAATCTGAATTGTTATTAATGAAAGTGAAGGGAACAGCATTAGGAATAATGTGCAAAGGAAAGGAGACAAAGCAGTGAGAAAATCTCCTGGGGGTCCACTGTAAATATAGGCAGATGTAAAGGACAAGAAAGGGAGCAAAGGGGGAAGATGGAGGAGTTGAAAACACCAGTTTGGTGTGTCCCAATCCACGAGAGATATGGGGGTCTATCAGAGGCTGCCAAGGTTCGCCTCTAAGGGTGGGCTGAAGGACCTATGCTTCATTAGTCTGGTGAAGAGGCAGACTAGGGGCAATGTAATAGCATCTTACAACAGCTTGAAAGTCAGTTACGAAGATGACAGAGCCAAAGCCTTGGTAGCATTGGCAGAAGACTTAACAAGGCCACAAACTGTGGCTAGGGATGTTCAGATTAGAGAGGAGAAAAACTTCTCCAGAAAGGTAGTACAGCACTGGGACATGTTACCCAAAAAGGTATAAGGGTGAACTTTCTGTCCTTGGCTTTTTCCAAGACTTGGCAAAAATAAGCCAACTGACCCGGTGGTGGTATAGTCCCACTTTAAGTGGGACTTTTATGATTCAATATTTCCATGAATGGAATAAATGAAGTCCCCTGTACTTTAGACTGCTGAGAAAGGAACACAGGAGATGGATGGCAGAGGTATCATCAGGGCTCTGTGAGAGCTAGTTGTAGAAAATTAAGTGTGAAGATGGCTGCAGTCTTTCTTAGGATTGTTCCAGAAATAATAAAAGAAGTTGAAAAGGAGAAAGATAGCTTATACTGCTATGTAAGGGGTAGAGGTGGTGGAGTGTGTGGAAAGTGTGGGATGCATGAAGAGTTGTGGTAGATGTCACTGGGTATGTGTGGCAGAAGAGAGGGAACTGTCCCTTTGATTTTAATTCCTGGCCCTTTGATTCTTAAACTTGGCCATTATTGCTTCTTTTTTTCCAAACTGAGGTTCAGAGTCTATCTTTTTCCTTTATATTTGTGTAGCTCAAACTACGTGGGGAACTTGATCTTCCATTTCCTTACTGGGGCTTCTTGATGTTAACATAATAACCGAACTGGCATTTAGCATAATAATAACAGCCAGTAATTTTCTTCTCTAAATAATTAATAACACCTTTTTTTTAGCTTTTCATATTTAGGACAAGTACAGATAGCACATAAGTACAGAAGCTGGTGAGGGGTTTGTAGAACTAGTCTTACGAGGAGAAGCTGAGGGAACTGAGGTTCTGGAGAAAAGGAGGATGAGGGGAGACCTTATCACTCTCTACAACAACCTGAAAGGAGGTTGTAGAGAGGTGGGAGTCGACCTCTTCTCCCTAGTAATAAGTGATAGGACAAGAGAAAATGGCCTCAAGTTACGCCAGGGGAGCTTTAGATTGGATATTAGGAAAAATTTCTTCACCAAAAGGGTTGTTAAGCATTGGAACAGGCTGCCCAGGGAAGTGGTGGGGTCTCCATACCTGGAGGTATTTAAAAGACAGGTAGACGTGGTGCTTAGGGACATGGTTTAGTAGTGGCTTTGTCAGGGTAGGTTAATGGTTGGACTTGATGATCTTGAAGGTCCCTTCCAACCTCAGCAATTTTATGATTCTATAAAGTTCCTGTTTCTTTGAGGATGAAACTCCTTGATAAGGAAACAGAAAATAGTGTGAGAAATTACTGAGGATGAAAGGATGAAAAGAAGAAACCATATTGATCATATAACTACTGCACAGTGAGGAATAATTTACGTATTCTTACAAAGAGAGCATTTTTAGGGGACTAGTTTTTCACCATTGGCTTATATAAGGGGATACAAAGAAAGTTAATTCTGTATGACTACCGATTTGGAGAAAGGCTACAGAATCAGCTCATGCATGGATAAACAAACCAAAGGTGAGACACATTGCTTTGGTGTTTAGGATTTCAGTTTCCCTGGAAGCGCAATGCACTACCGCACAGGAATCAGATTCTAAGTTTCTATTTTGCACCTGTCCCACCATGTGCTGATTCTGCAAAACCTCACTCACAAATGTTTGTCCTGACTTTATAGGCAGCTTGTTAATGTCATAGAATTATAGAATCATAGAATCATAGGGTTGGAAGGGACCTCTGGAGATCATCTAGTCCAACCCCCATGCCAGAGCAGGGACACCTTAGAGCAGGTTGCACAGGAACGTGTCCAGGCGGGTTTTGAATGTCTCCAGAGATGGAGACTCCACCACCTCCCTGGGCAGCCTGTTCCAGTGCTCTACCACCCTCTAGGTAAAGAAGTTCCTCCTCATGTTTAGCTGGAACTTCCTATACTCAAGTTTGTGCCCGTTACCTCTTGTCCTGCGGAACTGTTTGAGTTACAATAATTTATATGAATAGGTGTTTGCAAGATCAACTCCAAATCGCAAGGGGCAGCATCCCAAAACAGCCTCCACCAAATCTGCAGGATACCATAAGGTTTAGGTTTAGATTTAGGTGTTAGAACCAGTATGACTGTATCTATGCTAGCAAACTAAACAGAGCCTTGGGCTTTCTTTGACACTGAAGCCAACTGGCACATCCTTACTATTTAAGCTCTCTTGCCATCAAAAACAAGCTAACCACATTCAAACTGCCTATTGGGAATGATTCCCACTCTGCGCTAATTTCCAAAGCATGCCTGAGAATTATTGTCGAGCATGCTAGTTGGAACAGAATGATATTGAGCCAGAGAGCATTTTAACAATACGGATGATCATTTTTTCAATGTCTCTGCCTGTGCTCTGACATGAATCCACTAGCGTAAATAAAGGGCTCAGGGGCATCTAATAGCAGGGCGCAAGAGGATTTCAGGTTATCTACCTTTAAGCTCATTTCACAAATGTTTTCCTGTTCCCCTCATCCCCTTCTTCCTAAACATCCGTGTTAACTGGTAGAATCTAAATTTGTTATATGTCCATGTTTGACATTAAAGTTGTTAAATCCCTGAAATTCCACACTGTAGGCATGTAAAATACCCCCCATCTCTTCCGCCTCCATCCCGCTGGAATACGGAAATGAGGGATTTCTCTATGAAAGTCATCTTCAGAGACATTAGCAGGAGAGAGGCTTTTAAAAATCCACATTTTTCTAAAAGATCACCAAAGGTGGTGGTTGTGCTACAAACCCTTTCTCTTTAAGGGCTTGGAGAATGAACTGGATTCACTTCTTGTTTCAGCTGGAGGGAATTCAAATCTACTGCATCCACCTCCCAGAAGCTTTCTCTAGCTGCTGGGATACAATTTTCTGGAAAAAAAAAAAAGACACTTTCCATGTCTCCTATTGAACTGGTGCCACTTTGCAGCAAGAAATACAAGATTTAATAGGCCAGAGTCATACCACAAGAGGAAACGCACAGGTTAATTAGGACTGGAAGTGCTGAGATCTCTCTCTGCTCCAGGAGTTGTTTATATGGTGTATCTAATGTAAAACGCATTTCATTACAGGGCTCAGATACTCAGATACTCTAAATTTTGTAAGAGGGAATGGCTGAGAAGCCCATTTTTAAAATAAGCATTATTGCAGTTACATTCTGAGAGAAACCAGAAGGGCTGTTTTGATCAGCTCTGTTCTGATCATCCCTCCCTACAGAATAACAATTTTACAAGTGTGGCAAAGGCCAGTCTTATTTTCTTTCTCTCTTGGGAGAGCTGCACAAAGACAGCTGAAGCATAAGTTGCTAGACAATGCTAATTTGAAAAATCCTGCAGCAGTCAATACCAGGCATTGTTTCATTGGTTGACGGTGTTTTGCTGGGGACTTCTATTATTAAAAAAAAAAAAAAAAAAAGTTAATTTAGAGAGAGTATGTAACGGTAAAAATTATGTACAATACAGTATGCAAATGTAGCTCATGCACAGTATTCCTAAACTTCTGTGGTAATTACAAGATAGAAGTGTGCTGAACTCAGATTTTAAAATGAAATGCTGTTATGCTTTTATCAATTTCTGTTTATTAATGGGATAAAATCTGTTCTCAGTTACATTGATATCATACCAAGAAACACGTTCTAGCTAAAACTTCTATTCATAAATAGTTTTAATTCATTTATACACATACAGTGTTCACACAATCATTCTCTATAAAATATTTCTACAGAACTGAAAAGGACTATGAAACTTCCTATACTGCAGCTGTTTAATAGAATACCATATCAGAAATACATTTCTATTAAAATCTCAAGAGCTGTATATGTAGGCCATGTTCACACATATTGCATAAAAATTCTATGCAATATATTCTAGTAATCCAAATAAAGGATCTAATTAATTAAAAAATTGTGCGTGATTTTCAAAATAATGTCTATTGAGCCCCAGTATGTTGATCTCTAATACCTTTAAAATGGTGTTTTAAAAAAAATAAAAGTTGTAGGATTAGGCTTTTTCAGAATTTATCAGTGATCTAAAAGTGTGATTTCATTTATAAATTTATTTTCACAAAGGCAAAGCTATTGTCCGTGCTCTATTTATTTTTCTCTGAAATAAGATAGATGTTGATAATAATGTTCACTGAGTTTTATTTTCCTATGTGCAGCAGATGGATATCAGTCATGAACTTTCAGAAGTTTCAAAAAGTACAGAAATCAGGATTTTACTTTTAAAAACTGCCTATATAAGCACAGAGAATAAGATCCAAATCTATAAGAGAACAAGTGAGTTTATTTTTACAAACCATGACAATATTAGATTTTTCGTATGATTGAGAACTGGCAGTTACAGCAGCCAAATTTCCAGAGCATCCACATAGTAACATCTTAGTATTTATCTGCATCCATAGTCACAGTGCAGGTATTACTGCTGCAAACATATGCCAGATGTGTAAAGAGATCAAGACAATGAAGGGAAAAGTGCCAATTACATGGAAAATAACTTTTGTCAAAAAACCACTGGTATAAAGTAACCAACAATATGAAGTAAGCTGGAAGTGAGAGATGACCCCTGCTTGCTGGAACTCATCTGGATCCTACAACAGCTTTTTGAGGGAATGGAGGGGTCAAACAAACAGTTAATTTTTAGATGGTGGAAATTTATATATATATATAAATATATATATAAAATTTTTCATTTATATAAGAAATTACCTGACATGGGGTCTCTTTATAACAGCAGAAAGGTCCTTGGTTGTTGTGCTTATACATGTAAGTTAGTCATGGCCAGGAACACTCTTTAGCAGTGATGTTAGCTGACGTGAAATACCCTGTATCCATACTGTTAAATTCCAAAATACTATAGCTGCTTCCAAACTCACTACTGGGAATAGTTAGTGGGCTGTCCTAACTCCCATGCTGTGCCCAAGCATTGCCTGGAAAAGTGGTACCTGACATGAGCCAAAGGGCTGCTGGGCACAATTCGGCTATCCAGCTCTGTAAGCGATCAAAACTGAGTGGTGGGGATGGTTTCCTGGCACTAAGAAATAAATGACTGTTCCATTAGCAAGTATGCAGATGTAGCCATTGATTCAAGTGGTCCCTTCTTCTTGTCCTAGGGAAATCTGAGCCAACACTGTTGAGAATTGACCCCGGCCCCACAATGGGTTTTGAATTAATGGAAATCCATTCCCACAGGCAGCTGAATACAATTCACTTAATAGAGACTCCTACAAAGTTGCAAAGGTCTCCCCATGACATCTTCCTCATTCAGGAATGGAGGACATCGTTTCCAGTTATTCAAAGGGGACTACGAGGCATTCTATCTTAAATGCTGCCTGAAGAAAATCTTGTTGCCCTGACTCGTCAACCAATTTGTGAAGTCCTAATTGACAAAGCTGGGGATCCTGGAACATAAAATTTGTTATGTAGGACATCTTTCCACAGAGTTTGTTGTGCAGTATCCAGAGGAAAGCACCTCCAAAAAGCCCCCAATACACATTTTGTGCATTAAAAAGGAAATTTTTCTAAAGCTTCCATGTCACTGTCAGTCGATGTCTGACTCCATATCTTATCACACCAGCCCCTTCAAGCACCATCAAAATTTTTGCTTGTCTATGTCTCCCAATATAATTTCTAAACCTTTTTTTTTCTAGAGAACTAGTAGTACAATACACTCTTTTACACACAGCCAAGATAAAATCTGTAGTTCATCACAGTTTTATGTATGGCTCCCCCTTTACTGGGTCTCAGGGGTTCCTGTGTTTTCCTTGGTTTGTGCAGATTCTTCTCCTGTTCCTTACGACACCTGTTCTGTGAACAGCTTGTCTCTGAGCCTTCTGTAGAAATGGAGCTGTGATCTTACCACCCGAGTCACAACTGCTCAGCAAAGAATATTCTCCTTTACCTAGGCCTCCAAATAAGCTAAACAAACCTTCCCAGAACTGCACCTTTACGACTATTCCATCTGAATACACAAGGGCATACAACAGCCAAAATTCCTCATACACAGATATCACACAAGAGTCTAAACCAATGTATTTTTACCTAAACCAAAACAACAACAAAAAAAAAATGCATAGGTAAAATATCAATTTCCACATAAATTTCCCTGATTCTTTCCTCAAAGTTCTGGGCTACTTGGTTTAGTGTAAAGAGTAAGGTATCAATAACTTATTCCTTCTGCTTCTCCAGATGTTGACACCTCTTCACAGCATTATCTGTCATTGAAGCTGTTATGCAGCTGTACAGGGCAGATGTGTTTTATCTTGGTTTATCTTGCAGTCAGACTGTTCTTTTGATAGCACAGTATGGCCCTATCATCTTCACTTCTGCCAAAATCTTGCCATTGTTTCACATAGCTACATTATCCTATGCCTATCTTTCCCCATGAAAATTTCCTTTCTGCCAACAAATTTGATCAAAATGGTCATCTTTCCTAGTGCGAATATTGTTCATGCAATCGGATGATGGCTATGATTAACTGCTCCTTATCATCCTTGATCTGTGATACAGGTGCCACAATACTGACAGTTGCAGCAGCTTCTATATGCACTGATGATTTTGTGACATGAACACTCCCCCAAGAACTTAAGAACTTTATGTAGATTCCCCAAACTGGCAAATACGGATGTCCCTCATTTCAATTTCTTTCTCGTACTAGAACATATTTCTTTGTTTAGACAAGTAGCTTCCATGAGAACCATAAAACATGAATGAAAACACTTAAAAGAGTCACAGGAGTTCCTTTTGTGGGTAACCCTTGCTCTGTTTTTGTTCTAAGGATTGCCTTTTTATTTTTACAGATTAAAATACATTGTTGATAACAAAATAAAAAATTAAGTGGAAAACAAATGTGATCTGACCACAGCCTCAAGTTTTTTAAGTGACAATGAAATCATGTACCAAGTGAGTTTTGTGTAAAGATTTCAATATGGGCAATTTATTCCATAGTTCCACTAGTCTGGTAGCACACTGGCAGCAAGCCGTGTAAATACCCCACTATCCTCCATGCTCTTTCCTAGACATTCTTAAGGGAAGGATCATGGAACTAGGTGAAATTGTGTAAGGCAAACATTTAACTGGAAAAAGTGAGCTGCATACAATTGACTGTATGCTCCACTATCAATATATTCAAGAACACAGAAAGAAAGCAAACTGGGGATATTCAGCCCTGATGCCAATGCTGCAGGTATTTTCACATGGTGTTATAAAGCCTGGAACACAGCTGGATAACGACTATCCCAACTTTTCATTACATTCCTTGTCAGCTTTTCACACTGGACTGCGCAGAATGAATAGAGTTTCCTGAGTGCCAAAGTAATTGGGTATCAAATGAACAACCTGAATTGTTGCTAATAACCGAAAGGATTGCTTTTGGCCCTTCTAGCAGTTCATAATAAAGGAAAAAGACACCTAAAACTCAGCATAACTCTTCAGCAATTTCTCAGTCAGACAGAATGGTTAAGAATGTGTATCAATTCCTTGCTCCGTTATTAATTAATGCCTATTTAGAGCACAGCATTTCTGTCTAAGCATTTTCTTTTACCCTCACTGCTGATCAAATACGGAAGGTTTCAGAGGAAAGAAGCTTTAGGAAAAACAAAACAAAACAAAACAAAACGACAAAAGGAAAGCTTAGCAAGGCTTCCAAACAGGAAATTACCTTTCATGTGTGTGTGCCTGTGTTTATGTGTGTTTGAGAGAGAAGTCTAAAAGAGTAAATGGTAAAGTAATGGTCAATCAGAGGCACTTTATGCTTGATGGGCAGATAGGAAAGCAAGAGGATGTGTACTCATCAGCGTCCAACAGCCTAGAGGAAAAGAGGTCCTTTGCCAGCAGTAGACTGGTGTATGACTTGGTGTATGACTAAACATAGTGCAATGATCACAGAATTGGGTGCAGTCAGCATTTAACACCCTGCAGCTGTGGAAACAGTAAACTGATCCACTTGGTTCTTGTGGGATTGAGTAACATTGCTGCAACTGTTGGACCTCTAGTGCAGCTCAGCAAGGCAAGGGTGCCCAAGAGAATTGCCTGTCATCCAGCAGAAATAAGATGTTTTTCCTTCTCCTCTCCTCTCCTCTCCTCTCCTCTCCTCTCCTCTCCTCTCCTCTCCTCTCCTCTCCTCTCCTCTCCTCTCCTCTCCTCTCCTCTCCTCTTTTCCTTCCTTCCTTCCTTCCTTCCTTCCTTCCTTCCTTCCTGTTGCACAGTGATCAATCATGCACCATACACTGTCTTTATCAAATTTAAGAAACATGAATCAAAGAAATAGCGCGTCCAACTGTGTGTGCATGTTTGTTTACGTGTAAAGGGTCTAATAGGGCCAAATTTTATAGTGCAAAATAATATTATAAGAAAATCGTTGTATTTTGTTCAGCTAGTAAATCTGCATTACCAATTAATATTTTACACACTTCTATAATATTATTCAAATTAGTTTCAGATTCATTGAAAGTTTCACTTTCATAAAACCAGCCTTTAGTTGCAATGTTATTTTTTTTTCACATCATATAAACTTAAAAAAGTTTTCTTGAGGAAAAGATCAAAAATGTTCTTCTCCAGAAATATTAAAGTGTATATTGCCTGTACTGAAATGTTTCTAAACTACTGAAAGTGAAGTCTTTCTCTAGAGGACTTTTAACTGTTTAGGCAAGTTTAAAAAATTTGAATTAGGAATGGTGAATCAGGTCCAACCGATTTTCAGGGCTATTTTCTAGATGGTTATATAGTATAGGTTCAACTCACTGTTGTCCTGTACTGAAAGTTATTTGCAACTCTACAGAGAAAATGCAAAGTACCTGTAAAAGACTGACATTTTCACATGATAGGCTTTCAATTCCACTTTCCATGGTCTTCACATAAGTCTAAGACCCTCAGTGTTCCACCTTTATCCAGCTTTCTGCTTTCTGTTATTTATTACCCAGTTTTGTGCCTTTTAACCGAAACTGTCCTTCCAGAAAACATAATTTCCATTTCAAAGACTTTATGAGCACTTTTCAGGCAGCAGAGATATTTTTGTTCAATTTAAGGCAATTGATGCAAGGTTTTGAGATACAGGATATGGTGGAAAGGAAAATGATGTCATATTTTCAAAATTTTCTGTTGCTTATATTTCAACATGTTTTCTATAAAACAGGTTGCCCAAGAAGCTTTGAATGAGGGTTATCTAAATTATCTTGAGTAGACTTAGTACAAAGGACTAGATATAAAATACTGGGAGCTGTTCATCAGCAAACTTGTGATAGTGAGTTCCTCTGCAGGTATTCAGCAGATTTTTTAAGACCTTTTATAGAGTCCTTGTCTAAACACTCGTGATACAGGACTACTGTACTTTTCAGGATATTAAGGTGATTTTTATATAGTTGTTTCAGATGAATTATGGGGGGTAGGATCTCACATGCAGACGTTCATTCCTTGTCCGTTGGACACCATCATAAACCTCAAATCATCCAGGCCTCCCTTTTTTCACTGTTTCATCGGGTCCCCCTGTATTTGAGGGAGGAATCTGTCCTTTTCCTTGGACAAAACTGGCATCATGTCCATGCTTTTTGGATGTATGCTTAGTCTACATGGCCTTTGAGTACAGGTTATCCCTTAGCGTAGGCCAACACTTATTATTCCTACTAGTACAGATGGGACAATTGTCTACATTAAAAATCTTGTTTCTCTCTGGTAATGTCATATGACCAAAGTCAGACAAACAAACTGGACACAGGATCATTCCTAGATCTTTGACCTCACATGGGCTGATGGAGTACAGAGATCCTACAGTTTAATTGCTCAGGTGCTGAACAGGGTCTTACCACCATAAGCTGTGGGTGTTTGACAAGCCAGAGTGGGGACAAAGTTAGAAGGGGGCAAGAAGTTTGTCATTTATATTAAACTTTCAGGAATATGGATTCTGGGAAAAGGTGTATTCCACGTATGTTTCTGAAATACCTAATCTAACTTCAGCACTGTGCGAAAAATAGTTGGTAAAAAGTAATTTGAAAAAAAAAAATAATACTGGAGTCAAAACAGGTCTTTTCTTTATTTCCTTATTTTTCATCAATAGTTACTACAAAACTTACCTAAAACTTTTTCTGGAATAAAAATTACAGTAAAATCACTGGGGAGAGGGAGACAGAGTGTGTGTGTAAGTGTATGCATGTGCAAGTGTGAGACGTGCTCACAATATAAACATTTTGATTTTGGAAAATTAATTTGGAAGAACATTTGATGCTTACGATGCTTACTGATTTTTGGGTATGATTTTAAGATATATATATGTCTGTCACATGTTACTGATATGTGTGTTAGAACAATTTTGTACTTTATCACATAATGAGCAGTCAAATTTGTATTCTAAGCCTAATAAATCCTTCTGCTTTCCTCCTTCAAAGTGCCATCCTTTCTTTTTGACTATTTTCAGCTTGACGACTTGTAATATTGATGGAATACAGCAGTGACCAGAAAATGCAGTGGCACTGGAAGTGGACATTCATATTTTTTCACCATTTTTGTAGATGATTCTCCAAATTAATGAATCAAAATTCCTAAAAATATGCAGATTTGCTTCACATTGACAATAAATGTGAATATATTTTGTGATAATATTAATACTAGGAAAACAACACACACTCATGTGTAAGTTTGATTACTGAATCACACTGAACTTGGTGGATTTTAACTGTTTAAATCAGTGTGATCCTTTTTTCCCCTTTGAATCCAAATGTCCATGAACTTGCTCAGATAAACAAAATGCTTAATTTGGATTTTCAGAATTATAACTCTTTTAAAAGGTGGTACTACTCTACAAAGTCCTTTTATGGGCACATTGCTTTAAGCACTGGGACTTCGTGAATAAAACCTGGGGATATACCACATAGAATCTGAAGAACTCTGAAATTGTGACATGTGCCTGAGCCATTCTTCTTAGGTTGGTCTTTGGATTACTTCTTCAATTCCTGATCCTCTATTCTTACTTTTTTTTTTTTTTTTTTTTTTTTGTCTAAAAGCTGTAGAGTATCTGTTTAGTGACTTTATGGACTTATAGTAAGAGGTGCAGGTCAGCATGTTTTAACAGTGCTTACGTTGCACTAGGAGAACAAACTAGCAGGGGAAGTCACAGCTTCTGCATTCTCTGATACTTTTGAATGGATGCTTTTCTGAAAGCCAAACATAAGCTTCCGGTTTCACTTGGAGCAAATAGATAATATTAATGGTATTTTAATATATAGGTGAATATAAAATGTACAAACTGTGAACCCCAAGGGACAATGAATATATCTAAGCAGTCCATGAAAAAATAACTAAGAAAAAGATTTTTATTGCCCAGAGGCTTAAATTTACTATGCAAAAAGTATCAAGAATCTGGAAACTGAAGCAGAAAGCTAAGGATAAATTTTATATCATAACAGCAAATAAAATGCAGATGTAGTTACACATTGGAAGTGGAAGGGAGACTGTGCTTTAAAGTCCATTCAAACCAAAAGAATGAATAACACCATCTTTAAACTTTAATGGGCTTTACATTGGACACATGATCAGTAGGTATGATGAGGATAGAAAGAGATCTAAAAAGAGAAATTTTATGTTTGCCTTTGACTAGAATTATCTTTTCCAGGGGAAGTGACTGAGCCCTATGTAGTTTATAAAAGACTTTTTCAGTCCCTTAAGCCATGATTTCTTTGTTTAATTCTACTTTACTTAGTTATTAATTTTCTAATTTTTCATAATATATCCAAAACTGATCTGATGTGATTTGAAGTAATACCTTGGAAAGTGCTACTCTTTGACTTATTGCCAATTTTCAACACCCATAAAAATGGAATTGCTTGAACGAGTTGTAAATTAAACCATTGCATATATCATAAATTGTATCAGTGCCTGAGTTTGTAAGTGAGTACTTTCAGGGTATTACCGTTCATCACAAATTTAAAAGACTGAAATTTTTGAACCAGGTCACAGTTTGTCTGATATTATGACCTTCTTCTAAATATGCTTTGTAGACAATTTTTACATTCTTTCGCTTCTATTTAGCTGGGAAAAAAAAAAAAAAAAAAACAAACAGCCAGAAGCCTTGTTGGTCAACCCTTGAAAATGTTCAACTATATATGATAATTAAAATACTAGCTATTAAATTGTAATCAACTGGTGGCCAGGAAGGACAAAATTTGGGATAAATCTATGTCTGGACATTTTGTCTTCTAAATGACTCTAGGATGTAGTTTTCAAAATTCTCTTGACTTAGGTAGCAAATATTTAAGTGATTCCAATATCCAAATTGAGAGGGTTATATCCAAAGATATTCCATTGCTGTTGTCACTTGAGAGTGAGATAGTTCTGCAGGTAGCGATTGCCAGCTTTTCAAGCTCTCCAAGGAAGTTAGGGGATTTGTGAAAAGCACCTGAAAGCAGAGCTCTGCACATTTCAGTTGTCTTGTTACTCTGAAACCTATAGGACAATCTCTACCCTAAGGCAGAGATGTAGGAACTCAAAATGTTTTGGTCTTGGCACAAGTGATTCAGTATTTGTTTTCTTGACTCCCGTATTCTTAATCAGCACTTTGCACGCAAAAGCCTATTACTGGATTTCACCAAGGGTTTAATTATAAGTGTATCTTTGCCCTCTTCCGTCTTCAAGGTCTTTTCTGTTTTCTTTCAGATTTAACACACTTGTGCACATAAAAACACATAAATACACCTGCAGGTTAGTTTGTTCCTAAAGACTGTGCATTTATACTGGCCTCCTGAGAAACTCAAATTAATAAAATGTCCTGGCAGCTATCTAAACCTGTAGTCCCTATTCATTATTTAAGCTATCAATAAACAAAAAGGCATGTATTTTTTCCTTACTTAGCCTGAATGGAAAGCAGCCAGTTTGCTCTTTACTTTCAGACACTCACACTGAAAGCTATTAGAACAATACAAGAAGTTACAGTTTTAGGTCTAATTTACTTAAACACATGCCAAAGTTTAAATATATTTGTTTTCAATAGGATATAAGACTGTATTTAGTTGTCATTGGTTTTATCTAAAAAAAAAAATATTATTAGTGACAGCACTTGGTGACAGAAAGGAGTCATTACCTCAGTTCGGATCAGCTCAAATTCTACCTCCACTTTGACCAAAAGCATCAAATCTACTCGTAAGAGAGCAACTATTTAAATATTTCATTGCAAATTGACTTTACTGTGATTATGCCTGCTGAAGCTCCCTCTTCTGGAGTCAAGTATCCATGCGGGAATTTCAGCTTCAGATAAAAAACACTCAGGTCCTCACGGCTGCAGAGCGAAGCCTGAGAACACGACCCAGGCTGACCCCACAGGCTCTAAAAGCAGCAAGTAAGGATAATGGCCATTTGTTTTTAAACATCTAAACTTAAAAGTCAGTTTCACTTTTTCTGTTACCTAACCGGCTCACAAGTTTCACTTGCTTATTGGATTTGGCAATCCTAAAATGTGATTATTTGTAGCAGGAGGTATAAATTCAGGACTATATACTGTCTGCAGTGCAGGGGCCACAACACCCACTGACGTCAGTAGAAAGTTGGCATAGAACTCCCAGACAGGCTTTTATTTAATTGTCCAAATGTTTTCTTGTCACATTTGCTACTCTCTGAAAAAATCTGCCCCTACTCTGCCCACTTCTGTTTTTATTATTTGCTTATTTTTTTCTCTACCCTCTTATAATTTCCTGTGCTCTTTTCCACACTTTGAATCCTTAGTTTCCGAGCCAAAGTGGTTTAAATTCCATCTTTTGCCCTCATTCCATGAACAGTGATTAAATAGTAAATGTCAACAGCAACATGCCATCACTGGGATTCAAAGTTGATATTCCAATCAGCTAAATGCAAACAGGGGAATTCACCTTTCTGATTAATTGTTTCAGGCTGCATGCACACTCAGGCAAATATAACTGCATCCACCTTTATTTAAAATGCTTTCTAAATGGATCCTCATATTCTTGAGAATTTGCTTACGCCATTTGGGCCACATGAACAGGTTATCTAGTCTGCGAAACGTACATTTTTAAGATCTTTCAGTCTTTTCCTGAAGTGGAGAATGAGCAATTAAACATTTTCATCCTTGCCACATAAAATTCATTGCTGTCCCATGACCTTTGGGAGATTCCTGCCCTCAGCCACTCCATATCCTGGCAGTGGTAAAGACATGACTCTCAATAGTTTGAGGTGCTTAAAACGAAAATGTCAGCAATGAGCTGGCAGCTCTCGGACAGTTAATTTGAGTAGCTGGGAGGTAGGATCACATCCTAGGATAGAGGAAGGAGAGATTAGAGACCGCTAAGACAAGTGAGACATCTGTAAGTGTGTGGGACCACTGGCACAGGACACTGGAAGATGTTGAAGAGGTGCCAGGAGTTCCTCCATACCAAAAGAGAAGCAGCAGACATTTTGATTTTAAGCTTTCCATGTTGTACTCTCATTAGCAAACTAGGGGCACATGCACTGTATGGAATTAAATTAACATTTATACCAAAATTTCTAGGTTCCCATGCTCAAAGACCAGCTACGAACTTGCTTTAAAACAGAAGGACATATTGAGTGAGATTGTGCAGGTTTTGTTCTCAGCCTAATGCTCATCAATGATTTCCTTAATATTTCATTATGTTTTCAGGTGACACAAACATGAGACTACTATGGAGGGCAAGATTAGAATTCAAGATGTTTATGATAAATAGAGGAAAAAATAAGGAGCAATTAGTGAGGAATTGTATGGGCAGGTGCAACAGACAGCAAATAGAGCAACGGTAATCAGCTGCAGAAATACAGAATAAAACTAACTTGAGGAGATAACATTAGATAACATTCAGAAAAAAAAAAAAAGAAAAAAAAAAAAAGGAGGCTATAGGGGATCCTAGTCTGAAAATATGCCAAAAGTATCAGTCTGTTGCAAAAAATGCAGACATTGTATGTGAATACGATGAGCAAGTAAAAGTACAAAACAGTCCTTCCTCCCTGTTTGGAGCTGGCAAAACTCCAGCTGGAATACTGTACAGAGTATTGGGCGTTCATTTCAAGCAAAAAGTTGGCCAGAGGAGACAAACAAAACCAATAATAAATCTAAAAATCACAACTACTTTGAAAGGAAATATTGAATGACGTGGTTTACCTCAAGCCAAGAGTAAGGTTTAAGAAGTGAAGGAAAAAAGGAGGAGGGAAGCATATATGTGTATTTATATACAGTTATATATATTTATGTATGAGCATACCTGTGTATGTGTGTGCAGATAGAGGCTACTGCAAAGAGAAAGGAAAAGTCAGTTTTCTGCCTCCACAGACAAAAAGCCACGCAACGGAAAATAAATCAGGCGATACATTAGTAAAAATATTCTCATGTCATTAATAACAAAATGGTCTGTCTGGTGATATTACAAAGTCTCTGTTATTGGCCATCTTTAAAAACAAGTAGGACAATCATATGCCAGAATTGACATAGGCTTAATCATTTACGTCTTGGGGAGGAAATGGAATAGAGATTCTTGAGGCTCCCACTTCTTTTGAGTATAAAAGTCTCCTTACAACCAGAGTTAGATGTGCCCTCAATTTTTCTATTGCTTCCAGATGTACGGTTGTTCCTAGGGAACTTTTGTTTGTAACAATATTAATCACTTATTAGGATTAAATATTTTCAGGTATGAAAAATGAATTGTTTGGGTTTTTTTCTGAGAATTAACAAAACCAACAAAATAAATAGATATTGTTAGAGTGTCCTATGTCTTTTTCCATTAAAATATTCCAAAATTTACTTGGAATAGAAAAACTAATAAAGTTCAGAAATAACAGAACATCTCTGTGAAAAACAGAAGTAGGTTTATAGAATCTAAAGCTAAGTTTTGAACCTTAAAATATGCCGTGATACAAATTATAAAGTAAGCTAACAATTTGTTAATAGACCATGTGCACTCCAAAAGAGGGAGTGAAAATGAGGTACAAGGATATTACATTTCTACAAGTATGATTATGTAGGTTTAAAGCTCAGATACTAAAAGTTGTAACGTTGCAGAATTCTGGTTGTCATCTGCTACTCCAGCAGTCCAAATAAAATCAGACAAAGTTTACTTTCTCTTTCCTCAAAACCTGAATTCTTCCCCCTTTTGCTTTATCCCCAACGTAGTCTTTCTCCTTTTTGCTTCTCACTTTTGGCTGTAAATTTAATGTTCCTGAGATCTCTAGTCCTCTGTCAAATTCAGTTGACATTTCAATTTCATATTACAATTTTCAAATGACAATTAGACTTTTAGGTAAAATGTTGCTGGAAAGAGACACAAATGTAGACACAACAGAGCATATTCCTGAAGCGTCCTTCCATTGCAAAAGCCAGTTAAAAATATAACTGGGTTCTCAAGTTTTCAGTTTAAGAAATTCTTACATCCTGTCTGCATTTTTCTGCTGGCATAAATAGTTAATATCTTGAAATTCAGACAGTCAGAAAAATAGATTGCAATTACTTATATTTATTTAAAGGATCAGTATAGAATACATCAGCTTTGTGTATATGAGGTTTAATGAACCTTTTCAGCAAAGGCTATTTGTACATACCACATTGTTTTTCGTGCAATTCTTTGCACTGATTAAGAAGATATTAGTCTTCCCTCTGTAGTCTGGTACCTCAGTCATCCGATGAGGCTTAGCATGGGTTTGCATTTTTTCCATGGACGGATTCACATGAGTTAGTAGAGATCAGGCATTTTCTTTTATATGTCTTCTCCAGAAGAGAGCAAAGGGAAGGCTCTTGTGTGTATGCATCTAACTTTTGTTTCTCTAATTAGGGAATTTTTACGTCACCTAAATGCTACATCTGTGACTCCTTTGAATTCCCAGTGGCTGTGTTGATCTTAAGGAGATGATCTCACTCCAGAAGCAAAGCGTTTTGCCATTTTTTTGGGAGGAAGGTTCTTCTCACAAATACCACCAGCAGATGAAGCTGGAAAACTTTTAACATGGAAATCACAGTGGGAGCATTTTCACTTTTTTTTTTTTCACTATTATGAAATGATTTTCTTTAGTCATGGAAATATTGGGAACAAAAACTTCAAAAATACAAAAAAGGATGATGGAAAGCAGAGGCTGATCTCCTGCCTTCACCATTATTTGTCAGATACTCTTCTTCCCCATTTCAAACCAAACCCAACAGGTGTCATCTTGCACCCATTAAAATAAACAGAATAGTAATTGGAGAGGATGCAATTTTGAAACACGATTTTAAATACAATTTTAAAGTGGAATTAAGTAGAGAAGACAAATTTGCCTTTGATACTATGAAGTAAAAATTTTCCTTGTCTCACAAATAATGAGTTAAAATGAATTCAACCTCTACTTATATCCTCTGTGATTAAAATCAGTGCCAGTATTACCCACCAGTCTCAGGGAACTAAAAGAGGGTTAAACAGGTGAACTGTTCTGTGCAAAGTCACCTGAGAGGCCAAACTACAACACCGAAGTCAGAAATCTAGTTGCAACTATGTTGTTAGTTAATAAAATGTTCAAGGTCCGTTACCTGTCCCTAAGTGTGAGTGGCACGGAACAGAGTACATCTTCACAGCCAAGCTGTCTTATCAGTCTATATGACCCCTTGGGAAAGAACCATGGACCATGCTATTTCCTGGACAGTGCTCAAACATTACCAGTGCTTCTTAGCGTGTAGCAGAAACTGAGCCGAGGAGCATGGCATGCTTTTAAGCAGAACTGATGATCACAATGAGAGTGCTGAAGTGCCTGGGTCTGTTAATTTATTGGTATTGTCATAGCCCTTGCATCCCAGTGCAAAGTGTTAGGTATTAGGTTACCTTGCCTCAAAAGTAACCCTATAAAGTAATATAAATACCTAGTTCATAGATCAGACTTCTGGTCTGTAAGTAGAATTTGCAAGCATAGAAGCATTACCTGAATGTAGATTTTTCCCCAGCTTGAGAAAGGTTGTCTGAACCCAGCTTTTATGTTGGACATAATGTAGTAGATGGAAATTTATTTTCACTGGAAGTTTTTCACTGGGGGTTTCTTACGTGATATATGCATTCAGTTCTCACAAATGAAAAGAAGCAACAAGAGTTTGTTTGTTTGTTTGTTTGTTTCGGGGGGGGGGGGGTGGGGTGGAGAGAATGCTTTGTATTATTCCTGGTAAAAACCTAACAAATAAAAACCCAAATTTATGTCAGATTTTTTTTTAACTTGTAGTAAATCTGAGGTACATTAACTACTATCAAGCTTTATTTTTATTTCAGCTCAGTGTTAGTTCAAATGTAGAAGAAATTCTGAAAAAAAAAATCCAAAAGATCTGATTGTGAGGCACATCTAGCTTCTTTTAAGACAACTTAACTCTTTAAGCAAATTTCTCTTTGAAAGAAGAATAGGCCACTATTGAATTGATTAACTGTTCTTCTTCCCATTGCCCACTGGTATTTACACTAAGGTAATCTTTACGCTAGGGTGTTTCTTTAATGAACAATACCCCTGTGATGATGGCCACAGAAGCAGTGACCACTGAACCTGAGGTTGGCTGATGAACCTGTAAAGCCAGCTTGATCTCCTCCACACCATTTGTCCCATTAATCTTTTGTTTGTTATTCTTCTGTGTTGGCATGTGCTTTCATTTTGTCTTGGTGTGATGTTGAGTTTGTATTTTATCTCAGACTAATTTTATACATGGCAGTTGGCAAGGAAAACAAGTCTGGAGAGATACAGAGGTCACACAAAGCATGGGGGGATGAAGGAGCAGGAATGCTGCATCAGGTTGTCGGTCTGAGTTGAACTGACTGTTATCAGTCACAGCTTTTGGTGACACTGGTCCATTAAGTAAATACTTTCTGTGACATTATTGAGTTTGGATCAAGAGAAGCAAAATTGAAACAACAAACAAAATTGAAAAAAGAACCACCATAGAAAATCATAATTTTGCAGGGACCAATAGGAGAGATCCACATCGAAGATGACAGCCTGAACAAGAACTTTTGGACTGAATGAACGTAAAGCAAAATATCAGGTTTAGAGATATTAACACAAAATGCATGACAGTACTGAATTTGCTAGTAAACATATAACACTAGAGCTATTCTGGCAAGCACTCCCAGCCAACACACAACAGAACTTTTCTTCCAAAAAAGTCAGAGTCATTTCCTGAATAAAATGTAGTACTCAGACAAAAAGATTTTTGGCTATTATATTTTCCTGATTTTATGAAGGTCTAGACTCTATAGTTTTGTGAGGTGTGCAATTTTTTTCCACATTTTTTAATTAAGATAGTTCAGCTTGCAAAACTTATGAGCATGGATCATGATTAAGAGAGAGACAGGAGACCAAACGGTCCTTCTGTTGTAGGTATCAGCTGCAGAGTAATAGTGTTGACGTCAGTAAGAACAGGAAACTGCTATAGCAGAAGAACACAGATTCAGAAATTAAATCCATGCCATTAAATTCATGCGGTCTTGAACAACAGATGAGACACAAGAAGCCTAAAATATGAACTGAAAATCATTGAGATGAAAATGGGAGGTCTTTTCTTAACATTATCATTACCTGAGAACACCCTGCCTCCCACACCCTCCCCTCCCCCCCAAAAAAAAGAGATAAAGAAACAAGCTGGCAATGCGTAGGATGCTTGGAGAATGTAATGTGTAATGAAGAAAGTAGCCTATAGAAACACATAATAAAGCAATGCTTAGAGACAGTCAGCCAAAAGACGAATTAGTTAAAAATACCAAAAGGACATCCAGTTTAAGGAAAGACTGAGCAAGAATGTTGAAAACCAGCAGGGAGGACAAGGAGAAAGAAGTATGGTTTACAAGATGCTGTTAGAGGCATTTCAGACAGCAGTTTCAGTGCATGAAAATGACAGAAACCGATTTGGAAGTAGTCCAGATCAACTTGGCAAAAAGAAATTTGAGACAACAGCTATAATCAGTGTGTGTTAAGTGAGCTTAGAACTGAAAGGCAGGGCATTCCTAAGGTGCAGGGATAAACCTAAAAGGGGAAAGCTTAGGGGGAAACTATTTGAATGCTAAAGGCCACGAAACAGCAGGTAGGTCCAACTGAGCAGGAAGTGCTGTAAAACTGAACCCTGCGAGACCAGAACTGAAGAGGTCTCAGGAAAAATTAAACATACCTTTCTGAATTAGTGTGAGCACAGAAGATTATGAACTGACTTACATGAATTATTACTCTGTAATGCGAATGATTCATGACGTAAAAATGTAAAAAGTAAGTAAAAATGTAAAAAGTAAGTAAAAATGTAAAAAATGTAAAAAGAAGAGCTGGCATAATGAAGCAACGTAAGGGGCACTAAGCTCTTTTCAGGACAAAGCAGAGAGCAACATAGCTGTCGTGTGACTCTAAGAGGACCTCCTCTGAGACTCAACTAACTGCTAATTTAAAGCACCCGACAGGCAGTGGCTTATTAATAAATGCTTGCTCTTTACTGTGCATCTAGGTAAAACTATTCTTTTTCTAATTGAGTATAACATGTTTTTTTCTAGAAAGAGTATGGTAAAGCTACTAATAAAAATGGCACGCTCCCTTTAAGGGGAAGAAAAACACTTTTACTGCGATTTGCCTACATTTATTTGCATTTTTGTACGTTATTTCAATAGCTTTAATGGAATTAGTCAAAAGCTCTTTCTGCTGCACTGCTTGGAGGGAAATGTAGGAACACAGAGGGAAGCACTGAGGCCCTGAGAACAGCAGGAACAGGAACAGAGCTTACATAGCAGGTTACAAGGCCCCAGGAGTATCTCCTCATGAGCGCAGCATGGCTGGTATTAAGCAGGTTGAGAGGCTGTCAGCTTGAAGAAGGAGTGAGCCTAGGGACAGTCACTTAAGTTAAATGCCGGAGAAGCCATTAGCAGCAAAGCTCTTGAGTTTGGGCTGCCAGGAGTAAAGGAAGGATGAGAGCTACTACTTGCACAGATACCCTACAATTAGACCTTGATTTCCCATAGATCTTTTATGCTTAGCAGGCACTGGTCCCTTGGCTTATCCATAAATATCTTCTCCCTCTTTACTCCCTCCTGCTCACTTGCATTCTTCTCTTGACTTTCACCCCATTGTAAAATGTCTCTTTCAGAGCCATGTAAGATCACACTGCCTGAGGAGCATTTAGAGGAGAAAAAATACATTTGTTGTAATAGGCTGTATTTTCCCCCAGAAAACTAAAATGCATGTGCCAATTCGTGTTTCACAAATATCCTTGTGAATGGCGTCAAGAGATTATCTAAAGGAAGAAGGGGTTAACAGATATCTGGCTGAGATCATTATTCTGAAATATACTTTGTAATCGGTTAACCGCTGCAAAAAGATAAAACCGTTCATCTGCATGCACCATTACAGAAAAAAATAGAACCTTTTTACTGTACTACACAGTGTTATGGGTCAGCTTCCAACTTCAAACACACACCTCCACGTTTCTTGAAAACTTCCAACACAACCACAAAGCCATATGTTTAGAGATTCACAGAAATACTCAGCTGGAATTAGAATGTGATCCATACTACCTCAAGTACGTCAAACAAACTATGTTCATTGTGGCTAAATGCCACGTGAAAATAAACCTGAACTGAGGTAAGACTCATAGGAGTAGAGTATTTCCATATGTTGGCATATGACAATCTCACACTGAGAGTATGCTTATAGCATGAGGTTACCCTGTGTCCCTGTCTGCTGATTACAAAATAGTGAGTTTTCACAAGAAATTCTCTGACGCAGTGAGAGTGAAAACTCAGTGATCGTTCTTGCGAGTAATGGCTCACATGCATGAGGGTGAGGTTTACAAGCTGATTTCTCTTCTGTCTGTTAATTTCTGATCTGGTAGCAAGAGCTATATTTGCAAAGCATCACCAGCTTAAAATACTTTTATCATCAGCTTAAATACATTTGCAATAGATATCATTTCCTTCAACAAACAGTCTGAAGGCTGCACTGCTTTGTAGGTATGTGCAAAATGTCATATTCTTACGAGAAAATAAATAGGAATGCAAGAATTGCTAAGCTGGTCAGATGAAAAGGGTATATAACTCAAAAAGCTGTCTCAAGTAATGTCCAGTAATCGGTGTTCTGGGAAAGTGTATGAGAATTAGCCAGCCTGAGAGTGGCCATTTCCTGGTATAGCATTTTAGCTTCCATCTAGACACAATTATAGTCCCTTTTGTTTGTTCAATTACAAAACTAGAAGTCTTAATTAAAAACAATAAGAAGAAAAGATTTCCCTTGATTTTTTTTTTTTAATGGAACATGTTTTCAGAACATAGAATTGACTAATTAGAGAAGTTTTACACTTGCTTTCCCCCAATAAAGGTGGAAATTTTCATCTTTTGAAATTCTGTTTCATTTTCAAATCATTTTGACACAAACAGGCATATTGACAATGAAATGGAAGAGTGTTATTCACTCTGCTCTGCTTCCTGTCATTTAACTGGGAAAATGTATGCAGCCCAGCTAGGGACTTCAACTTGGAGAAAATCTCAAATTGGGATAGACCAGGGAAATAGGGAGAAGTAATATTTCTAACATAAATATAAAGTCTTACCAAGCAGATGAAAACATGACAAGATTGCCTATAATATTTATTTTGTTTCTGTTAATTTAAATATTTTAACTACTGTAAATTTTTATCATGTGGCAGTGCAAAACCAAAAAGTACGTCTGAAATATTCTGGTGATGTTTCCAGCCTATTATAGAAAAGATGTCAATCACTCCCATAATAACCATTATTGTTCCAAAGGGCCTGGTCTTGTCAAATATGCTCTGATAGCACATCTGCACCACTTGTTTTAGTCTCTGGATCACAGAGAGGCATAGGCAGTGATAGGTATGCACCTACAAGAATGAAGCATTCAGTCTGTTCAAAAAAACAGATGTCTCAGAATTTCAGATCAAATGGGGAGGCACCATGCATTTAGGCAGCTAATTGAATGGATTAGAAATTAATTCCTTGGCCCAGTGTCCTGGTTTCAGCTGAGAAAGACTGAATTGTCTTTCTAGTGATGTGTGAAAGGCATGTCAATAATGTGTATTGTTTTAGTTGTTGCTAAGCGATGCTTATACTTTTCATGGACTCTTTTTGGCTTCCCCTAGAAGCTGAGGAGGAGCACAGACAGAATGTCCAATGGAATATTCCATACCATAGACGTCATGCTCAGTATATAAATGGGAGTTCACTGGGGAGGGACTGTGAATCTCACGATTGCTGCTTGGGAAGGTACCGATTCACTGAGTGGTGAGAGTGACTTGTGTCATCACTGTTATTGTTATTGTCCTTTTCTGTAATTGTTCTTTTAAATGGTCTTCATCTCAACCCATGAGGTTATTTCCCTTTCCCTTTCCCCTCCTTTTCTCCCTCTTCCTCTCTGCCCTTCTGGGGGGAAGGAGGAGAAATGAGCAAGCAGCTGTGTGTTCCTAGCTGCTGTTTGGGGTTAAACCATGACACCAAGGAAAGGAGATGACCTCCAGGAACCCTCAGATATCCCTTCCAGTCACAACCATTCTGCGGGTAACAATTATGGACTTTGGATTTCTTTAGAAGTTTAAGTTGTTTTCAACGTGTCAAATAACTCCTAGAGTCAAATTCTATTTCAGACATCTGGGTACATATCGTTTGCTTGCCTAGCTTGGAGATCTTTTCCATGTTCAGTCATACTCTTGAATATGCCATGATGTTACAAAAAGAGAAATAGACCTACCAACCAGTACAGAAGTTCTAAAGTTGAATGTGGAAGCACCAATGTCTTTAGAAAATGGCAGGGCTTTAAGTGAACTCCAGCACTAAGATGGCAAATCAGAAAATAAGAAAAGGCAGAAAAGGATCAGAAGAGAGGTCATCTAGTCCAGTAACTGAAAAAGCTCACACTGGATTTCTACTGGATCTAACCTGCCATATTCCTACCTATCATATTGCAAGGTGCACCGATTCTTCCAAGTGAAAAGCAAACTCCATTGGGTAAGGGTTACTGAAAGACACCTGTAATGCTCAGAAACTGTTCTTTAATGTAGCAAGTGCAGTCTTACACAGATTTCATAATTTTCAGACATCAGGGAAAGAATTATTAAGCTTAAATGTAAAGGTATATCAATATTTTCAGCATCTACTAACTGATCTTTATTCAATTATAGTTCATCTTTTAGTGAAGGCAGTAAATTTCTACTTAATGGTTTCAGGTTCTGGCAGACTTACAAGCAGAGGATACTTGCTCCAAGAAAGCTGTACCAGCCCTTTGAGCAGTCAGTATTTTCAGAAGGCTCAGATATTGCACAAATTTTTAGTGAACTGTTAATTATCAAAATACAGTTAAAGGACAACAAGCACTACTTAAATTTAACAATTCTAGTTTTAAAAAGGTCATCCAAACAAAACATAGTCTTGATTTCATATAATGTAGACATCACCTTTTTATCCTGTTGCATTTGAGATTGAAGAATGAGTGAGCAGAAAATACATATTTTGAATAAAAGTCTAATTTACTAAAAGCAAGAAGACATATTCACACTATTATTAATGCAGAAATAATATTCACAAGGAATATTGAAAACATATTTTGTTTAAGCAACGGTTAAATACTAAGTACAGAGAGCTACCTTTTATTTAACTTCAGACTGACATTTTAGAAGTGGATACGAAATTACTAATTAAATAACAGGATAAATAACAGGATAAATAACAGGATTTGGAAAGTGAGAAATATAATTTGCAAAGTAAGGGCATAAGCATATAAGTAGGGCAGTATGGAGAAATCCCAGCATATTTAAAGAAACAGTTCTGGCTACGTAATGAAGACTACTGACCTGAGGTAAATCTGCCTTAAAACAAGAAACTTCATTTCCAGTCCAAGGGAATTTAATCCTGAGGCAAGGTAATCTCTTCCCAGAATAGTCCTTCATTTGCACACTGTTGCCCTGAGGCATTTATCTCCAGTGTTTTGTCTTGAGATTCCCTATTTTGGGTTGCTTCACGGGTGTATTCCTACCTTCAGTCTCAATTGACAGAAATAACAATATAAGAAATATTCCTTAAAGTGAGAGACCTGATAGCAGTTGATAGAGTGTAAAATTGGATGCCAACAACCTGCAAAGTGTAATCTCAATTATCCCACAGATTTGACATTACGTAAATTTTATGAGAAGTCAGTCCAGTACTTCAAATTTCACTTCTGAGATAGTGCTAATGCCTCACATAATTCAGTGAAGAATAACTGGGGTGTTTGGTAGTAAGTGACTGCCAGACATCTAATTTCCTTACTTTATTATGCCGAATTTTAGTTAAACATTACAGTTCCAGTCATTCCAAAGGTTTAAAGGAAAGGACAGAACACTCACCAAGCTCCTCATGATATTTCCTTTTGAAGTACCTCATTTTCATATTCTTTTGCAGCGTACCAAATAGCTAGAAGACTGACAAAGCCCCAGATTTATGCTGCTGTACACACAGCTGAAAGCCATTTTTGACTCGTGAGATGGATTTATGAAGGACAATTAAAGAATTATTGTTTTTATAATACCACACTGATCACCTCACAACATGACAGTTGGCTGTAGAAATGGACATTGTGCGTTCTGTGATGACAAAAACTATACTGGTTTCAGTACACTAGCTCTCTATGAGAAGGACACTATTTTTCAGTGACAGTGAATGATGTGCAAATGCCTAAACTATAAAGCAATTTTTACTTTTTCAATTACATACAACATTTGACAGTTAATATTTTGTTAATCATCAAGTTCCCACTCTGATTTCACTTCTAAAGCATACAGGTTACCCACTGCCTAAGTAAAATGATTTATTATCATCTGAATCCCTAGTTATTCTCCAATTTCTTTGTCTGGCTTACTAGTGTTGACTCCTGGAAGTTAATTCATTCACCTTAGCCAAACTAAATGACTTTTTCTTACCTTGCTTGGCTTATTTGCAGACAAGGCCCCCAAGTGGTTCTGATTTCAAATATCCTTCTAATAGATTTCATTTTCTTCTTGGGTTTTTTTTTTTCTTTTTTCTTTCCGATCTCAGATTTTTTTTAAAATCTACCTAACTTAATTTGGTCAGTTACATAGACACAGTCTTCTCTAAATTACTTTTTTTCCACTGTTACTTGCCCATGTCCATTAGAAAGCATTGTATCCTGGTGTATCAAAGCACTGAAAACCATGAGTTGAGTCAGCTCCCAAAATAGTAGACATCAGGAGCAGAATTTTACAAACAAACTCCCGTATCTTGTTTTACATTCACAGATTTTGGCAGAATGTCTATGTAGTTCAAGCCAGACGTAGGCATCGTTTTTCCCAGCCATGTGGTCCACTGTGATACAAAGTCTACAGTCTGTTCCCTACCCAACATCTCTTGCTTCTGGAAAAGCCTAGAAATTACATTAACACTAGCGCAATCAGAAGCCCTCAGTGTTGGTAATATGCAAACAAAGCACCTTCTGGACAGTTTCCATCTTCCAGCACACCAGACCATATCAATTTGTTGTTCTTTAGACTTATCAGCATTATCCACCCACTTCTCCATCAGCCATCTACTCTAGCCACAGGTAATTGACTGCCTTGCACTTAGCCCCAATCCAGAACAGGATGCGTGGGTGAGGAAACCGATGACTTTTACCTGTGAGAATGATTCATCCAGGAGCTAGTTTTGTAGCCCAGATATCATGGTTTTGTATTACAACCAGAAGACTAATCTGCCAATTTTCACCTTCACAAAAAATGTTTATGCATTTCATAGCTGTCTATGTGACAGATGCTGCGGTTTCCCTGACTCCATCTGTTTCTGCTGCTGAGTTAGACGCCCACTAGTGATAAGAGGTGTCAGGTTTCTCATCAGAGAAGTTGTCCTTACCGCAGTAGCATGCAGAAGTCAAATGGGATGAAATCATCTGAAAACTTTTTTTACTCTGATGCACAGAGCAATTGTTTCAGACTTGTAACCGCCTTTCCTGAAGGCAAACTTCAAAATTCATTTCTTTCCCGCAGAACTGGCAGGTGGGTAGTTATGCATTTTTTCTTTCTGTAGGCTTACTATAGCAACTGGAACTGCATGTAATACTATGTCATGTCAAGGTAATTGAGTTATTCATTGCAGATCAGATTATCTGATGAATTTCACCATTTTTTGCAAAATAAATTATTCAAGGATGCATTAGATGAACAGATCTAATTTCAGGTACAAGTGTTCTATAAATTTTACTCTTTTCCTCCTTTTGAGAAGCTCAACATTTAAAAACTGCTTACTTGAAAGATAAGAGTAAATCTATGACTCACACCTTAAACATCACAACTTAAATACACGGGTATATACCCAAGCGAGAAAAAGGACTCCTGTAAAAAAAGCAGTAGATAAAACACTTAAACTTGTCTAAATCTTTGACTGTTTAAGCATTTTGCAGGCCTTCTGTATGCAAGAATGTATATTATTTTATTAATCATTAGCATCGATATGGGATTAGGTCCAGCAAATGACTGAGGCACCAAAAGTTGCCTAATTGCCCCCTCTTCATCAGATGAAGTAAATTGAGTTCAAATAGGCAAGATGTTACAACTAGCTGCAACCAGGGCAGAGGCCATCATTCAGCCTAATCATTGTGAAAAGACATACAGAAAGAAATGAATGGAAGTTTTTCTGAAGGCGGTAGAAGTACGAGGCAAAGATAATGACTATGGAAATTATTTGCATTCTGAATTAACAGAACGTATTAAGAGCATGCTTGCAGTTTATTCAAGGAGGTTTAATCAGAAAAGCAAACTGTAAGCAACGTAACAAGGAATTTATTGCCATGTTCCCTCTAAGAATCCAAACTTTTTGTTTATGAAACAGGTTTTTAAAAAGAAAAAGGGAATATCTTGATTTTTATGAAAAGAGGGACATCTGACGTGTTGTACATTGAGGAAAACCTAATAAAAGATGCAAACAGGACCTCTCAATTGTTTCTGATTTACAAGGAAAATAACACAATCAAGTGGTCTTGGTCTGAAATTTCAATTACATTAATTTGTCTCTTAGCTTCAGAACATTTATGAATTAAAATATTTAATATTTCTCTTTCCGATTGATTCAACTCAGATACTCTTTGACAATAAAAATGCATGAAATTAATACTTTTTTATTCTGCTGCCCCATAGAAAAAACAATATAGTATTTAAAAAATTAAGGTAATCAATATATTCTAAAATTTATACATTTTACAGACCATTAATTCCTTACAAACAAGTTTCAATATTTATGTTAAACAGACAAAAAGTATTTTACAGTTTAAGTTTTACACTTTTTAGGTTTTGTTTCATTTTTAAGAAAGAATGAGAATGTAAACAAGAATGAGCATTTGTGTGTATGCTCACCTTTTACTTCAGTCTACAAAGCAGCTTTTCTTATTGGACTTTTGGTTGAACATTGTTTAAGAAGAAGAAAATATAAACTTTATTATCAAGGGGAAAATAATGCACATTTAAAGAGTTTTTATAGCTTAATATTTTATTTGACAATAAGAAAAATATTATTTCATCACGTTAAAAATAAAACCCTCCCTTATTATACTTTAAATTTGAGGTATTATGAAGTTTTATACGCACAAATCAAAGGAAAATTAAAGTATAAACACTGAAAGCTGTATTAAGTATTGGGCTTTCAATGATTTTAAATGGAAAGATGGGACTAAAATATCACATAATACTTTTCAATTTACTTTCTGGAATGGGATTTCTGACAGATATTTTATTATGAAGTCATAAAGTTCTGTTGCTCTTCTGTACTTGGTTGCTTTCCTGCAATGTCCCAGAAGCTAGAGATTTTGCATTTCCTCCAAACAAGTCATAATTTATGGAGCAAAATATAGACTTAAATATGCAGTGAAAGGACCTAAGCATATAGGGGAAGGTCAAAGTACACAAACTGAAATATGGGAAGTTCCGCTTAAAAATAAAACAACAAACCTGAACATTTTTATGGTGAGGGTGGTCAAATACTGGAACAGGCTGCCCAGACATGGGGTTGTGGACTCTCCATCCTTGGAGATGGAGATAAGCTAAATTCCTCTTGCTACTCAAATCAGTTCTTCACCTTTTAATCCCTGTGCACATAGACAACAGGCTATTTCCTTAAGTGGTTTTATTGCATATTTGTCTGTTGTCATTCCTCCTCTCATATCAAAACTTAGTAATTCACTCCTTTCAGATTTTTTTTCCTATATCTTGTCTTCTCTAAACTTCTGATCATTCTCACAATCCTCTGGTTTGTGCCTGATTAAGACCATCTGTGGGCAGGGGAAGGATTATTTTATTTCTTACGTATAACTTTCCTATTTATCTATCACACAAAAATGTTGGTTTTCACAACTGTGTGACTTTGTTGACTGATGATCAGTTTAAGAATTAAAGTATCTCTCGGGTTACATTCTGCAGAACTATCTAGACAATCATTTCCCATGTTACAGGCACAGATTATTCTTACTAAATGTAGTATCTTGCTCTCTTTCTTACTATTTTCCTGTTTTTCAAGCATTTACGCAGCTTGTCACAGTCATTTTGAATTATATTCCTGCCCTCCAATGTACTTGTATCTTTTCCAGCTTGTTATCAATACATAAATGTACTCCCAATTATTGTTAAAAAAAAATAAAATAAATTATATCAGACCCAGAGCAGGCATCTGCACAACCCAGCTTCATAAAGTCTTTGATAACAAACAGCATACAGCTATACTTTCTTTTCTGGTGCTCTGTCCACCCACTTCACAATAGTTTCATCTAGACCATATTTAACCTACTTTGATTATGATGTCAACTAAAACTGTATTAGAAACCTTTGAACAACCAAAAAAAAACCTATGTATTTCACTTTTCTCTCTTCCACAAGGAATAGTTGGAAAGTGTATTGATTTAACATGATTGTTCTTAACAAATCTATGTTGGCTGTTACTTAATGCCTTATTATCTTCTAAATGTTTACAAATAGATTGTTTGATTTTTATTCCAAAGCCTGAAATTCACTATACGCATTTCATCTTACCACCTGAGGTTAGGCAGCACATCTTTTTCCAGTTGTCTGATGTTTCAGTTGTCCTTCTTCATTTCTGAAAGATGACTATTAACTAGTCTGACATTATTTCAGTCAATTCTCTAAAGGCAAAGTCTATTCAAATTCTAGTTTATCAAAGAAGACTTTAACGTAATTTTTTTCCTATTATAACTTGAACCTTCACCCTTATATGATTGACACCAATTGCTAGTCATATGCCACAGTTAAATTTTATAAGAGAGAAAAAAGTCCAAAAGACAATGGCACTTCTGGTGCTCAGTGTTTTTTCCATTTGCTTTCCAACCTGCTGACTAATTGGCCAATTCCTCTTACTGGTTATGTACTTACTCAAAGCATTTTTATCTTCCTTCAAAATTCTGTTAAACTGTAACTTCTAAATTTCATGTGCGTTTCCATTTTTTATTTGAAGTTTTCCTCCTTCTGGATAAACACTTTGGAGTCCACAGATCTGTATTGCTCCATTAAAATCAGTAACAAAGTGCAGATTTGTTCCATAATATTAAATTAATCTCACCTAACATTAGCTATTGAGAAAGTCAGGCTGCTCTAGGGTAGTTCCATATGTTCTTCCTACAATAAATGATGAGAAGTATACTGAGATGAGGAGATAATCTTATGACACATCCCGTCCTAAATTTGGTCTCTGAGATAGGGAGGATAAATTGTCCTTTGGAAATGCTCATCACTGTTGCTCGTCACAAACTGTGCTCATCACACCCACGGCATGGCTCTGAACTTCAGCAAATGTGAGGGATCCAGATCCAGTGTTTTATTTCTGCGCTAGCTGTGTAACTCTCATGAAATTATCTTAAACTGCCTTACAAATATTAGTTAACTTAGGTCACAATATCTCTGTGAAAGAAGGAAATAAAGACTAAAGAACCCATCTGTTCTCCATCATAAAACAATGCTACTCAGCACTTCAGGACAAGAAGTATTTTGCATCTAACTCAATATGTAAACAGAATACAGAATTAGGAAAGATGGTCAGAAAATGACCTGAAATATAAGGAGAAAGGCCTGAAATAAAACATAATTATGATTTAAACCTTAACTACTTTGTTCCAAAGAATGTAATCTGTGATTTCTAATGCAAAACTACTTTGGGGATTTGGTTTTTCTGCTGCTTCTCCAGCTAGGCAGTTCTAGTACTGTACAAGCACTCGGTATCATTTTTTAAAAGCATTTTTGTTTCAATGCCTATATTTTCATAGTTGCTCACTCCATGTCACTAAAAAAGTACTTAGAAACTAACTGCCTTGGTGAACCTGTCTTCTTGGTTCATGCAGATATGGGAAGATATGCATACTATACCACCAGTATAAATTTTTGCCACGCCTGGATGATCCTTATGGAACGTTCATGCTTCAGACATCACATTTTCCTTTTCAGAAACAAAGAAACAGAAAGGCAAAAAGCTGTATGTCTGTTCCCACTATTTCTGAATGCTGACTAGTAAAACATTACACATGATTCCCTAAACAGGTAAACAACAAAGTGTGTCAGAGTACAAAATCAATGGCTCCCAAGCGAAGGACAATGTATTTTCTGCTGAGTGTTATGATGAAACTCCTAGTGTGAGGACCTAGTTGCTGTTGACATAGCTATTTTATCTAAGCTAAGATTTTATTGAAATATGCTACTTTTGCCTGTTCTGCTGATTGATAATATTTTTGAAGGGTTTATGCCTAGGTACTGGCTATTTACAACAGAAAGATGTACGTATAAATTCTATAATCTATACACAATTCTATAACCTATTAAAAATATTTCACAAAAGAGGCCTCTGGCTATATACTCAAGACGTATTCAGATCCCTTCTTCTCAGGCTACCTAAGTCCAAGGACAGCTGGTGGCAAGGTAGGATAAGCACCTGATATTGTTGAGAGTACAACTCTGGCTGTAGGATATCTTAGAAAAAGAGAGGCTTGAGACATTACAAATGGCAACTCGGCTCAGTCCAAATCCAGATCAAATCCACTGAAATTTGTGTCTTCAGCAAGATGGTGAGATTAAGGAAGAGGAAAATGGTCTTCATACAATCTCCTGAACTTCATCCTCAGTTAGAAGAAAGGGATAGAATTCTTCATATTGTCAGCTTGGGGCACAATTTAGTGGGGTGGGTATCTTTTACAATGTACAGAACAGTCCTAGTCTTTCAATTATCCATGCAAGGGGATCTACTGCAGCTTACTCTAGCTTTCCCTGTCCCTTGCCCATGTTGACAGACCAAGAGGGAATGGCTTCAAGCTCCAACAGGGTAGATTTAGACTGAACATTAGGAAAGAATTTTTCACAGAAAGAGTGGTCGGGCATTGGAATAGACTGCCCAGGGAGGTGGTTGAGTCACCATCCCTGGATGTGTTTAAGAGACGTTTAGATGTGGTGTTGGGGGATATGGTGTAGGGGAGAACTTTGTAGAGTAGGGTAGATGGTTGGACTCGATGATCCCAAGGGTGTCTCCCAACCTAGACAATTCTATGATTCTATGTACCATGGGTTTTGTTGCTGCCATTTCACCCAGGCACCAGGCAGAAACAGACACATCCAATGGTCACTGGCATTCACTGTGTGTATTCACTTGTGTATTAGCACAAATCACTGGTGAATATCCTGAACTGCTGCAGCTAAATGCACTCATGAGTCAAAACTTTCCATTTCCACCTCTGTAAAACGAGATCATAAAACTTTTAAGTTTCTGATATGTTCTACAAGGCTCAAGTGGTGTTTGCAAAGTGCTTTGACATACTATGATTTAAACACAGATTCATATGCATTTCACTACTTGTTATTATCTCAGTGAATTTTCTTGAATTTTATGCTTGGGAATATTTTCTTACAGTCCTGGCACAAAATTTATAGAAAAACACAGATAAAATACAATAAACTTTTAAAAATATAAACTATCGTGGGTGTTCAGAACATCAAATGATGGCAGAATTAAGACTCTTCAGCTTGAAACTGATAAACGTATGTACAGATTTTTAGAAGGAGGCTTCATATTTCAGAAAGAAATGCTTTGATATCAAACCCAAACAACCAGCTAACTGATCCGCATGCTGCAATGGTGGATCTGAAGTGGTGTGTGTCTGTCCACCCACTATTGTACAGGCACTCAAGATACTAGTCATGAAACTATTTTTACCATCATGAGCTTGGTCTTTTAACCACCCACATTTGTCTTTTAGGTTCTCACCTGTCAACGATGTAATTCACACCTTCATATATAGCCCTGACCTAAAGCCAAGAATAATATGAAAGTAACAACATTTTTTTATTTCATTATTTCTCCTTAGGATTTATTTGTCTCTGTATTTTTTCGAGAATGTTTCCATGAAATTATTCCTGCAACAGCATTCTTAAGAAAACCAAGATTTCTGAGAAAAAGAAGAAGTAATTATGTTTAAAATATTCCTTAGGAAGTAAACTGAGCAAACTTTCTTTTGAGTTGCAGACTGAAAGAAAGCAGGTAATTTTTATTCCTGGTTGCAGCATAGTTCCTACTTTGCACTAATTCTATATGGGGACTCTTCAAGAATGAAAGTAGCTGCCTCACCCTAAAGAGTGTCCATCTACTTTTCAGTACATGGTAACTATCAGGACCCTTTGTTCACTTGTCCAAATTAATTTGCTTTCCAACTGATCCATTTTCCAACTCTCTAGAGAACCTTTTATATTCTGTATGTTTAGACATCCTTTTCATAGCTGTTTGTCTGTCTTTCAAGTGGATCAAACCCATTAGCTCAGGGGTAGAAAATTTTGTTAACGTTTACACAAAGGGACCATTAATTAGGACAGAGTTTTCTTGGAAAGGAGACTGCTTGACAACTGTCCCCTAATTATGCTCTTGAACTCTATCCTAGTCTTTCTGTCCTCAACACTGATATTCACAGATTATGATATCATAAAGAACAACTGAGATTATCCAGTCCGGCCTTAAGGCAGGAGTCTTCTACGAATTAATTTTTGAACTAGGACGGCAAGTAGTAACTGTAGTCTGAAAAGTGCTAGTGGTCAACAAGGCTAAATCAGGCCATATAAAGATGATTCTTAGAACATATATAGTATTTGCAGAAAAATAAATTTATATACAGTAACACACTGCAATAGACAAGAAACCTGTTACTTGGCTGTAAAAGCCCAGTAACTTCTGAACCACGGTTTAAAAAGACTTGCTTTGAAAATTCAGTCATGCAGCATCTACCATAAAATTGGAAAAGTTCGCGCGCTAGTCAGTTACTACCTTGATTATTCTGCTGCTGTCACTGTTAAAAAACTTTATCTTGTTTCTAGTCTAAATGCACATAGTTTAAACTTCCAACCATAGCCAAAAAGTCCTAGTGATTTCTAATTATGTTAAATGTAGCAATCAGCTATGTGCATGTTCTTAGATCTCAAAGGAGTTAATTCAGGTGTTCCAACTGAGTATGTGCCATCTTCATTTTTGCTGAGTACATGGGTAGCTTCTGTGGAACTCTTACATTTATCACATTAATTTCTCTTACTAGAAAATGTTTTTAAGAGACTCAAGATTCTTTCCAGCTACTATGAAGATACGGAATTGTGACTGCTACAAACTGCTTCAGAAAAGCGTATTACGGAAGGAGTTGCCATCTGAATTGATAGTGTGCACTGTGGGCTCACAGCCTTCACAGTATGTAGGAAGGCTCCATTGCTCAGCTAAATACACGCATAGCAATTATTGCACATCTTTGCTCTCCTGTCCAAGTTGAATCCCAGCCGTTATGACTACTTCCCACATTGTATAAGATGTCCTGTTACCACCCTTAGCCTGGGGTTGAGTGACATCTATGAGAAACAGCTCTTAACTATATTATTTAGGGAGGAAACAACTGGGTTGCCATCCTGCAACTGCCAGGCACATCATAGCTTTAAGAGTGGACAGCAATATGTCATAATATTAATGTATTTCTGATAATACTTGTGCAGCCATTGAGGAGCTACACTTACTAATAGCAGCACAAGCACTTTGTCAATCACTGCACGCAGAGTCATCCACAAATCTTGATGGTTCCATGTCAACAACACTCCTTCAGAAAGTACACGTAAAGATTTGCTGTCACCATAAAAACACTTTTGCATGAATTACAAGCTATATGCTTCCTTACCAGTCATTCACTGTTGTCAGATGATTTGAGAAGTCTGTCCTTCAAGTCTGACATGTAAAATATGTATACAGAAGGGAATAGCCCTAGAGAGAGTGTACAAACAACATGAATCTCACATGCCGTGAGTCCTCTGCAGAAGGGTTTGTGGTATGGATCCATGCATGCTTATGTTAGAAATAATGTAGAGCAGGTGAAATGCAATGTGTTGGATTCAGTGCCTCAGTAGTCTGATATTTCGGGCTTTTAAAAGTATGAAGTTTGATATCCCATTGGAAAACAATTCCACCTTTTACAACCACACAGCAATCCTCTTATAATACCGCAAAATGACAAGAGACTGAAATGACATGTTACGTTTTACTCTTTTAAAAGTCATATCTCCCCGAGCACATATTCTTATTCATGTCCAAGGACAGTGCAAGCCAGTTGCGGTTAAAACCTCATGAAAATAAGTCTAAATAGTATTTTACATATGCCCACTTACTGTATAAATGGGAGTCTTAATAATATACAATTATCTAGACATATATAGTTACTTATTTTTATTTCCTCCAAGCCTATTAATTCCCTCTCAGATTTCAAATGCCTCACAGCTTCCCACGAAACCTTGCAGTCTCTCTATAGCACATTGCAGCATGAATGCCTTCTTTGGCACTTCCTTCATTTTCATTCTGCATCTCCTAGCCTGCCACTACCGAGATCTCAGCCGGAAAACGCTCTTCCTTCATGGTCTGCCTCCAACCAGGGACTAAGCCTGAGATTTAGTTTGCCGAACTTTGACTAAAGGAACATCTACTCTAACTTAATCAATAAGGATCTTTCTAAAGTCAATGGGTCATGTAATCTTTCTAATTAAGGCAGTGATATTAAGTCAGCTTGAACCACCTACTGGCAATGCCTCTCCCTCTATTGAGATGAGAGACACTGGATGAGGAGGTTAAGACTACCACGTATATCAGTAAAAAAAAAAAAAGAAAACGGACTGTTTTCTGGCCTGAGCCCAACCAGTGTGGCACAGTTTTGAGTCCTCCATTCAACTACAGACAACCTCTTGCCTGCCAAAACAGGGGGGCTGCACCCAAACTACTACTGGAATGGTACCTGACCTAGGCGGTCCCCCAGCAGAGCCTGGGTATTGTCTGGGAAAGCAACAGTTGGAACGGGAAAAAGCTGCCAGGATCTGTGCTTACGGCTGGATGCTATGGATGATTGTGTGCCAGTGGTAAGGCCCACATCCTGGTCTTCTGTGGTTTACCAGTATAGATGTAATCTATGTGTAAGTATCTAACTTCTACACAGCTAAAAATGAATCAAACGAAGATACATTTTGGTCTGGAATATATTCGGTATTAAATGAGTAAATTTTGGTAAAGGAAACAAGTTTTTTGCCGTGTTAGAAAAAGAATTACTGAAACCTCACTAACCAATTCACCCACTGTGCTAAAGACATCACTTATAGAGCATTTAGCCAAAAGCTACATACTTGAGTACTGTGTACACCAGAAGAGCCTCTGCCACTGTAATCATGCCAGTTACCAAGACTGGCACCACAATCGTGCCAGCTACCAAGACCGGCACTGGTGCTACAGAAACTGTCTAATGTACACCTGGCTTTTCTGACATGCAAGCACTGAAAATGAAGATCTATATCCCGGACAAAATTAAGGAAGTTCCTCTTATAGGTGATTAAACAGAAGTAGATTGCTTGAATCTGCATAAGGATTCTTACTTGAAAAATGGAAATCAATTCTAAGATAGATTTGCATGCAAAATACACCAAAGATTATTTATATGTTGTAATAAAATAAATGTTTTTATTGTATGATTTTAATTTTTCTCATACACACCTACTGCTTGAATTTTTTTTCTTTCCCTCTTGACACAGTTATAGATCCTTTTTTTCTGAATAACTATTATGAAAATGATATTGTCTGATTAACAGCTGTGTAGCTTCCCAATAACCTAAGAGCTCATTCTGTAATCACAGAAATAGTCTTTCTGAGTGGAATGGGGCTATTTGCATGAATAAAGACTTGCAGCCTCAGTCCTAAATTTGTATTTATAGTATCTTTAAGTATAATAAAATTAAATTACAAATGACTCACTGATTAAGTGTCCTTTCAAGTGCTATAAAATCTTGCATTGAGCTAGAGCTCCCTACTGTTTCTGCGATAAATAAGTGCTCAGAAAGATAACACTGGAGGGTTTGGTAGGCATGCAGATCATGGGATCTTTATCTTTATCCCAGTTTTTGATAGAAAATGGCTTTTCAGGTTTACATATCATCTGAAAAGCTATCCAGGGGTACCGGACCTCATTCCAGGTCCTCTTCAGACACTGCAACTACAGCTTCGGAAATGTAGGCTGGAAGAATTTGAGGAGATGAATTCTCCTCTGGCACAAAATAGGTGACAGCTGGCCGAGCCAGCAGCCCCACAGAAACAACAGGTTCTTGTCAGGACACTTTATTTACAATTAGTTACAAAGAAATCTGGTAAGAAAAGAAAACTCCAAGGAGATTTGGATGCTGTTGTGAAAACATCCCAACAAAAAACATGAGGTAGGCAGCAAGGACCATAATGCTATGCTGGAAAAGCTGCTGTCAGCAGCGGATTTGGTTAAAGCACAGGTGCTCCTTAGTTTCCTCTTTCTGTCCTATCAACTTTCGCCCTTCTAATATGTCTGTATTTCCTGCTCTGAAAATAGTCGTCCATCTATCCCATGTCTGAGGAACTGTGTGTTTCTCGTTTCTTTTGTCCCACTCCGAAATATCTTTCTTTTCCCTCTCACCTAGTGGAAGGTATGGAGAGATGGTTTTCCCAGCTGCACCCCCCATTACCTCCCAGCTTTTCTCCCTGGCCCCCAGCCGAAGCAGGCTTTGGAGAGGAAGCATGCTTGAAGAGAAGGAATGAAGTGTGTTTCATTCTTCTTACCCCCTGCTTTCTCCTGCTGGCTGAATGTCTGTCCCTCACCTCTTAGACAGTTCCCAGCTGAGAAAACACTGGTCAGTTGTTTAAGTGGTACTTTTCTCTGTATTTAACTAAAATCTGTAGATTTCCAATTTTTGTAACCTTAAACTGTGGATCTTATTGGATCTTGTGTTCAAAATGTATCATGTCCTATATGAGCAAATGGGAAAATGCCAGTTGCTTAGGGTCTCAGTTTGCTCATAAGGCCAAAAAAAATTAGTTTTTTTCTGTGAATTGTGAAAAAAAATCAATCAAAAAAGTGGTCCTACACAAACATTTCTCATATTAATAATAAGAAAAACCCCAACCTGTTTCAAAGGCTGAATGTTGAAAAAAATATCTGCAAAATAGAAAGTATACACAATGCACGCATAAGATACATGCATAAATCAAGCTATAATCTTCTTCCCCTTCTGTTTGGAATCTTACAGCTTTAAAAATATAATAGTAGCCTGAAATATATAACTGGGATTTCTGGTTGGAGAGGGGGGGACTAGGCACTATGCATACAAAAACTGATGAAGCTCTTTCATAAGAATCTGATTTAAGGTCTGTCATGATCATTTCAGAACCTGTCAGCAATTTTAGTGCTATTTAGATCATGATACAAGAGCAGAAATACTATATTTAGTTAGTTCACTTCAGGATGTTGTAGAAGATCACTCCTTGGGTTGTACTAATGCTGCCAGACATATATATATATATATATATAAATAAATGTCTTATCTCAGAAAGGAATGTGCAAGTAAATAACCATTACTTGTTGAAGAATCCCACTGCCTCAAAAATTACTTCTGTAATAGCAGAGCCCTGAGATGTGAAGGGACTACTCCCTAAGGCTAGCAGGACTTAGCACTTTTCCATTTTTTAACTGGAAAAGGTAAGCAGGGAAGACTCCAATATTACTTTCGTGTGACTGATAAGTGTTTTGCACTCACAAAATTCAAGCAAGGTAAAAGCTAAAGTGAAGACTGCTCAACATCTCACCTTGAATTTTACCCCGAATCTCACTTCACTCCATCTTGGGATTGACATATGAGCACAAGTAGATTAAACTCGCCCGGCTGAAGCAGCTATTTCCTGTTATTATTCACCTTGTCTCTTGCAGAGGTGGCCGCTCGCAGCTGGGAAGGTTGGTCCAACTCTAACGTTATTTCTCGGACAGCTTACCGCTAGTATAGCAAGGCAAAATGCCAGCTGTGAAATGATGCCACTTCAGGAGCAGCCTCACATGGACCTGGCTGTCCTAGCCATGGGCACAGCACCCGCAGGAAAAAAGGGTAAGGCAGAGTTCTCCAAGGCACTTCAGCCACCTGAGTTTATTCATCCCGTGAGTCAACACCCTTGATCACCCTGAATACTCTTTGGACTTGTTGCTCTTATTCCTTCACTTACACACTAAGCCATTTTCTATGTCCTGCTCTGAAACCCCTGGCACATGCAATTTCTCTGGTGTTTCCACTTTCAGGCTTAGCAGAGACCACAAAATTTACTCTCTGTTATTTAGCACCTCAAGCTAGACAGCAACTTGGCCGTAGAAAGGAACAGTCAGTGCTTTATTCACCATTAAACACAGACACCTCTTAAACTGTTCACAGTGCATTTTTATTAAACAAAAGGCATATTATTGGCTTAGAGCCATTTCACATAAATATTTCTTGGTCAAGGTCTAATAATGTAAAACATCCTGAAAAACATTAAAAGAATCATATAACAAGATTTGTATGTCAGATCACATAAAACTGAGAAATTTAAGGTTGATTAGTTGGAAATTATTGTACTGTATGAACTGAATGTTGCTGAAATCTATATAAAAAATATAATATGAATATATAAGCAGAAGTTCTGATATCTATTCCAGATGTATCATTTTAGTCTGGTTTCTTGTGGTGAGGCTTATGCTACCATACTGTCCGTCCCACAAATAATTTCTGAAGTCACTCACCAATTTTAACCAATTTAATAAAGAATTTAACTTTTCAAAGCTCATATGATAATTGGAATCTAGATAGAGGAAAGAGCCCCAGATTATTGTCTCCCGCTCAGGGAGAAGCAAATACAGCTTACCCCTTTACCTCCTTTGAGAGGAATCAGCCATCTGGCCATTCAGCATCTGTATATTGGCAAGCAATCATCACAAACATAACATCAAACAACCTATACAAGTAATAAAAAAAACACCTAAGTGAAGTTGAGGAGGAGGGAAATACTGTTTGTGGCAAGAAGAAAGGGTAAAATTCGCAGGACAAAATTCAAATGAAAGAAGGCTTTGCTGGTTCCACTATCTGTTGAATAACCTTTTCCTTCAAAACCTGTTCGCTCATTCATTCGTTTGTTTGTTTGTTTGTTTGTTTGTTTGTTTTTTCCCATTTGTTAAACCCCATCAGCATCTCTCACATTTTTTGTAAGGAAAATGAGTTTGTATTTATAAGCTAGCGATCTTCAAATAAGATGTACAAGATTAGGAACTTTTGTGTGTGTGTATATATGCCTTACTATGAGATATGGGAAGATCTTAATACATTAAATTACACAGTATTAGAGACGCACACTAGAATGGGGTTCAGGATGTCATTCATGGATATACTGAAACAGGATTTTAATCTGGTTGAATCTATCGTGGTTTGTTGGATCAAATGTGAGGCTGACCAAGTTAAAATATAGAATATTTTTCTCGTGACAATTAAGAATGGACCAGACTTTTCAGTGTTTCGAGGACAAACACTGAAGGTGTTTGCTCCAAGTTTGGGATACTTCCATGAATCACTCTTTGAAGTGGTAAAAGCAAACTCCATCTCTTCAGTGGCACATATACATAATTGCTTTCTAGACTCACCAGAAAATATTTGGTGTTTATTGGGTTTCTTATGCTTCTAGCAATAGCTGATCTCCATCTTCAGCCCCAATAAAAGACCTCAACAGAAAAGGCAGCAAAATGGGCTGAAAAGCAGGAAGTGAGTCATTGACCACCGAATGACCTGATTTTCCTCAAGGACTATGCTCCAAGGTAAAACCAATGCAGGAAGCTGTGCTGGAGAACAGCACCAAGTAGGTACTACATCTACCTATGCATAGGCAGTTAGGAAAGTTAAGAGAAACAATTAGCAGCATAGTAGAATATGAATTTAAAAAGCATTAGCGTGCCACACAAACTTTCAGTGTAGACCTTTAAACCGTATCTATCATATTAAATTCAGTCACGTCTGGGAGCATTTCCAGATGCTGGAACACAATTGCCTATCTGAGTAAATGCTTAAATGTTCCTTGGCACTAATTTTGCTCATGCCAACTAGCACAGTCCGCACCATGCCCAGAGACAGTTCATGAGCTTGTACAGGCTAGCTCATTTCCAATGAACGGTTTGCACGCAACGCCCTGTTCTAGAGCAAAGAGAGTTTGCTACCAGAGAGGTGGGCAGCATCGTGCCAGTTGGCCTCAGCACCCAAAACTGTTCTCAGGCACGTATAATTCGCTAGTATAGACACAGCATTAGTGAGAACTGTGAATAGTGTCCGCAGTCGCTGCACCATCTTGAACAGTGAGTAGCTGGTCCCGGGCAGAGAAATCATCGTGTACATCCATAGTAGGAATTAATGAAGGGCAGATATTTTTCCCATGCTTGATTCTTGCTCTGTGACTTTTCTGTGTGCACAGGTCCTAAATAGTGATGTCAGAGTACACAATTTAAAGCATACTTTACAATGCAATTTCTCGTATTTCAAGAAAAAAAAGTGGTAATCAAGGACTTCTACAGTAGCTTTTTAATAAAAACTGGAATATTCATTTTAAAATGATCTTCTCACTAGCAATCAGTAAACATGAAAAAATAAGGCTCATCCAGTAAATTAGTCAGTACAAATTATTCTTCCACTCTGGTATTAATGACTCAACATCAGCTTGGCAGAAGATATTAAGCTGGGTCTCTCAGGGATCTATTCTGGCTTCAGTATCATTCAATATTTTCATTAATGATTTGGAGGCTAAAGTTGGGAATATGTTAATTGCATTTGTAGATAAATACAGTGCTGAAAGTAATCAAAATATCGTGGTGGTACAAGACAGATGTAAATGGCAGAGCCTGTGTCTACCTCATCAGTAGAGAGTATACCAGAAGCCTGATAACTATGACCAGGGGTTCTGGATGTGACTGTCCTACCAGTAATAAGAAATAACTACAATGATGATAAATAGGATATAATGAAAAAGAATACAGAATTCAATGAGATTACACGAAGTATTCCTGATAAAAAGAAACAACCAGATGCACACATATAAAGTATGAGAATCAGTAACTTTGCAGTTAGAGAGAAGGATCTAGGTACTTTAGCAGATGATGAATTAAATGAGTCAACAACATGACATATTTCAAATACCGTAAATGCTATCTGGGTTGTATTATTAGGAGTGTCATGTTAAACAAGCTAGGCAATTATGCTGCATTGCTTAGCAGTACATCAGTGCACTTTAAAGTACTATTTTCGGTTCCAGTTACTCCTCAAAAAAGTGATGAAGAAAAAGGAGCAAAATTGGAGCAGTTTTCCTAAGCAACAATTTAATCAAATTTGGAAAAAAAGTCTCAAGTGGAGGAGTTTGAGAAACAGTAAAATATGCAGATTTAATAAATGTAGATTTAATAAATGTTAAGTTAAATAAATTGATTCTGTAAATACTACATGGCTCAACTATCTTTACATATTAACCAGAACTAAACATAATGTTAGAGGATTAAATTTAAGGATTAAGATAGGAATGTGAGCATAAATATTTTGTAAAGCTTTGACTTCAAGTTGGCAAGGAAAACAACTGCCAGTTGAATCAATGAAAACACCAACAAGTGTGAGAAAACAGGCACATTATGTGGGTTTAATGGGAAAATAATTCCTTTGCTACAGAGTTTGGGAATCCTGGGACCATAAGCCAGATACCCGCCTTCTGTGGAGGAGCCACAGCCACAGGGGCTAGAAACAGTATTACCAATGGCTCTCATTTCTACTGGAAGTGTCCCTAGAGGAAGCGTGTGACTGGTATAGTGAAAGAGATTTCCAGCCAAAATGCACAAAGAAAAGCTTAACAGCACGAGCGAAGAAGGTGGAACAGAGACAGAGCAATCCGGACCATTGTAAATTAAAGAGGAAGGAATAGTTTCAGGAAATCTAATCTACAATATAGAAGCAGAATAGTGCTTCTTCGTGTAGGAGCAGAAGAAAAGGTGGATGATAAACAGGGAAAAGAGGCAGTCTGAGAGGGGTAGCTGAGTACACCAAGTCTTATAAGAAATCCCACAGCGGTGAGTTTTGGGAGCAGGGGCTATGGGGAAGGGAAAAGACAGTGTAGGAGTGCAGCAGTGGAGACAATCCCTCATCCAGGGAAAAGAGATTTTTGCATAAGGAAGCTGAGTGAAATGTCGTCATTTGACAAAGATACTTCGAGTCAGGATTCAACCAGTGTGCCTAAGTGTTATCTTTCTATAGGGCTATGTGGCCCATTGCAATTATAAACCTTTTTAACCTTGCGATATAGAACAAGGAGCTCCAGAACAAATGATCATGTGATCTACTGCAATGTGAAATAATGGGTGTAAGCTCACTTCTTTTATCTTGCATCTGTTTTGAACACTATTCCACTAAGACTGTAATTTATCTCATATTTTTTTTTAGCTGTCTACCAATTATTTATCTATCGTTAGTGAATTGTTTGGATCCCTCTCAAGTCAGCAAAGGAAAATACACTATTAGAAAACCTTCCCTTTCTCATTCTCTTTTTGTCTTTCTCTCCCTCCTCCCCTCTTTACTGGTTTTATCTCTTTCCCCTCTTTCTTCCTTTTTACCTTTCTGTCTTATTTGGAACAGTTTTCTGCAAACTTTGTGTATTGAACTGGCTCCAGAGGGATCTGATGAACACCCTAGCTGGGTGTAGTTGCTGAGTGAGAAGTGAAGAAAAATGGATACTAATCTGTCAGTGGTGTGGAGCCATCAAGAGTCCGCTCATAGCTACCCAATAGAAACTAATGATATCACTGCCTAAAGTAGAAGCTACTGGGTTTTTTTTTGAATATTTATTGAATACTTCCCAAAACCACAACATACCCCACCATGCTCTCTCCTCATTAACCAGAAAAGCCCATTCATTGTTTTTTCTAATAGCTTCATTATGTTTTCTCTTTTTTTTTTCCATGCTGTCCTCTGCATCTAACATTCTCCCTAGACTGGAAACCTGCTATCATAGACAGTTCACTAGGTGGCACATGGGAAAGTCTTGCACACGTAATTATATGTTTTAATTAGTACTAAAGGGAATTACATGTATAAATACCACATACATTTGGAACTCTGTTTAATGCAAAGCTGGAAGGTTACTGAACTTCTCTATTAAAACAAATGAACTATTTCAAGAAGGACAGGAAGAGATGTTTTCCTTTAATGTTAACATTTTTTACTTCTTGGTTACAGTCCTTAATCCAATAATCTATACTAAAGTAATGATTGTATGAGGAAGAAAGGGACTCAGCTTGTTTCAAGAACAGGTTATATTTTTGCATTTCTTATCAAATGATGAATGATTTCTTTATATCCATTTTAAAAAGCCATGGAAAAGTCAGATTTACTAAGTGAATAAACATGTACTTGAAAAATCCTTCTGCTCCCTTAGAATTTTTATTATTCTTATTTATTGCAATCAGAAACATACTTTATTGCTTATAGTATTCAGAGGTCATGATATAGGAGAAGGGGAGAAAAGCAAGTTGACAGAAACATCAATGTATTGCAAATACAATGGCAGTCTTGTGTACCAGAGACTAACAGAAAGAATTGAGTAGTTGCATCATATCATTTGAAATCTTGTTTGCTCAACACAGAAAAGCAAAACAGTAATATAAAGAAAAATATAACTGTAAGCAACATATGTGATGAATGATAGGGAGCAATTTAGTTCTTCAGTGGTATGTGATCACTCATTTGGAGGGAAATGTTAAAATTCCCAAAGGAAAAAGAATTCTCACATCTTTTATGTTTGGGGTTTTTTAAGTTCAAAATTGAATATTAATCAGAAACATAAGTATGTTTAATAACTGGTAAAATCAGATGCTTAACAGAATTTTCATGAGCAATCTGAATAGCAGAAAATACTTTTATGATTTAGGAATAAAACTTACAAATCTCTTACAAATTTCTGAAAGAAAACAAGTCCTTTCATGACTGATTATACCTTGAGATCTCTTAACGAGTAGCTACTGAAAGCGATTGATTTTATAAACCAACCTTTTTGTACGTATCCCATAATCTACAAAAGGAAATGCTTGGATATATCACAAAAAGATCCAATCTACCAAGCTGTAGAAGCATTGTTAACTTTAATCACAGTACTCACATACACAAATGTTTGCAAGATCAACACTCAATTAAGTATTTAAAACTACAAGGACTGAAGCCATATGATTTTCAAACACTAATTACTTTTCCATTTACAACTGTGGAATCCACATGCAATATTTTCTCAATTAATGTGGATAGCTCATTACACTGGGAAAAAAAAAAAAAGAAAAGAAAATTATTTTTAATGTCTTTCTCTTGTTAAAAGCAATAAGAAGGAATTCAGCCCTGGAATTTCACTGAGCTTAATAGATAAGTGACATGGTTAAATCACACCTGTCATTTTATAGATGAAAGGATTTGCCAGGATGTGAATTGCAACTATAAATCTTCTATATATGAATAGGATAGTAGACAGGCTCAGGTTCAGTTTTCTAAGCCATTATTTGTTGACAGTAATGGCCCTGATAATTAGAAGCAAGTTTTTATAATATTTAAGCAGCAAACTTTGAGGGTCACTGCTTTTAAATCAAACCTCAGGGTTATTTGAGTTACCTTGTGTTGCGGAATCAGAAGACCGGCACCTCATAAATCCCCTCGTATTCTTAACTGGTATTGACAGGACTCTGTTGCAGCATTACATGACTCCTGATTTATTTTGTATGGGAAATGCAGTACTCGCTGTGGAAGTATTGCAATACTGGAAATTCTCAGAGGGTGGCTTTATTGTATTAATAGAGCAATACAAATAGAGTTTAAATTGTCTATTGTTCCATAACCTGCAAAAGAGGAGCCTGAAAGGGTACTAAATGTTTCTTTATACCAAACGTGGTAGAAAGCTTATTTTTATGACTACAGGCTGACAGCTAGATCCTGCATTATGAAAGCTACCCTTATAGCAGATCAGCTCCACGTCAGGCAATAAAAACTTTTTTCCTTCGGTGTTCGATATGCCAGGAACTGCTACCTCCTACGCAGTCTCCTCACAGGGGCCTACGTTCATCCACCTTAGCCTCAGTGAGAAAGCAGCCATTTCCAGAATGAAATAAATCAGTGCTTGAAGGTGCCTCTCCCTACACTGGCTATAAAGGGAGCCTGGACTTACTTTATAAAAGGGTAAAATAGGGTGAGAGGACTTCAAGCAAAAATATAAGGACTGCCAGGCTTAGACTGAAGCTTTATCTAACTGACATTGTCGTTTCCAACAGTGTATGCCAATAAGACCTGTAAAATCTTTGGAGTAACTATGTTCCCAATTGCCAACAAAAAAAAAATCTTGAACTTCTGCTGCACTGCCCTTACCTACATCTGTAGGTGGCAGAGACCTTCTTGACATGTAGAAGAATGGTGTTGGCAAGATTGGAGACCTCCTGGACTACAGTCAGTCGTATGCGTGGGCCCATACTGCCTGATGTCTGACACACAGCGTTCCCCATCCTCTGCTCCAGAAAATGCTCGGCACCAGTATAGGTTAGGGGTGGACCTGCTGGGAAGTAGTTTTGAGGAGAAGGATCTGGGGGTCCTGGTATATAGTAAATTGTCCATGACCCAGCAATGTGCCCTCATCGCCAAAAAGGTCAATGGAATCCTGGGCTGCACAGGGAAGAGTGTGGCCAGTAGGTCAAAGGAGGTCATTCTCCCCCTCTACTCTGCACTGGTGAGGCCACAACTGGAATACTGTGTCCAGTTCTGTGCTCCCCTGTTCAAGAGAGACAGGGAACTACTGGAGAGAGTGTAGGGCAACTAAGATGATTGAGGGCTTGGAGTATCTCCCGTATGAGGAAAGGCTGAGAGAGCTGGGACTCCTTAGCCTGGAGAAGAGAAGGCTGAGGGGAGACCTTATTATGGCATACAAGTAGCTAAAGAGTGGGTTGAAGGAAGATGGAGCCAGACTCTCTTAAGTTTTTCCCAGTGACAGGACGAGGGGTAATGGGCACAAGTTGGAACATAGGAAGTTCCGTTCAAATACACGGAAAAACTTCTTTACGGTGAGGGTGACAGAGCACTGGCACAGGCTGCCCAGGGAGGTTGTGGAGTCCCCTTCTCTGGAGATTTTCAAGACCCGCCTGGATACAGTCCTGAGTAATGTGCTCTAGGCAATCCTGCTTTGGCAGGGGAGTTGGACTAGATGATCTCTGGAGGTCCCTTCCAACTCTGAAGATTCCGTGATTTCATGATTCCATGAAATGAGGGACACCTTGAATCGCCCAATCCTTTCCTCACTCAGGCAAGCCTTCCACGAGGGTGACCTCCAGGCACACATGACTCTTGGCTACACAGGTCTCCTTATTGACTTTCTGCCCTTGTACACCGTTCCAGGCAACATGAGCACACCACAACCCCACATGAGCAGGTCTCATAATGCGTAGCTGCTCTGCCACCGCCTCTACACTGTGGAAAAACTTCCTCACACACGTAATCCTTTCACTCTGTTTCCTCCATTTTGTGCCTCATCTAGAGACTAATTGATAGGCTCTTTAACTATCAAGAGGGTAAGATATGCCTGTGGAGCAGTATGCTCCACATTTCACTGTGAATAAATGGAAAATTGCCCACACGTGGACATGTTCATGGACACGGAACAGTTCTTGGCATTCTCTGCATTTCCTGCAGTGTGAGGAAACTGTGGTGCAGATGTACACCACGTACACCAGCTGCAATCCCTCTTCCACCTCCTCAAGAACCCTTTATTGATGTTACCTTTTTCTCCTTTTCCTTTTATTTATACCTGTGAGGCTCAAGGCCCCCACATGCCCCAGCACCTCCTCATCACCTTCCTGCTGGCCCTGGCCGTTCCTGGCACCAGGAAAAAGAAGGTGCACAGAGAAAGAGGGTAAATGCAGAATCTATTTCTGTTGCCTTTGTCCTGTCACATCTCCATGCATTACATCAGCAAGCAGTGCCCATCTGCTCCTTGGATGATACTCTCAAGGGGCAAAAAATGCTTTTGGGGCACTTTGGTTGGTGTCTTCTGCTGTTTCCCTGCCCTTACGTTTGTGATGTTTTAATTGTCACCCTCCTCCCTTTTTTAGTCATTATTTCCTCCACACTTATTTTGCTCATTCCAGGGTTTTTTTCTCTGTCTTCCCTTTGGGAGCAAAATGTGGGTTTCAGGAGAAGACCTTTTGGCCAGGCATGAACCTGTCCATGAGAAAAAAACAAACAAATAGGAGCACCAGCTGCAAATTTATGTTAAGAGAACATAAGAATAAGGTATACATAATCTTTCCTCTGGTGCTAATTTCCTCTTTTCTCCCTAGGCTGCCTTTGGTACCTGTTACCTGGATTCTGGCAGTGATCAAATTTAGGGATTTTCAGATTTACCGTCTATCTTAACAGGTTTAAAACTGTCAGTTGACCTCTTCTTCATCAGTTTGTCTCAACCCCATTTTGACCAACCCTACACTTCAGCTCTACAACTGTATATAGCAAAAAGTAATGCAACATAACAATACTTTGTGTGGAAAGCAATCAATTTCCCTTTCCTTTGCTTTATACTTGTTATTTGATTATTTCATTGGATTGTCGCTAACTGCTGCATTGTGAAACCTGGTGAATAATAGTTCCTAATTCACTTTTGGTACACCGCGTATGATTTTATGGGCCTCCTTTGCACATGTTTCTTTAAATGTCATCATCAGTTCCCATAATTTGTCTTCCAAATGAGGACTTTAAAAGTATTTAGTGTATTGCATGTGATACTGATAGCTCAGATGGAACATTTCTTTTTCTTTTCTTTTTTTTTTTTATTTTCCCCTTCCAGATGGGATAATGCTAGAAATGAATGTGGTATTCATTTTGGAGTCTCTTTATTCATTTTTGCAATACATCATGTTTCCTGTTTATTTTCTTTCCTTCTCTGAATAATTACACCCGTCTCATTCTAGCCTCTTCTCAAATCATCTCAATCACTGTTAACTCCTTGATTAACGTGAAGAGAAGAGAGATGACCTTTGCATGTAATTGCTGCCCTATTGGTAGTGGTGGGCTAGCTCTCCTATGTAATTATGGTAAAATTATAAACAAAATAATTCTGTGCCAGCGATATATACTTATTTGCCTTTCAAGGTATTACCAAAAATCTTTCTTACCTTCTTGTTGGTATTTTCTCTTCTTCTGTTCACTCCTTTATGCTCTTGTTTCATATATTATCTTATTTGTCTCTATTTACTTGCGGCCATATTTTGTGTATTTGCTCATAGTGAGTACTTGTACTGAGTAAAATGTTACTTCTTGATTCTGCTAATTTACTTAATTGGAGCATACAAGTTAGCATTCAAATAATGATGTGATTTGGTCCCTAGATTGTAAGTTCTTGGACTCAAAGAAAATATCTTACTCTTTTTCTTAAGTATTATATCAGTTTACAGAACCGTAAGAAATAATAGTAACATAGTTATATATAACAGTATATATTTTTTAAAAAAATGCATCATTTTATAAATAGAAATAAAGGTCAATAGGATCATTAGTCCTTATCCTGATGGTCTAAAGAAAACAGCTTAAAACAAAACCATGATTTCTTTCTCTCACAAGCCAAAAATTCATGAAGCAGTATGCTGCATCGCCTGAAAGAGTTTAGGAACGGTTGCTTTCCTCTGGGGCATTGCAACTTCATACCACTTTCTTCCTCTGAGCTGTGCCTAAGTGGAATAATTGAACCCATAATTTGCAGTTACACTAGCGGGAATACAATTATAAAGATTCTCACTCCTAAAACACGTCTTTTTTTCATTTGATTTAGGCACTTAGGAGTCTAATTCCTATTGACTTTCAAATGTGATTTAGCCTCTTGTGCCAGATTTGTAAAGGTATTTAGGTTCCTAATTCCTGTAATCAATGGAAGATAGTAGCCTTTAAAAATCTGGCCCTGAGGTGCATAATTTCTATTGACTTTCCTAAGTGTCTAAGCCACTTTCAAACTTCTGAGTCACGCAGGTGTTTTTTGAAAAGTCACTGAATAGTGTCTACCAGAACACCCTCTCCAGTCACTGGGTGAGTAGTAACTGCAGTTACAGTGTAAATACTCTTAGCCTTTTATGGAGGGAGCTGACACTGCCTGCAGTTGGAGGGATGGCACAGAAATAAATGATTCATTGATTGGATGCAATTACTATATAAGGCACAACTCCCAGATTTATCTTGCTCACATACCCTGATCACCATTATTGCTGTTGCAGCTAATGGCATTCATATAAGCAGCAACTTTTACCCTTGTCTATACTGGAAACAGAACTGGACTTTTAAGGCATCAATCATATTTTGCTCTGGTAAATTTAGTTCTTTGTCAGCCGTTTATTCTATGTAAAATGTTAGTTATTATTCTCTCTGAATGCTCAGTTAAAACACAACTAAATCTTTCTGAGTAGAGATCCAGATTAAAACAAAGAATATAAAAAAGACAATTGCTAATTAAATTTATTACATTTTTGCTGCTGGCAGAAGTACAAAGCATAGGCCCTGTGTGTGTGCACGCGCGTGTGTGTGTATCTCTTAAGAAAATTGTGAGCAGAACACTTGTTTTCCACAAACTGTGAACCATATGCTAGTTTTAGTGCATGTACTTCCACTGATGTCAAATGGGTTCTCTGATTCATATCTGAAGATGTCTGTGGCTCTTTATATGCAATTAAGAATAGACATGGTCCATTTTTTATATAAATTTTGCCCAGATTGAGTCAGTATGCTTTGAAGCCATATGCGTCCTCGGGCATTGATGTACAAGCACATATTCCTTAGCAATATGTTGGTAAGAGTCTATACAGAGAGGTGGTGTTGAGCGAAGGTTGGGCTACAAGGCTTAATAGGCTTAAACTGATTCTGTGTTAAACATTTTATAACAAATGTGACTCTGAAAACTGAACAAAATTTTTGTGTTTCAGTCACATATTTCTCTTTTCTCAAATGAATAAAAACCAACCAAACAAACAAAATCCCATGCACACAAGCACCAGAAAACAGCTGTGATTTTTATAATGAAATTTTGCAAGCAATTAGCCCGGAATGTAGAATAATCAGTTTAAGTAATTTAAATGGGGCAAGATGCTGTGGTTTTAAAGCAACTACTGCGCATTCTCAGAAGCTGCTTGCCATTGGGATGTTTATTTTGCATTGGGTACTGCAGGTTCATAATATGCAATCTGTACTATTATTACAACACAATGTGTCCATGTTCAAAGCAGCCATTACCTTAATGCTGCAAAGTAACAGAAGCAGTGATTGCTTTTCGTATATATAAGACATAAAAGAAACTGATGTTGGAAAAGTATTCAGTGAGCTTGCTTTGTAACCGCAGTAGGAGGTACAGATCCCCTATAGCATTTTAAATTACTGTGCATACACATTCATATCACATGTGATAATGACCCTTGGGAAGAGCATGAAAAATATAACTCCGTGTTATAGAAAATATCGACGTTGAAAAAGCCTGCAAATCCAATGCATTGTAACGGAACAACCCTATGTCTATTTTTAACTTCCATGATAAAATGGATAAAATAAATAAAAATTAATTACCCTAAAATCACATAGACAGGTATGCTACATTTCCAACACAAGACAGAGAATACAAAACGCACAATTTGTTTTCACGGGCTGCTTTCATATTTAACTATTCTGATTGTACTAGGGCTGCCATATGTCCAGGTTTTTCCTGACATGTCCTCTTTTTCCTCCCGGAAATAGTGTCCAGGTGGAAGTCGAGTATTTTGGACATTTTTTTGAGAATTCCAGATGCCTGGCAGCTCAGTTGGAGGAGCAGCACAGACATATCGGCTACATATGGGCAGGTCAATGCATCTGATTTTATGCGCACATGCAGGCCATCTGTATAGCTCAGGTGCAGCAAGCTCAGTGCTTTCTGGGTGTATTTCTTCTGGGAAATCCTGCAGAGAAAGAAGGTAAACCTATAAATTAGGCTGAAAGCATAGCTCCATTTATACTAAGTTAGAGAACTTCAGAATGGAGGACGCAGTCCCAAGCAATGCTCTGGGCTATTGCCATACTATCGAGCTCTTCACCAAATAAAGTTGAAATTGTCATCTCCTGCAGTGTTGTCTCTGTGGCCCTGTTAAGGTGCTTACAAAAGATGAAGAGTGTGGTGCAGGGCCAAGAAAGTTGACCGGTGTAAAGCAACGGATGGCCTTTTAAAGCCATCACGTCACAAAGACACAGCTCGGGTAGCACCGTATATCAGACACAGCTGAGGGCATACCCTTAACCGGTAATACGTTGTTTAGCTGCTTCACTGTACGAAGGTATTACAGCACAGACCAAATACAATATACTACTACTCCAGACCACTTCAGTACTCATTCACAACAGCGTAAGACAAATCTTTATAAAATATAGCATCTTTTGCCCCAAAGAAATCTAATTCAGGTTATAGATAAAGCTAGGAATGTCTTTATTCACCGTTGACACCCTGTCCCAAATCTAGTCTGAACTCTAACGTTCCTGCCTGCAGTGGGTTAAGTTAACACCAGCTTAACACAACTTTTATAACTTAGTGATTTAATAATGCTTGGGGTCTTCGGCTCCAAAATTAGTAACAGATGGTGAGGCGGGATTCATTCCCAGTCCTGAGGAGCACTTTGTTATACTTTCTTTGCTCCAAAAGTGATTGAGAATGCAGCCCAGAAATATAGGTGCGCAGATTGCTTCTCAAGGGGAAAGCCTGATTTGTGCAGAATCCCCTTAACCATTGCTGTGCCTTACTGTTTTCTAATACACAAATCTAAGCTAAATAAAGTTATGGATGAAAATTAAGGAGATGCTTTGAAGAAATGTTATATACACTAATAATTCTAGCTTCTTCCGTGTTAGTAACATACATTCTCAGTGCAGCCACAGCACTCTGAGAAACAAAGCACATTGCTATGAATAAATCTTTTTTTTAAGAATTACCTGGCTGTGTGTTATATATAAATGAGTGGGAAGTAAATGCTAGTATCTTTACTTGTTTTTTTCTCTTTTTGTAGAATTTCTCCAAAATACCTCATGGTACCATACAAAAAAAATTGTTATGACACAAGAAACTATTGTAAGGTAATCTGTGTTTGAAGAAAAAAACTAAGCATATCTACATAATTTTGAACCAGTATCCATACAGAATATCTTCTGATAAAATACAACACGGCTTCCTACCTACCCTTCTTTCCATTATCTGGTCACAGAAGAAGCCTCTTTCTTCTGTTCACCTTTTGAATCATAGGTACCCTCCAATCCCATAAGCCTATCATTCATTTTTATTCCTTCCTGTTGTCCACAAGCTCTCAATTCCATTTTGTTTTTCTCCTAATGATACGAACATTAATCTTTCCACTAAAAGAAAAAAATCAATCTCACTTTCTTCTGCTTTTGAGTTAATTGATCACTGTTTATAAAATATCTCTCTAAACTAAACACTCCATTTTCCAGCTTTTCCTCTTATGTACGGTGAAACAATTCTTACTACAGTCTCTAATTACTCTTTTTTGCCAGACTGCATTCTATCTTAATCTGTCAACTGTGTTTGATATTATTGACCTTTACTTAAATTTTGTCTCACTTAACTTCTGCAATGCTTTCCTGCATCTTCTCCTGCTTCTAACTACTCCCCTCTCAGTACATTTGTCAAAGGAGAAACCCCAATGTGGTGGATCTACACATTCTGCTCTAGATTACGTTCTTTTTCTCTTTCATTCTCTCTCTACAGGTAATTTTATCTTCAAATGCAAATTGATTTCATTCTTTCTCTCCTATGACAACTCACAGTTCTACTTTGCCAAACCTGTCTTCTCCTGTACAAATCAAAATACTGTTTCATCTCTCATACATTCTTGAAGATACCTAACCATCAGCTCAGACTTCAAATGGCTAAAGTAGTATCTTGTTCTTTCTATTAAAGATTTCCTCCATTATTTCCTTTCTGTTGACAAAAGCACCTAAAGATCTATCCGTCAATCAGATCTATCACCTAGCCATCACACACACTGGTATGAACAATTAAAGCTAGGCAGTCATTTAGACTTTCTTAATAAATAATGAAGACTAATAGATCCTTCTAGGCTAATTTAGACTTTTCTCTAGATTTTTGTTTCCAGACTGTGTCTAAATCTTTTGAAATACCTCTCGGTTGCAGCCTTTTCTGTCTTTTCTATTTCAGCTGGTTCTTGTCATCTGGCATTTCAGTCAGCACAACATCCTTCTCCCAGGCCCTAAGGCAGGTAATCTTTCTCTTTCAATACATTCAAGATGGTTCTGTAAAGATCTTTTGGGTAGCTCGGCACTTTGACCACCTCAACCCATCCCTTTGCATCTTTCTCTTGGCTTTCCCTTCTTTTTTGCACTGAACTCTGGCTACTTGCTTTCACATTCAAGGAGGGGCCTTTCAGGTCTTATCGTAGTCATTTTTATTCTGCTAAATGTGGTTGTTTAATTTTTCTGTCACGTCCTTTCTTTTTTATCTCTTTTTTTCTTACTCACATTTGGAAAGGTGTCCTTGTGAACATCTGCAATCTTAATTCACTACCTTTCCTTAAATATCAAAACTCTTCTTTACCCTGATGCCTTCAAAACACCTCCCAACTGTCCGGCTGCCAGTGCTGAGCCAACTACCTGCAATGCTGAGCAATATGTCTTGTTGTTTCCTTATTTTCCTATTGTGAAAATCCGAGCTTGAATATTTTCCCTAATGGTGAGTTCAGTTGTTCAAAGTGACCAAAAATTAATAAAACAATATATTCACTGTATAAGGGAAGTGATATGAAAGTCGGGAAAAAAATATTTATTCTAATGACAAGGAATTTTTATAAAATTCAGTACCTTTGTGAAGACTGCACTTATTAAATGCAAAAATCATAAGAGTGAAAAATCAATAAACCAAAACTTATATTACAAAAAAAGGGTCTAAATATTGAATGAAATAGTCCGATAAGGTATATTCCATCTGTAACCTCACTTCTCAGAGCTTTGAAAAGAAAATCTTTTCCTGTTGAATGGACTGAGTAGTAAGTCTGGGGAAAAAAAAAAAAAAAAAGATGCTATTACTGTAGTTGTTATTGTTATCATCATCATCTAGACTCTTCCATTAAGCACTCATGATCTGCAGGATGTGCACGCTAAAGACACCTGACCAGTGGTCCATGTAGTCACAAACACAGAAAAAAGGAGATATTCATCCTCTTTCGTTCCTTCAGCACATTTCTGTGTTTTTTCTCATATTCTTATTGAGGTTCTTCCTTTTCTCGCTCTCTTCCTTCTTTTATTCCTGAGAGCAATCATAATGGCAGCAGAAGTGGAACAGCCCAGATGTTTCAGCCTAGCCTCAGCAAGAGTAATGAAGGACATGGACCCGGTCCGATCAGTCACACAAAGTTCCGGAGTAAATAATGACAGTCTGGAGCGGAAACTGTGATATTAGAAATTACTGATCCTCTGGAAAATACCTTGTGAAGGCAGATCTCTTAAAGATCTATTATATCCACCTTTTACTGTCCCACCCTTATTTTCATTTGTGCCTTTGTAAAACAGGAAAATAGGAATCATCACACAAAATTCTCCAGCAGAGGCAATACTGTGTTTTCCACAGAGAATGAGGATACATCTAACTTGCTCCAAAGTGCAATTCATGGCCTGCAAATCATGCAGAGTGTCTCATGTTCCACCCAGCTCAAAGCTAGCTTTCTCTAGAGTAGACTGGTCTTGTTCATGTAGCATAAAACTTAGCCTGAATTTCCTGTGGGTCCTATTTGGTCTACCTCAGAATGAACAGTGAAAGTCATTATTTTCTTCTTTTTTTTGGTGGGGGGGTTGGGGTTTTTTCTGTTGTTTGGAGGTTTTGGTTTGGGTTTGGGTTTTTCTTCTGACTCGAAGTGCTTTATTGCACTGGTGATTTTTATAATACAAATCAAGACCGTGTTAGGTCTTTCCTAAACATTAAGCATTTGTTAGTGACTGGATTATGTTAACATACTTGAATTTCTGAGCCCAGTCATTCCTTTAAAATGAAAACAATTACTCCAGTGGGTATTATTTGCTGTTCGTTGGTTCTAGACTATAGACTACAGGTCTTTGAGGCACAGACTTTCATTTATGATCATGCAGTGCCTAACCATGGAGGTCCTGCTCCACAGTAATAATAATTGTTACAAATAGTGGTTAATGCTAGTATCTGGGCTTGTTTATTCTGCTACCAGAGTAATGTTATGGGCATTGTGGGAACAACTTTCAACGACAGTCAGAGCCTGTGTGTTTTCTTTTTTTACAAACAGCCCCAAAACCCACCATAGTCAGCCAATGCCTCCTTCCCTGACGGAAAGGTCCCTCCATCTCTCCCCAACAGGCAGAGACATATATACAAAGCCAAGGCTACAAAGGAACGAGCTGGAATAACTCTCTTGAGCTAAGCAGCCCCAGGTTAAGGAACAGGTGTTTCCAGGCATTAGGAATTTGGAAATGGAGGAAGAGGTGAGCTCATTTCCATGAAGAGAGCTTGCCCCAGGCAGTCCTGTAACTCACTGTTGAAGGCTTTCTCAGGGACTAGCCATCTGTCAAAGGTTGACCTATACACTGAATAAGTCAGTCTGCCACAGAGCCATGTTTGTAGCCGTTGAGGGCTTCCTTGTACAACTCAAAATATGTTGCTGCATCTGACTCCTTTTCCATAGGAAAAGTGAAACTTTAGTTTCCAGATCACTTTGAGGCCCAATAATAGAAAAGACCATCGCTGTTTTATACATTGCCAAAGGCAGAGAAATCTATCAAGCAACTCTTGAACACATGATTGTGTTGCTCTGTTTATTATATAACCTTATTTTATAACATTGGGGTCAATGTTATATAGTCTGTATAGTTAATTCAATGATAATACAATCAAATTTCAGAGACAAATTAACAGTTTGTTCTAGAAGGACAATTATTTCCTTTCGAGAACTTGGCAGTCTTTTCCTCTTACCAGCTTCACTCTCCTAGAAGAATTTAAGTTCCCCGGTCACTTAGAGCTGTGTTTTTCTATCGCTCTTTTAGAATTGTTGCCCATTGTATAAATAATTAGCCATCCACTGGGCCACAGAGAAAATATGAAAGTAACTCTAGGACCTGCTGGAAGAAGAGACACCCCAGCAGGGGTCCATCTCATCCAGCCTTGGCCTACTTGCATAAAGACTAGGTTTAGGTAATAATCTAAACTTCCTTTACCATCAGCAGAGAGAGAGTCACAGCTCAAACTGATCCTTTGATAAGTCTTAAGACTGCTTTTCCCACCTGCCGTTGACTATAGAAGGATCCTAGAAGAAGGTTTAAACAAAAAGCCTACTGTTTAGCTGTCTGAAACTAAGCCACGTATAAAACTTGCTCTTAAATTGTAGCTTGTGCCTTGATGATAATTTCGGTGCTATATACAAAACAGAAAAGCTGTAACAACTGAAGGAAGAGCAGTGGATTGCCAATATCATCAGAGGTTGTGTTTCTGCTTCAATTCAAAGAGACAGTACATCAAAACATTGGCTTCCCAGGTCCCAGAGAGCGCTTCAGCAGGAGGGTTACCAGAAGCAAGTGTTACCACTTCTGCCGTAAAAGGACTTTCTTGATTTTCTGAATGGTGCTCACACACACACAAAAAAATCTGTCAGGAATGCTGAACTGTCTTATTTCAGTGTGTCTCTTTCTCCTTTTTTGCAAAAACTATTTTTTAAACTTAATCCAAGTTCAAATGTTTTTCAATGCCCCAAGGTTTAACTTTTTAGTTAGAAAAATAATCCACTGAAATACTTTCACCCAGCTCTGAAAAAAAGTGTGCCAAATACAGCTGAAAGAGGACCAAAAATGTGTTCTCTCTTAGATACTTTCCACTGCCCAAGTGAAAATGTGGAGATAACATCTAAGATTGCATCTTTCTTCCCTTCCCCTTAGCAAAAATGATTTCCTCTTAGTTTGATGCAAACTGGTAGCATTTTGGTGGTTTGTATTCTTTCATACCTTTTGAACCATAGAAGCTTTTAAAAACCTTTAATTTCTTTGTCTCTTGTCCGTGAAAGAGGTTAAATTATTCCTTATGACTTCTTCCTTGGGTAAAAGACTTACTGGTGGCATATCTGACAGATGGACTAAAATGCTGGACAGTGCTAACAGAAAGCAAAATCTGAACACAAGTCAGTTTAACCATCCTCAGGAGAAGCAGGCCATGCTCTGACCCCTGCTCAGTGACCATTAGCTCAGCAATCCCAAATTTGGAATACCTTCTAAACTGTAGGGCCCTATCCTAATGTTCTCGGGATCCTGCCACAATCCATCACAGCTAATTGTATTAACTTTCTCAATTTCATGCCATATGCTTTACTATTTCTGTAAGGGAAGTCAAGATTTCCAAAGGACAGCCTCTTAAGGTTGAATGCACTCAAAATCTTTTTTTTTTATTATTTTATCATTGTATCTCACTTAGCCTATCCATTTAATGATGTAGTCACATTGCCATCAGCAGATAACTAGAGAACTATTTTTCTCTGGCTTTTTCTTTGTCTTTCTTTTGTAAAACTCAATTAAACAGTGTTTTTCCTTTCATAGCTGAGAACCCTGCCCAATGACACGGCTGAAGTTAAAACTAGTTGAAAGGGAGTGAGAGCTTTTGTTGGGATCTGGCTGGATATCGTTGCTTAGTGGAAGGCAAAAGTGTTCTTACTTTTTCCACAAATACTTTACAAGGCAAGGAACTTTAAAGAGGAATGACAGCAAAAACTATTGGAAGATTAATGAGGATCCCTGCAGCCTGGTCTTTTATGGATCACCAGCTTTTCTTTCATCAGCTATATTTACTCAGCAAGTAAATCTACTGCTAAAAAAATATGAAAAGCTCTTCCACAAGCCTGCTTAAAGGTAAGAGTCCCTAAACAAAAGAGTTAACAGCATTCTACCAACAAAGAAAGCCCTGAGGGTGGGGAGGGGGAAAAAAACCCTTAAGGAAACCTTCATTTTGCCTGTCAATTAGTCATTTTGCTATTCACCATGCAGCTCCTGAACTATCTTTTCTCACAAGCGGAAAGAAAGCAACACGGGGTGGTTAATCATATTACCGCATTGATCTTTTATTAAGCAATATGCTGAACCTCTTGGACCGTTATTAAAACTAAAATGCATTTATGACATACAGCATGTATATCTAGCCTTTTGGATCAAAGTGTCTCCTGGCACTGTTACATCCTAATGAGGGGACTCGAGCCTGGCAAACTTTACATTTATCAGGGGAAACAAAATTGTGTGTATTGTACATTTTTAATGACTTGTCTCGGTCCTGATGTTAACTCATAATAAATTACATTTGTAACTTATTACAGCAAATGCAATTTGTAATGACACAAAATAGTCCATGGAAATAGCATTCTATTGACAGAATTTTCTCATGCATTTTTGCTATATTCTTGATGACATGGCGGTGATTCACACTCTATTAAAAACGATCATTCAAAACAGACCACTCCTATTTCAGGCCAAAAGCTCTTTCCTGTGCTCTGCTCATCAGTGGTGAATCTCCCCAACATAATAAAAGCTCGCTAATCACCGAGGATCAAGACCAGTGGGTAAATTAAGCTCATACCAAAATTTTAGCCGAAAGCTAGTCCCTTGGCTATGTCTGTATGAAGAAACGAAGCAGGGCCAGGGCATGGATTTAAGCAGGGAACTGTGATCATCTATACTCTATTCCATCCACGCTCGTAATTACCAGCGGGACCTCTGAGATGGGGCTGCCCAGGGCCGGCCAGCACTAGCCCAGGCTACTCTGGGCAGAGTCTGGGTGACAAGGTGGCCGGGACTGTTTGCAGGAATCAGTAAGTCCACCTTTTTTTTAGGAGGGAGGAGATAAAAAGCACGTTGTGCCACTTGATTTCAGGAGTAAAGAACAGGCCATGTCCTGTTTTATTTGTTAGTGTGGACGTAGCTTTTTTTTTGATTTCTGCCATACCTGGAAGCTACATATACGTTTGGTGATGTTGTCTGATTTTTAAAATCAGCTTTATACCTATTTACCCGTTCTTTCTGCAGTATTTTCCCCATAATAATGCTCACTATATAATTAGAGTTGGTTAGGGTTTTTTTTTTTTTGAACAAAACTTACTTGTAAAAATTAATAAATAAGCAGATAAACAGTTTCTGCCTAAGGTATTCCTCTGGGGAAAAAAATAAATCTGATTTTGTTTTTCTCATTTCTCTTTGAAAGAAAATATCACCATCAAAACACTTCAAATATAAAAATATTTTCATTTCTTCTTTTGAGTTTTCTCACATAAAATATGAGAAAACTGAAAATGTGACATTTTCATCACAAACTAAAACTTCATTTTCAAGCACAGCCATCAGCCAGGTGCAGAAAACCCTGCAGAGCACCAGGTTCCCCACAAATATGCCACCGGAAGATACAGAAGTTAGGTTTGTGTTTAGATCCCATGGTCTGTTATGGAGGACAGGTTATGATACTAGCAGAAAATCAGACAATGTGAGATAACCATACCAGCAGAGTTTGTACCATAACATGTCCAGTTCTATGACGTGGCTGGTGAGACTTATGTAAAAGCTGTGGTGATTTAAACATTTTTTTTGTTGTTCAAAATGTGCAACAGAAAGTACAATCAGAGAACCTTCTGTATTTTCTTCAAAGGCACATCAGAGCTTCTTTCCTCTCTAAACTGCCTTCAGCCTGCGCCACCCATAGATATGCACAAGTGTGCAAATGGGAGAAGAGGAGCAAATCAAGCACAGCCTGCTAGTTATGCATCAAAAGCAACTGAAACCAGACATTCGCGCAAGTTGATATCACGCTTTCCTATCATCCCAAGCTACCCTATAGGGATGCTTTCATTCCAGTTTTGCTCCTAACTTCAGTCCTATTCATAGGCAAGAAAGCCTTTAACATATGTTCATTGATGCTTTCAGTCTGAGGCAGCAAAGCCCGAGAAATAATACGGGCAAAGATTCAAACAAACACAACTCGGCAGCTACTCGTACAACCAGGCTGGGGACAGCACAGTCGAATGTGGTCAAGTCTGCTAAATCTCCAGCGTCTTGTGATTTTCTTTGTACGTCTATAAGAAAGAAGCAATTTCTCCATCAGTCTTTCGAGTGTGCTTATGTTTCCATCCCCAAAGACTTACTATCTAAGACACTGAGTCCTGGGCCAGCCCTGCCTTCTCGCTATGCACTACTATGTAAAACGCAGCTTTGGTCAAGCTAGGCTAATCAAAAAAGAGTAATTCAAGTGCAGCATATTCAAATGAACTCTGCAGTGAAAGAATGAGCCAAATGACCTTTTCGATAACAATTGCTAGCGAGTTATTAAGCGGCTGCGATGCTTAGGAGGAACATCGCTCAGGAATTCCTCTTCATTTCCACTGATTAGACTATTGGTTAAAAATACTCCGCAAACATTTAGGTGTGTTTTGACTTATGAATCACTGACTGCTTTTGTTAAAGTTTGGATGGATCAATAATTTTCAGGACAGAAGTGATGTGTGTGAACCTCACCCATGTTTTGAAACTACTTCTATTAGTCAATATTGTCAGTAAGTGGTTGGTCACCTAAGTCCCACAGTACTGATCCTAGTCCATGACACAGCTGAAATTACAGCATAAAGGGAAATAATCCTCTTTTTTGGAATACTTACATGTGTTAAAATATATGTAACTTTTGAAATCAGTAATAACCTTTACATTTTTCATGTATCATGTCTTCCAATGTCAGAAATCAACAGCAATCACAGGTTAGCATACATTTACCTGTAAATGTTTATGAAAATTTAGTTTGAGCACTCTGCTTCTGGTTACCCCCCAAAACACAGAAGAGACCCACTGCGTACTGCAGACAGGCCTGTACTCCAATTTTAACTTCTACAGATATCCAGTAAATTTTTTTTCTTAACAAAATACCACTGTTTAAATGTCTGGAAAATAAGACAATATTTGCTGAAGAAAATTCTATTAAATACTTATTGGTTTGTTCCCTTGACCCACATCCCCTTATTACCATTTTATTCGCTTTCACCTTTTGGATTTAGTTTTTATATTCTCAGATGATAACATCATATTTTAGATACCACCCTCACCATGGCCAATGTTATATAAAGACAATCAAACAGTAAATGAGAAAAAAATAGCACAGCATAATTACTCTCCACCTGTAAAGAAACTGAAATATTAAGTAACTTACTGCTGAACAAAATAGAAAGTTTTATTTTCTATTTCTCCACAACACCTTAAGCCTCAACTGTCCAAATGAACCAAGTTACGAGCCTAGTATTCAGTTCTCTCAAATACTGTTTCCCAAACAAAGTAAAACACAAGATCATGCATTTTGTTCTTCACATCTTCTGTCTTCTACAAAAACAACAGGTTTGTAATTTTTAGCACAACAGCAATAATGCCAGCAATAATAGTGCCATTGTATTTTTGATATCTTCCTTCTGTGAGCATTCTTTCTTTCTTTTTTTTTTTTTTTCCTTACTACCTATTCAAATCTAGTTTCTTGGTAATTCAGCTTGAATTTCGGCTCCGGGGTTTCCTATTTCTCGTCAGCCAGCCAAGCCTGCCATACAAGAGGAAACGAGGGGCGTGTTTAGTGGAAGCCCGTGCCATATTGTCGTACAAATGAATTACAGGGGCCAGCCTCTCACCGAGTCACTGAAGGGACTGTCGGGTTCGCTTGCAGTAGTCAGTAGGTTAATTTGCTAGGTAGCAGGCAGCGATCTTTAGCCTATTCCAAGGCTGCTGCTACGAAAAGAACACAATTTTTCAGGAGTAGCGGATGAAAGAGTATCTTATTCTTCTCTTATGAAAGCACAACCCAGGACAGCCAGACAAATACTGTAGCTCTCCTGGAACAGTGTAGTTGCCTGCTAATATAGCAGGAATTTGTTAGATATATGACGTGCAGATATCAGCGTAGGTCTATGCACCGGTCGTTGAAGGCTACCAGCTCTACAGGTAACACGACCTTTGTCAACTTGAAGGTCTGGCCTGCTGAAGCTGGATTCCCCCATTCTCTACTGGCAATCTTCACCTGGATTGCAGATTCAGTTTAGTCCAAACCAAAATCTAGCTGTCTTGTCAGTTTGAATCGCCTCAAAGTCTATGTCTGTTCCAGCAAATAACTCAGCATTGGGGAATGTTGTGAAACACTGGTTATTTGCACTATTAGAGCAGAATCTGGCCGGGTCAGCTAGCACTTTCCTAAACAATTCCTGGGCATGGGCAAGTGCAATTCCCCATGGGCAACCCGGATGTGGCTGCCTGATCTGGTGGTTCAGCCAGCTGAGGGGTGGGATACAGAATCTACCCTACCAGATGACCAGTGCCAGAAAACAGTCACAGACATGACTTACCAAGACAGGCTTGGCCAAAGTGACTAAAAAACACTGCCAGATCCAGAAAACTGGGATCTCCTTATTGTGCTCTCCGTATGCTGTGGGTAGTCCTCCCTCACAGGTAGGGAACAGTAGCAAAGGACTACTGCATCACCTCTAACATCCTTGAGTAGTGAGTATGTACTTATGGGTCTCACAGCATGGTTCCGATCTTCCTCAAGATGACCTTAAGAAATTCTCACCGTCTCTGTCAGAGACTTCAAAAGCTTAACAGGACGTCTACCTTCCTGAGCCCTAATACTGAAGAACTACAGCACTTCTGAGCTTTATGCTTGTTGGACTTTCCAGCAATACTTATTTTGCACCCTATAGAATAGCTTTACCTTTCAAAAGGAACACAGACAAAAAAAAAAAAAAAAAGTTAATTTAATCAAACTATCAAGAACTTTAGTTCGGATCATCAGTTCTGCAGAAATAGTACAGACGCTGCTTCAAAGTCCTATGAGATCCTGGTGGCAAAACATGGTCTGGGCTAGCATAAGTGAGCTAGAAAACAGGTGTGAAATCCCTGATTAGTAATAAAATTGGAAAGAGTAACCCAAAGGAGTTACAAGGCTGAAGGGAGAATTTCAGCAGCCCTATTACAAGCTGAACTTACACTAAAATGCACCATCCTTTCAGGGACAAAAGAAAAAGAGAGTGAGTTAGACCCTTTATGCCACTGAATTGTAGTTCTCCTGATCTATTAAATTGTGTCCTCTTTTAAAGTTATACAAACAAACAAGTAATCCCAAACTTCTCACTTCTGGTCCCTTTGCAGCCTTCCAACTCAAAAAGGTAGAATGTATTTTCTTAAAGTTTTGTGAGGAGAATGTCATCCCATGGTGAACAGTGTGAACACCAAATTTCATCCCAGTCTTAATTTTTATAGCCCATTTATAAATCTTTGAAATATAGGTTTGTAATGGAAATACTGACAGACCCTTAGCAACAGTGCTACTGTAATAAGATTTGTCATTTATGATTAATTGAGGACAGTCTTAAAACATCTTTTCTAAAAGCATCTTCTTTCCATCTGCTTTATTTCCCATAGAGCTATATCAAAAAAATAAGTTCCTTAATTTTGTCAAGTGCCGGAGACATTCTGCTTATTTACCCTTAATGATAATTCAAACTTCTGACATGTAATAATTTTCTGTGTGTCGATTCAATCAAACTGATTTTATTGAAACCTCACAAAAATAGGGTCTAGGAATCTGCAGTGTTTTTAATAATGTATTTCAAATAGCTGTATTATTTTTAAATCTGTACAATACAAATGGTTTTAAAATAGATGTGTGTCTAATTACATGATTGAACAAGGAATATGAAACAAAAAAAGACTGGTTAGTTGAAGACTATTTAAAAAAAATGTTTCATTCTAAATGTTTCACTTAGTGCATTAATACCACTTTGTGAATGCAGTTCGTTTACTCTAGTGTAATTGAATTTGCTTGTTAATCTGTTTCCAAAAGGTGTTTAGAGATACAGCTGTACAAGCAAATGGAATCTTACAAAAATGAATATTGATGAAGATTCAGATTTCCTTGTTCCCAAAGGAATGTTAAAATTTTACTCTAAATCTTTAGAAAGATTTTTTATCTTGCTTCTTGCGTATATTAGTGATGTGGGCTGCTTATTAATCAATGTTTAACAATGTAATTACAGCTGGTTTTAGTCTTACCAGATAACACAGATTAATAAATGACCTGCAACTAGTGAAGTGTGTAGAAAGGGTAATGAATTCCTTCCATCAGCACATTAATTTATTAGTAATAAACAAAGAGTATGATGAATTAGAAGAATTTGTAGAGTTTCTGAATATTGCAACGAAATTTCCAGATGAAAGCATTTAATCATGCAGTTTTCATTCATTTATTTCACTTTGCGTGCTATACTGTGCAGGGATTTGCTTTTCTGAGCCGCATTAAGCAGTCCGTTGAAAGCTAGTTTTCCCGAGTTTTATATCGGTTCACATTGATTCGGCTCATACTGCTACGCACCAATTTTACCTGTCACTGAAGGTGGTGTAACTTGGACGTGAACTAATTAAATTATTTCCATATAGCAAAACAACTTAATGCAGCTGAGCAAAGCGCTGCCGAATTAGCCCTGTCTCTACACCGGCAGTAGCTGCGTGGAATTCCTTTGGAGAACGATACGCGGTTGCAGGTAGAAGGAAGAAGTTGTAGAAGCCGCCTGATTCATGTGACCTAACTGTCAGTTAAATGAGGTTATCGCACACATCTGCATGCTAGAGAGACATAACAGTTAAAATCACAAGCAAATGTCATTTTAAAATAATCTTGTTATTTTAGCCTCCTTATGAACTCTTCTGGTTTTCCATTATTTGGATACAGACACGCACCTTTTGAAATCAAAGTTGCACCTTTCTGAGAGTTGGATAATTACCTAAAAATAGCACAACTGAAGGTGAGGAAACAAGCTGAGTTGTGGATAACACACCATGCTCAATGGCATCGTCAGAAATTAAATCAAACAGTAATAAAAACTGTTTATGTGACTATCACAGTATCCGCAGTGACAACCTGACACATCCCTCTGCACAGCACAGCAGCCTCCCCTTTTTGTGGCTTTACTCCTCTCACTCTCCTGCCTTGAGCTGTCCCTCTCCTCGGTTCAGCACAGAAGGTGGAGGTGGAGGCAAGCTGTACTCTTTATCTTCTCTCACACCTCTCATTTCTCCAGCACAGCCTTGAAACAGAGCCAGAACAGTGAGCAAGTGGAGTCACGTAGATCTGCCGTGCCCTTAGGTGAGAGCGAGTGCTCCCTGGGGACAGGCAGTACTATATCTCAAGGAGGAAAGCGGTTCTAACATCTCCAGTCCCGCTGTAGGTTACTGTCTCAACCGCATGGCAGATTTCCTCAGGAACAAGTCCCAGCCTCCTAGCAAAATCAGATTGGTGGGAAGCTAATGGGAGAAGAGGTGGAGAGAGAGCTCTCCATTCCCAAAATAACCTGCAGAATTCTTGTTCCAAAAAAAAAAAAAAAAAAAATCTAATATTATAGAGAAACTTGATGTTGTAGACTTTTTTTTGTATCTATATAAACGCAATTTGAAAGATTTAAGTGGTATGACATCATAAGGTAAAAATCTGCACAGGTGCATAAAGACATTAACTCCAGGAGCTCACATCAGGTAAGGCTCAGGCTCACAGCACTTAGTAATCAGAAGCGTGTGCAGAGGACTATTAGAAGAGCTCAGAATCTACCGTGCTTTGACCAACATCCAGCCCTATTACCTATGTGCGTCTAAATCCTGCGCTGACTTCTATGAGAACTGCAGAGATGGAAGAATTGCAGCAGCGGCTCTCAAAGTGACACAGTGACAGAAGCATATCCAGGGGGAACCTGAGGGCATGTCTAAAGGGATTTTGCCAGCAAAAATCACTGGGACTGTACAAGGCATGCCTAAAAATATGCATAGATTTCAGTAGGTTAGAATATGCTGTAATGAATTATGTAACTGGCATGAATCCTTGCCAAAAAGCCCCAACTAGCATAATGTTGTTGCAATTATGTCAATTCACAGGAGATAAGGGACTGGCCCTCCGTACACGGTATTGCATATGTGAAACTATATTATATCTACATTCCATTTATCTATGACTATTGAATTTATGAGGAAATTATGTATGTAGACACATACATATGCATATTTTACAAATAAATGTACTGAAAAGACTCAGTCTGAAGAGATACAGTACAGTACTTGCTTTGAAAGAAAAGCATCTTAAATTGATCTCCGAGTGAATCCGAATTCAGATGAGGCTCTTGCCAGCTGACAGCAGTTACTCACAGGTACAGTAGAGGCAGTGCAGACTTAAAGCTACGCACTGATTTCAGCTGGAAGGAACGTGACAAACGATGTTATTTTGCTGAGCCTGATTAAGCACCTAAACCCTAGCTTAATTATGCCGCAGCTGGTTACATGCAAGGCATACTCTATGGCAGGACAAAGAGGCTGCAGTAACACTGGAGCCCGACAATCGCTGTGTCTGCCTGAGAGAGGAAAGCCTTTGCGCAGGCGTGCCAGGAGATCAGCCTTCGAAGCACCATCTTGCAAATCACAGCAAGAGGCAAAGCCGGGGGCAAGCTGGGGGAAGGAAGGGTGGGTTGGGACAGGGCTGCAGAAGGCCGAGGCTGAGACTGGTCCTGCAGCCCACCAGGCAGCCTTGGGAGCATGCCATAATTTTACAGCCCCCCATCCTCTCCCCCTCCCCGCCCCGAGCACTTATGGGACCATTGAGGACATTTTGAGCCTACCAAATCAGAAAGACACGAAGGTGACTTAGCTCGCTCTCAGCCTGCCATGCCCCTTGACTGTAAATTGGAAGAAAGAGGCGTGCTATGGTTTTGTTGTTTGGGTTTTTTTGTTTTGGTTTTTTTTTTTTTTTTGTGGAGCAATATTCATTGAGAGCTCTGTGCCCGTTTTGGGGAAAAAACAAACTCCCACTACCCATATGGGATGATTAGGAAGATATATGTTATCACTGAAGAAGGAGAAAGTAGCATAGAGTTTTTTGCCCTGGAATTCAGGAAGCTGATCTGTGCTGAAATGTCTTTGGCAGATGCCCTGGTCTAGAAGACTACCGGTTTTGTTTGTTTGTTTGGTTTTGTTTTTTTCTTAACACTGATAGTTCAAGTAGGTAAGTTGATTTCTTACTGTGGGGCTCACGATTGTAATACAGCAGTTATAGAAGTTTGCCTGGTAGTTTGCATGCTAATAAAATATGTGAAAAAAATACAAAATCATATTACCTCACAGACAGCATAAATCTAAATTCTTTGTTTTTAAGGTTCAGTCTGCCAGCTACACTAATCACTTCCTTTCATGCAACATTATTTGAATATTTGGTTATAATTGAAAATGGGATAAAAAACAAAATTAAAAAGCAAAGGGAAATAGAAGATACTGCTAATTCATGTATTACAGTTGCCTTTTATTTTAATGTTTTGGATCATACTACTAAAAAGGGAAAAAATAAAATGTCAGATAAAATGACACAAGATAGTCTGTTGAGTCTCCCCAAAGATGACTGTTAAGACCTAAATAATTACAGAGTGCGAGGTAGACATCTGTCAAGAATTCCAGTCTGGCTATGAAATGGAAAACAAAGTGCATTAACAAATAAATGGTTGATATCATCATAAAAACAAGCAAATTATAGGATACTCCAAGATACCTACTATGAGTAGCAAAGTTAAATATATTTATTACCTATTGTAGAAGTCGTAGACAGTGATGTGGCAAAAGATAATTCAGGTTAGCCATGATTAAGTAAGGTTATGCAGTGGATTAGAAACCCGACCTCTAAGCAACTGGGCAACGTAATGACAGATGAATTACTGTAGACCATAGCTATGTTATTCACTAGGAAGAAGAGAAGGGAAAAAAAGAACTATTCAATCACATTGATGGGCTTTAAATTTATTGCAGCCACTTAAGAGAAAGACCTAGACATCACTGGCAACACTACAGCTCAGTGACAACTGCTTATTGTGCCATCATTGTGGGGGAAAAAAAAACAAAACACTCCCCCCTCAAAAAAAAACCAAAAATCCAATAGAAAAAACAAACCCATAAAAAACAAACAAACAAACAAAAAAAAAACCTGCCTACTCCAACAATAGATATAAAAAAAAAATCAATTATGTTCTTGAAAAAATCAATGTTCAAAAAAGAGCCCCCACTGCATAAGTTGACTCTGCTTACTGCTTACTGTTCAAATCACCTCCTCAAGAAAAACATGTACAATAGGACAAATAAAGGATTTCTTGAAATGAAGTGTTTTCCTTCTGAAGGAGCTTTAAAGATACTTAGTGTTTACCTAAGAGTGTCACTCTCATTCAGCTTGAGTAGCACCTAACTCTCACCTAGATCAATGGAACCACTTACAAGAGGGAAACATTATCTGAACAGAGGCTTTAGGCAGGAGACTACTAAGAAATTACTTGGTAACTGTATGCGAAATAATAATAATAATAATAATACTTAAAAGAAAGGACCTACTTAATGGTGACTGGGGGGAAATTATCCATTTTGTGATGCACATTATCATGGATACAGAGATAGCTAATTTGGTGGTGTGAGGGACAGGAGGGGTCCAGAGGCGGTGTTGCGATACTGTGCTTTATTTCTGTCTGCATTTACTGATCCAGGCAGGTGTTAGCTTGCCCTTTAGGGTCAAATATAGCAAAACCTTTTTTCTTCATTATGCAGTCATGTAGCTTAATTTTACAGAGGATTTGCATCACCCCTGCATTTGTATTACAAGATTATTACCCTAGATAAACCAGAGTTGACTGTATAAAGACAGTTTGTTAGGTACTTCTATTAACCTTTGTCACACTACAGTAAATACTAAAGAAATCACATCCCGAAACTACAGTTGGCAAATTCAAGTCAAAAGTAAACGTGTTCTGAATAAAGCGCTACTTACCTGTGACACTCACTATCACACGAACTTCCACATTTAAAGGAGATAAAATGAAGTATGTAAAGTCTTGTGATTTAGCATATCTGCTAAGCATCAACGATCTTAGGATCAGACTTCCACAAATTAGTATGTGTATTACTTGTCAGAAATCTGGTTTACTTGCAGTGGATAATGAGTGATCAGCTTTGGGGAGAGGTAAATCTACAGGATAGATTTACCAGGACAGAAGTGGCAGTATATGTACATGGCAACTTGACAGAGTATGAGAATATGTGAAAGATGGCAAAGAGGGAAATCTGCAGAGGGTTGTACTCCTGGGGGATGTGATTCTTAAATTATTCTACTTCAAGGAACACCTTCTCCCATACGCTTTGGCACCTTTCCTGTCAGTAGTGATGCTCCACATGACTACACTTCCTGGATCTAGAGGTGAAAGCACTGGAATTCCTGCCATTGCAATCTGTAGTTTATCTTTCAGAACTAAATAAGGGTTATTGCATCTGTTCTTTTATCCTTCCCCCTCCTACCTCCTAACACAGAAGGGAGATTGAAAGGACAGATTTTTTAATTATTTTTTTTCCCCTTCCATGCTCTTTCACAGAACCATAAGGAAATTGAGAGATTGAGGCTGACTGTAAGAAGAGGTAATATATGGAAACAGGAAATCTACTGGGTCTGATTTTTCACCTCAGCTGGGCTGAAAGAAGAATCTACGACTGTCACAGATGGAAGTGATCAGATGTCACTTGTACTGAGGAAGAACAGGAAGATACTAACCTCACTGGAACATATTGCTAGAGTTTATCTACTACTTACAACTAATTAACTAAAATAAAAATTAGCTACCCTTATGATCAGGCTCTTCTGTGCGCAATTTTTAGTATGACAAACATCCTAGGAAAATTGAAACTTTGAATCTTATACTGAAGTCAACAATGTGCTTATGTCTGTGGTTACTTCTTGTTGCACCTGGGCACAAAGGCATCACTTTAATTCATAGGTGAGCAACGGAAATCATCTCCTTTTAGAATATCTCCAGATGCTATTGCAGGATGATGGCACTGGTTTGCTCTGCTCAGGCTTCCCAGGGGAAGGTCACAATGAGATATACTGAAGAGTGATCAACACAGAGACAGTATATTCTCCAAAAGCTCTTGGTCCTCAGTAAAACAGCTTTAAAATTCAGATTTATCAGGGGAAGCAGTCTTACAGGACCCAGATGCAGCATAATTTTGGGCCAGCAAAGAGTACAACTCTTTGCTACTGTTCCTTGGGAAAGGCAGAGGCATTTCATGTTCACGTATGCATTTATCGTGCATTTATTTGTATTGTTCTATAGAATGTATCTCATTTCCATTAAATGGCAAGATGATACACCATCTTATCTCTATTTCTGTACAGTGTTTTTCAAGTTTATTGAAAATTCATAGATTCGAAAAACAGATTCTAAGTATCTATTTAGCACAGTGTATAACTTTAAATCCCCTGAGAGAAAATTTGACAGTGAATTATTATTATCATTCTGATGTATGTGAAGACTTTAAAGTGTGAAGCTTTATAGCACTATTTTTGATTTGTGCTAACTAAAAGGGTTTTTTAAAAAAAAAAAAAAAACAACTGAAATTTCAACTACAGAAAGGACTTTTTATATGACGATGCCTTTCAAACAAGCCAGTCCCAATTCTCTACAATTTCTTTATGAATCAGTAATATTTATCTAATGCATTGCCTTATTTACTATAGTAGAGCTAGTCTGACTTATATGTCCACCAGAAGATCTGAAATTGGCACCGTACAGAAATTTCATCTCTGGTCAAGATTTGGAACGCAAGTGCTATTACACCTCAAAGACTAAATGCGAATTCTCATATAATGGTTTATTATACACATATTACTTAAAAGTCAAGCATCATGATCCCACTGCATTTTTATATTAAAAATTCTACAAAAAATCATTAAAAATTCAGCAAAAGTTGTACAAAAATATGTACTGCGTACTTCATAGAAAATCGTGTGCACAGGTAAGGGATTGCTAATGGATTGTTTAGATTATGACCACATATTATCAAATTCAGGTTTAAAAAATCTTCTTCTGTTACTTAAGCCTAATCTCCACTTTTACTACTGTAAATCACAGTTCAAATGTTTTTGGTCAAAACCAGTTTTGAGGGTCATTCTTGTGTGGACAGAATCAAAACTTAATATAATTTGCATAAACTATGTCTGAGGCGAACCTTCAACACCTTTTTGAAGCTTTTCAGATTTTGCTTCAGCCCTGCACAGAATAGCCAAGAAAGAATGTTTAAATCCTGCAAAAAGGGAATCTGCGAAGACAGAATTTTCTAACTACTTTCAAACCATGCTCATTTCCTTATGTGTGCTTGTATAGCCTTAGAATTCATCCCGTATTTCTTGTATGACACTTTCGGATCCAGTTATGTGGTGGAGATAGAGTTAAGCAATTTTAAGGGGAAAATTCTTTAAATATTTCTCCAAAGTCTGCTTAGACTATTACAATTCTTTATAGGGAAGCTCGGCTAGTATCAAGCTACTTTCTGTAAGGGAAGGTGGGTTGTATTGAGAAAGCCATTCTAACAACACACAAGTTTGAATAAAAGGCAGAATCTGGCCTACAGATTTTGAGTAAGAAAAAAAGGACAGAACAGAACAAAGCAAAAAAGTAGCATTAGTATCTTTGATTACATTGTTCCAGTTAACTGTTTACTTTATGATGTCTGAATTGTAACACATTGAGTTGAATGAAGTTCCCAGTTGCCTTTTTTTTATTATTTTTGTCTCAGAGACTTTGATACCAAATCTGAGGGTTATGGTCCATTTAGCTTGAGTGTTTTGGTTCAGTTGTAATATTTCTCTTTTCTGTTTTTGTTTGCAGAAGATCCAATGCTCAGCTGGATGAGATGCAATACAGGGCTGTGCATCCTACAGAACACAATGAAATATCAGAAAATTCTAAAAAGAAGCAGAGGAAAAGGAAAAATCAAATCCACTAAAAGGGATTTCAAATTCTGAGCCAATTTCACAAAGATTTAAAGTGTAAGAAGCACAACTAAAAAACCACACTGTAATATACCCTCTCAATGTATATGGATTGTTTTGGTATATCTGTGAAGATATCTGTGACTGTTTCAAGGAAGCAGTACATACAATATGTCATCTTTAGCTAAATTTATGATTATCAGGGACACAGAGCATTTAAAATGAGTTGAGCAAGAAGAGAAATATACACCTTTTGTTTTGAAATCTCGTATTTAATTTCTTTATACGCTGTCATGTGCACATATCTTCTCTGTGTCGTTAATATATTTACGTAATTTTAAGTATCCTTATATGTGTACAGACCCTATACACATATTATACACATACCATATTAGATTGTATAACATAGTTCAATATAGCCTGTATAAATGCAAGTGATGATGAAAATAAGTATCTGGCCTAATACTATATGCAGGACATGGATATATCACATTGGCACTTGAGCCTTTCTCCTGTCAATTTGTTTGTTCATTTAGTAAGTTCCTGCATTTTCCTGAACAGGGTCATTCAAAATCTCAATACAAATAACTTTTTTTTTTTTTTTAATACATTCTGTATGTTAAACATTGTCTTTTTGGGTTCATGATGTTGTAGTGAAATGCCTCCAGTTTATGCTAGGAAATTGTAGAGGACTAACTAGGTTGAAGACTTCCTACATCTGCTTTAATCACTGTTACAACATATGCTACATGAAAACTAACTTTACCTATGAAAACTTGCAAGGAAGTTACAAAATACCTGCACGTAAATATTTAAAACAGAATAGTCTTTTTAAAGAAGATAAGCAAACTCGCTGTTTGGTACAGCTCCGCTTTCTGAGTACGCACGTATGAGGATGGCAATGACAGATGAGAGGGGACGAGAGAATCAAGAGCGCTTACTTTGCCTACACTCATCATGGTATCCAGAGTATCGAAAGAGCGTTCTCAATGAAATGCAAAAAGTGTCATATTCTAAGCCGTGAGTATTAATTATTCAGCATGTGAAAGGAATGCAGTGCATTTTTGAGGCTACCTCCACACCGTTCTCAGAAGTAACGAGGAGACCACACCAAAAGTGCTCAAAGCCCGGAGTACGGTGGTTGTTTATCCGACGATGCTGAGCATATTATTATTGCTAATCCTAATTTTGCTTTATCTAACTAAAGGTCCCATAAACAACATCCCCCTCCCCCAGTTTAAATCTCCGTGTATGGCATAACATTTTCTGTACCAGCGTCCCCATTTGCGCAAGGGTCTTTTCGCATCCTCGCATAATCTTGCCGCCGAAGTGCAATTACACCCCCCGCGCTCCGCTGCCTTCGCCTGCTTCCGAGACAACGATCACTCATCCCGTTCACACCGCCTTTCCATCCCCCGAAAGGACGCGGCGATGCACTTTTAACACAGCTGTACGAAACCCGCGCCGCGCAGCATCAGCCGCGGGAAGGTGCGTAGAGTTAGAGGCAGGGGCCGGGCGGGGGCTCCGCGGGGAAGGGGGGGTTGTCGCGGAGCGGGGCCGCCGCGGGGGCTGCGCGGTGCCGTCCCCGGCGCGGCCGGGGAGAGGAGCGCTGCCGGCGGGGGACACCGCGGCCGTCGCACCGCCCTCGGCCGGGGAAGGGTAAGTTTTTGTGCCGCTCCGTTGTTTCACTCGCCGCAGGAGCGGGGGTGTGTTTGGGGAAGGGAAAAGGGCGGGATGGGGGCATAATTGGATCCCCGGGAAAAGCACTCCCGGGCTCGGAGTGACAAAAGAGATTTGGCAAGTTTCTCCCTCGCTTTTTTTTTTTTTTTTTGCTTTTTTTTTTCTTCTTCTTTTTTTTCCTTCTCCTCCTATTTAAATTGTGTCATTGTTAGCAGATTACCTTCGCTTCAGGTTACAGCCGGCGGGGAGGGGGAGAAGCAGCCGCCCCTTCCCCCTCAAAATAAGTTCTACGTTGGCTTTAACCTGTTCGTCGTATTTGGGGAAAACCAGAGACGGGGGACGGGAAAACCCGAATAAAACAAAGGGACGGGAGCGCCCGGGCGACGTCAGCCCTGAGGAACTCGACTTTAGGCAGAGGACTGCCTCGGGCCACCACCCCGCAGCTCCTGCCGAAGTTTCCCTTTGGGTGGCAGCAGCCCAGGTACGCGCTCGGCTCGGCCGGACCACGGCCGGGGGCAGCGCCGGGACCCTCCCCCGGCGGCGGCTCGGGCTGGAGCTGGGCCCCGGTCGGGACCCCCTCTCCCTCCCTGCCCCGGCACGGAGCGAGCAGACGGCAGCAGCTGGGGCCGCTCCGCTCCGCTCGCCCAGAGGACAAGCCGGCCGGCCGGCCGACTCCAGGCGTGTGGGGCAGCCCCCGGGTGCCGGCCGAGCCCGCGCCCCACACCCGGCTCCCGGCTCGGCCCCTCCGTCCGTCCGCCCTCGCCCCGCGCACAGCCCGCGGCTCCCCAACACCGGCGGCAACCCGACACCGCCGCACGCTCATTGGGCGGTACCGCCGACCCCGCCCCCTCGGCCTCGACGACTCAGGCGCCGGCTCGGCCCGCCGGGCGCCGAGAGTGGCTGCTGTTTGGCCGGCGGTCGCCGTCAGTCAGGTTGAGGGACGGGCCGCTCTGCCGCTGCGGTCCCGCCCCCTCGCCCCGATTGATATTATCGGAGCGCGGCGCGGGCGGCCGGGCTGCAGTCGGGGCTGGCGGGCGGCCGGCCCGGTGCGGGAGTCGGGTAGCGGCGCGGAGGAGGAGGCGGAGGAGGAGAAGAAGAAACAGGAGGAGGAGGAGGAGGAAGAGAAGAAGGAAGAGAAGGAGGAGGAGAAAGGCAGCCGGGAGGGAGGGAGCGCCGAGCCACAGACTAGCAGAGCAAATTCTCCACCGTCCTCGAGCACCCACCAAGCGGCGGCAGCGGCAGTGTCTTAGAAATACATAGCTAGAAATATAAAAATCACCCCGCTCCCGCACCATGGTTTTCCAAAGTCGGCTCCCCTCTTGGATTATTTTGTGCTCCGTCTGGCTGTTCCGCTTTGCACGCACGGGGGAGGCACAGGCTGCGAAAGAAGGTAAGGTGATGCGGGAAACAAAAGTTTGGGCTTATTTATTGCTTTTTGCACGCGAAGTCTGTGTGGTGGCTTCGCGGAGGACCTGCTTGCCACTGCCAGCTGCTTGCTAACCCCCCCCCCCCCCCTTCCGCACCCCCCCTTTAAAAAATAAAGACATTTTTTTGGTTGAGGTGGGAGGGAGGAAAGAGCGAGGCATTCGCTGGGGGGCTGCGTGGGTACGTGTGAGAGACCGGGACAACTGCCTCTGCTCTCAGGGATGAGGTTTGCGAGGCGTTTACACGTGATGAAAAGGCAGGGGGCTGGGGAGGCAGCCCCCGGCCCGGGGATGTGTGCGGGGGAGCCGCACTCTCCGGTGGCAGCCTGCTCACTCCCGACCAGGTGTGGGGAGGGCGACTTACCTCGCTGCTCCCGGGGAGGGGAGGGGGGGGATCGAGTTTCAGGGCTCGGGACGTTTTTTGGGGGGGGCACGGCAGAGGACGGTGTGGGGCTGAGGTTGCGGGGCAGCTCCGCGCCGCTGCCTGCCCACTGCCGGGGGGGGGGGGGGGGGGGGGGGAGGGAAGGAGGGGGGCTGCAGCGCTTCGGCCCCGCGGGGCCGTGCACAGACCGTGGGAAGGAGCATCGGGGTGCAGTTTTGCACCTCCCGGCCGTGCAGGCTGGGCATGCATTTTAGAGGGTACGTGCATCCTGGTGTCGTGTCGCTACAATGCGTGGGCTCTCCCCCGGCATCGCCGGGGAGAGGGAGAGGTATAGGGATGGATGTTTTACACGATCCGCGTATCGCAACGGGGCTTCCCGATTCCCATCAATCCAACACTGGTATCTGTGTAAGGCGAACCCCGGACATTTGTTTCCCTCGCGCACAGAGAGAAAACAGGCAGGTTTTTATCAGAGACTGGTGGAGGTGTATAAAATCAATTCACAAAGTCCATCTGGGAATCTCTTTTCTCACGCTGAGGAAATCCGAAATGATTTACAGGAGCGCCCTGCTCGCGTTTGACAGCCAAAGGCGAAGGTCCGTCTTCCATCTTCGGGGGGGGGGCATACGACAGGGAAGGGGGAGTCAGGGTCTTTTTCGGTGTCTCCGCATATGTATGCGTTTGGGGGTTCCCCCCCTCAGCTGGACACGCCAATATTTTTAATCAAACCGTTGGCATATGCAGTAAAATACCATTTCGAGCTTGTAACTGGATCTTAAAGAAATCCCTCAATTAAAATGTCCTCTGCCCCTAAGAGAAGGCGGCGATGGCGAGGTTCGAGAGGGAAAGAGGAGAGAGCCTTTCCTTAGCAGCGTTGCCAAAGTTTATTTGGAAGGGCCGTAAAGCACGGAGACCCCCGCGCGGGGAGTACTAACGCGTGGCCGTGGGGTGGGGAGCGGAGAAGGGCAGGGAGGCAGGCAGGGAGGGAGGGAGGCAGGCAGGGAGGCAGGGAGGGTGCGGGCTGCCTGCCCCGCTCTGCCCTGCAGATTACACCGCGATCGGGGCTGCGCCGGTGCCTCCCGGCGGTAGTCTGCCTCGTGTCTGTGTGTGTAATACGTGTGTGGATGTGTATATATATGCATCTATACATGTAAGTGCGTGTGCATAATTGCGTGTGTGTTTGGGGAAAATCAACCTAGCCAAAGGAGGGTCAGGAGGGGGCGAGCGGCAGACGGGGATTGATAGCGGCTACCTGCTGCAAGCACGGAAAACTCCCGCGGAAGAAAGAGCGAGGAGGGGGGTGGGGGGTGTGTGGAAGTAACTTTGCAGCTTTTCCCCCCGACCCCCGGCCTCGCCGAAGGGCCGGTGGCGGCAACAGTCCCGCGTGGTTTCCCGCCGCTCCCCGCTGGGTACGGAAGAGGGATGGGGGAGGCTAAAAAGTTTTCCGAGTTCCCTTTCTGTAGCTGTATAAACGCCGCGGTGAGATGCTGGAGAGGATCGGGGCAGGGTCCCGCCTGGCTCTCCAAGCGAGGGGGTGACCGCGTTACCTGCGGACCCCTCTGCCCCCGCTGCGCCCGGGACCCTCCGGGAGAGCGCAGAGGCAGGGACGCTGCGTCCCGGTCCCCGTCCCCCCCCCGAGGGTGTGTGTGTGGGGGCCCCATCCCTGCGCCCTGTGGCTACGAGCCTTCGGGGACCCGTCCCGTGGCGCTGACCCCCCAAAACCGGCGGGGGGTGTGTGGTGTGTGTGTGTGTGGAGGGGGCGACCGCGGTACTGCCGCTCGGCCGCCAAAGCCGCTCCTCAGCGCGGAGGCGCGGCCGCCTCCTGCGCGCAGCCCCGCGTAGCGCCCGGGGCGGCTGCGCGGCTGCGGTTCCCCGCGGAGGCGAGAGGCCGCTGCTCCCCCCGCCTGCGCGGCGTCCCGCGGAGCCCCTTCCTTCCCCGCAGCCGCCCCCCCCCCAGCGCTTTCGCCCGCCGGTTTTACGCCTCTTGTCCCGCCGCGCCGCGGAGAGGGGCCCCGAGCGGTGTCTCCCCTTAGCGCGGAGCGCGGCCCGCTGCGCACCCGCGGAGGCTGGCGGCGGGGTGCGCGGAGCACGCCTCCTTCCCCCCCCCCCCCCCCCCCCCCCGAATCGCTCCGCAACCCGGGCTGGGGGCAGCGCACCGGCCACCGGCCTGGAAATTTGTTCCCCGGTAACTTTCGGTGCCAGAAGGAAACGCCACCTTTTCTTTGCAAAGGGTGTTTGCAGTGTGTGTGTGTGGGGGGGGGTCTGTCTGTTTGTTTGTTTGCTTGTTTGCTGTCTTTGCATTCTGGGATGAGCCCGCCGGTTACTATGTGATGGGGAATTGCTGCCAAATAAAACATATCATGAACTGCAGCCACGGGACATTGTGCTGGTGCTGAAAAGGTTAAATTCTTCGTGGTACGTGGTTTTTGTTGGTTTTTTTTGTTTGTTTGTTTGTTTGTTTTTTTTTTTTTCCCCAAGATCACTATAAATGTTCTTCTTTAACAAACTACCACGTACACCACCTGCTTTTCTATCGAAAGTGTCACAAAGGAAAGCCCATTGAATACAAGCTTAATGAAATAAGCAGGTAATCTTTCTAGGCAGAGACTATCAAACTTCCTTAATGAGTAGTTCCACTTTATTACTGAAATACAGGCCTGGAAGCTACCGTTTTGTGTTCAGATAGTACTGTATGAACCTTTGAATAACTTTTTTTAGTCATTTCACCTTTCTAGTAATTCACTGAAATTTCATCTTAAATTCTACTAGGAGAAAGGGCCAAAGCCAGAATTATAACTATTTCAAAAACCCTGACAAAAGTTGCTTCAGGTTACAGCCTTAAATCGTACATTGAAATATCAGTACTTAAATGCTGTGTAGAAAGTTATAAGTAGCTTTATAGCTAAAAATATACTGAATAGATTTAAATTAGAAATGTTACCTTTTATTTAATCAAACAGGAGTATGAAGTTAAATGTGCAGCTTTGAAGAAGGAATCTTCAAAGTTTACCAAACCTAGATATATGGTTCATCACTCTACAGCTTTGACTGTTTGAAAGAAGCTATTACGGCAAATTATTTAACTTTTTTTTTTTTTATATCACAGATTAACGTATGTACCATTTGAATGTCTTACAGCAACTTACAATAATATGCTAAGAAAGAAGCATATAGCTATAATGGAAATGTAAGACATAGAAATGTATGTTTGGAGGTAACAGCACATCAGTAATACAACCTTCAATATGTACTGTAAAATATGTAAGACTTGGTTTATTAGGCTGTGATTAACCACTTTCGGAGACGGGGTTACATTTAGCTGAAAATAATTGCAGTGCTACTAGAACTGATGTCTTTCTGTATAGAAATGTCACTGGGGTATAATGACATGAAGATTTTAGTACGCCATTACCATAAAGTGAATTAGTCTGATTTTGTGTATGTAGTATTTTGTGTATGCAAAGTGTGAGGTAATTGCAGAGTCTTTTATTTTCTGGATTCCTGGTTGTCATTTGTTTACAGAATTACTGCTTTATCACCTAAGGGACATATTTTTTTTCTTTCAAACTGAAAAAGGCCATTACTTTTGCAGTGTGACTCCCAGTAAGGTATAGACTAGTCCTGTCTAAATCAGTTTGGAAAAGTGTTGAAATGTTGGTGTGTATTTGTTTGCTCATTGTAATAACCAGCACATGGGAAATGTCCTTCTTATGACAAAGGAGAAGATGAAGGGAGTGTGCATCTTAATGACTGATTGGTAACACTTTAGAGCACTAAGAAAAACAATATACTTTGATTTAAGCAATGAAATTATTAAGATTGATGTATATCTCCTTATATGTGTATAGTACATAATCATTTAATCATCTGTTTCCCAGTAAATGCAGATAATTGTGGTTGCAGATATTTTTTCTAATAATATGATGGAAAAAAATATTAATTTGTACAAAAAAATACATTCTTTTTATAACTTTTTTTTTAAAATTCAGACTTTGATTTGGTATTCCCACTTACTGTATTTAACAAACAGTGGAAATTCTTTATTTTTTTTTTCTTTTTATTTAGTAATATTGCTGGACTCTAAAGCACAACAGACAGAGTTGGAATGGATTTCCTCTCCTCCCAATGGGGTAAGTACTCCAGGCAAAAATTAAGTTCCTAAAGTTGAGCACTTATCTTACCAAAGCAATTGAAAGACTTGCTTTAAACTAGCTCCCCCTCGTATTTCTCTCAGTAATAGTACTAAGTGTTTACAGCTTTTTCATTTTTAGAATAGGAAGAAGCGTACTTCAGGTTACAGTGTACAAATATACGAGCTAATTAAAAAGAAGAGTCTCTTCAGAAAACTCACCTAAATGTTCTCGGTAGCTGTGTTTTGTAGCATAATCCTTTGTGCTCTACCAGAAAGCTCTGTATATTTGTAACACGATATTTTAAATCACTTTTTCCTTCTTCCTTTAGAAACAGCAGATTTACTTCTGTGTGGAAACTTTCTAAAAATATGTTTTTCATTTTCAGTATAATGGGTGATCATAAATTTGTTTACGATGTTTTCTTTGTAATTGAATAGCACAGATTGAAGTGCTCTAAAATAAAAACATTTATACTGCAGATGTGTTTGAAATGACATTCCAAACTTGAAGCATCCCCAAGTCTGAAGAGCTGGATATCTGGAACTAGGCACCAGTTATGTGGTCAAGGCCACCTCCAGAGCTCGCTTACAAATTAATCTCATGATACTCCATGAAATGCACCATTGTAAAGTACATCATTATAAAAAATGAGAAGTTTAGAAACATCGTTGTTATTATTTATCATACACGTAAAGCTGAGGAATGCTGCTTTCAGTCTGAATTAAAAGTGATATAAAAACCCCTTCTTTCTCAAGCCTTGAGGAAGAACATTTTCAGAAAGATATAATGGGTATATTGTCCTACCTTAGCTCAGTCCTACCTTAACTCAGTCTGAAAAATCATAAATTATACGGACAGTTGTTACTCATGGAAGCAATCTTGCTGAATCCATCGCGACTCCTTGCGTGAACAGGGTCTTGGGGGATCAGGCCCTTAATCTTCAGCGCATTAAGAAATCTGGAGCCAGGAGACCGTGAAGTGTGAGTGGGGATATAAAAGTGTAACAAATCCTTTAAATAAGAAGAATGAAAATCTGAAAGTGTCTTTCTTTAAAAGCAAGATCGTAAAATCAATACAAGCATAAACTGGAAACGAATCTGAGGACTTCAGAAAGAATGTAACGCCAGCTCAAGGCGTATGATGGCTAATAACCTCGGCATTAGCGTTTTGCACTGATTGAAGCCTTTACCAGAGGTGTTTGAAAGATTAGCTTGGTGGCAATTATATTAGGCTAACCTGTAGATAATGAAAGACATGTCAACGGATGTTACACATGTCAGCATACTGAAAGATGAAAGTAGAGTCAAATTCAACAAATAGTAAAAGGCGACTTTCAGAGGTAGAAGCCAATTTCAATCAGGAGTTAAAAGTGAATCAAAACTAATGACTGGATTCATATGCGTGAGAACGTTCAGAAATAGTTGCCTGTATATTAACATAAAAGTACCATTTTAATATTGTAATTTTGAAAACAAGTGTTTTTCTAGTTTTAATTATTGAATTTTCTACTATGCAATAAAGACTTCATGGGAATAAACACAGAAAATCTTCTTGAGAGAAACTACTGCATCATCAGAGTATGGAATATATCAGCCAGACACTCGTTAAATGCCTCATTCAACTGAAAATGTTACATCTAACAATGATCTCGAACATTAAGATAACTAAGAAGTTAAAATACCAAATATTGAAACCAATAGAACAGGACACATTCAAATAGAATTGTATGTGCACACATGTTGCAGCAGGACAACAAAAAGTTGAATTTTCTTTCTGTAAAAGCTATCGTGGAATTGATCACTTTAAAAAGACTTTAACAAAATATGACCTCAGATGGCATAGGTGAAAATATATCCCAAAGTACTGATATATTTTTTTTTTTTTTTTTTTTCTTCACGGAGAAGCAGGTACCTCTCCAATGGACTACTTGAAATAATAGTTCTGTGATTACAGAATTGAATCATAAGTCATATTTCCTTAATTTTTAGGACAGTCTTATTCGATGGCTTTGGAAAAATATGGAAAGATAGACTCCAGTTTTTAATGCTAGGGATAACATAAAGTAGGACTTCTTATCTGAATTTCGTGTTTTGTATTGTTTTCCTTGACTGTACCATCAGAATCTTGCTAATACCACCTAGCCTCATGTAGTGGGCTTTTGACTCAAAGAAGGCTCATTATGAAGAATGGTTTGATTTTGTTAAATGTATTTTGTTTGGTTTTTTTTCTTGTTTTGCTTTCTCGTTTTTTTTTTTTTTTTTTGGGGGGGGGGAGGGATGGAGATTTGTTTGTGGAGCAGTTCACATCAAATCCCGAGGAGTCAGATTCTTTTGTGTGGTGAGTTAGAGTTACTTTCACTTCAAAGATACGATCCATGTCTAACTGGAATATCTCATTGCAGGATCTGGCTTGGTGTTTTGAGGGAGGACCGCTTACACAAGATAAAAAATAAAACAAACAAAAAACCCAAGCCAACCCAAACCAAACAAAAATAAAAACCCCAACAGTACCTGATGTAAAACAGAGAATGTAAAAATCAGTAAAATTTTAAGTTTCATGCCTTTATTTTGTCATCTTTGTGGTTTGTTTTTTTTTTTTTTATTTTTGTTTGTTTGTTTGTTTGTTTTGTTTTTCAATGTGACAGAGCCAAACATCTCAGTCCAAGGCCCCATTTTTTTGTTTTCCTATTTTTGTACTAGTTCTTGTAGAGAAGGAAAAAAATCTTACTCATTCAGATCTAATAAATCTATTATGAAGATAGACTTTCTTCTGTTCTGAGATTAATACAGATCCATATGCAATCAGTTCAGTTAACTCCATGAGCATGTAATAACATTTTTCAATATTTTAATACCATACGCCTATATAATGCCATACATACCACGTCTATATTAACTGTAGGTCTTTGAAATGCGCTTTGATACTTACGACTTCTGTGCATTTCAGCACCTGCAGTCGTGATACGTTTTGTGGTGAAGACTTCCAGCGTCACTTCAGCCACTTCTGCTTTTTCTTGGAGCAGTAGACCAACGTTAGAATGGTCTCATTTGCTGACAAATAGGCTTGCAAAGGACTGTATACTGCCTGGCTACTAGTCTGGGAAACCACTGCCTTCCACGCTTGGCCACCGGTGTAAGGAATGTCAGTTGGTGCTCCATCCCACAGAGGTGCCGAGCAGTCCCACAAAACACTTAAGCACATGCTTACCATTAAGCTCATAAGTACAGTCATTGATCTTAAGCGTGAGCTTAAGTGCATTATTGACACGGGGCCAGAGGGCTAAGTGCCGTACGGGGAAGTGACGGTTGCCTATATCATCAGATGAGGAGAGCTCAAAGAAACCCACCCCTAATTTATTACAGCTGCGGTTTCTGCAGTGAATTAAATGTTACGAGAGATGTGAAAAAAGGTGAGAGACAGATATTGTTTTGGTTACACCTGGGCAGATCCGCCTGGCTGATTTCAGTGGAGGGTTTGCCATTGCCCGAGGTGCAAATTCCCACGCCACCAAAGCCTGTTAAAAGACTACGGGGCTGTTACAGGCTTACCAGTTTGTTACACAGTTGGTATCCTAAAGAGGTAACAACAACAAAAATCAGGCTTTGAACCAGTGAACTTTCAGTCATGTGGGTTGTTCTTAATTATGTATGTAATCTCATGGTTCATTTGAACTCCCAAGTAAATGAAGTTTGCTCCTTTTAACGTGGATGCAGCCACTGAACAAAATGTAGGGTGAGGAGCTCCCACTTACCTTCTTTTGGTTTGTAAATAGAGCAAAAGGTGGACTGAACAAAAAGGGGACGACCAAAATGTTTTCTTGCTTTCAGATTTGTAATTGTGTCCTTTTCTCTTGACCTCTCTCTCTGTCTATGCCACTTTCATCATATAGGAGTGAATATCGTCTGACTCATAAGTTCCAGGACCCAGTCCCGTACTTTCTGTACAACTGAAAGTTCCACTGGAAGTTTAATATACACAAGTTTTATGTAGTGTAGCGCTAGGCAACTTCAGGTCCTAAGACTTCACTGAGTTTAGGTTTCTCTGGAAGTGAAACCACCTCCCTCGTTTTGGTCTTTGCTTACCCAAAACTGTCGTGACCTTAATGAAATGTGGGAGAGCCCAATGTGTAATCAGAACTTTGTATGCTGAACAGCCTTCTCCTGTAGCTTCCCCTTTACAGCTGTGCCCATGATAAGTCAACAGTTTTTAGAAGTTTTTTGTGTGTGGGAAAGACATGGAGGGAGACAGAGCCTGCAGCTGCGTTAATATGTATTTTCTTCGTTTGGATGCTTAAGAGTATTTTAACAATAATCTACTTTTTATGAAGCCATACTGTTAAAAAGGAGGGACACTTGAGCTGTAATACACATCAAATAGACAGTAGTTACCTCTGGTGACGTACTTGTTTTGTATTACTAACTGTTTGTTATTGTTTTAGTGGGAAGAAATTAGTGGACTGGATGAAAACTACACTCCTATACGAACATACCAGGTATGCCAGGTGATGGAATCAAACCAAAACAACTGGCTTCGGACTAACTGGATTGCAAAAAGCAATGCACAAAGGATTTTTGTAGAACTGAAATTCACTCTGAGGGATTGTAACAGTCTTCCTGGAGTTCTGGGGACTTGTAAAGAAACTTTTAACTTGTATTATTATGAAACAGACTACGACACTGGCAGGAATATCCGAGAAAACCAATATGTAAAAATAGACACCATTGCGGCAGATGAAAGTTTTACCCAGGGTGATCTTGGGGAGAGGAAAATGAAACTTAACACAGAGGTGAGAGAAATTGGACCTTTGTCCAAAAAAGGATTCTATCTTGCGTTTCAGGATGTAGGGGCCTGCATTGCTTTGGTCTCTGTCAAAGTCTACTACAAGAAGTGCTGGTCCATCATTGAGAACTTAGCTATTTTTCCTGACACAGTGACTGGCTCAGAATTTTCCTCTTTAGTTGAAGTACGAGGAACTTGCGTCAGCAGTGCAGAGGAGGAGGCAGAGAACTCACCGAAGATGCACTGTAGCGCGGAGGGAGAATGGTTAGTGCCTATTGGAAAATGTATCTGCAAAGCAGGATACCAGCAAAAAGGAGACACGTGTGAACGTAAGTAAATGTACAACTTGCTGTTATATGTATGCTATAAGTCATGTTCTACCAGCTTTTTTTTTTTTTTTTTTTTTTCCCCCCCAAGAGAAATACATCATCAGTCTGCTTTTAAAGTTTTTGCGTCCTCAATCTCTAAACTTCACACTGGCTGATCCAAAGCAGTCAGCTCTTCTGGATATGGAAATCAGCAGTTGTGTACTGCATTTTAAAATTTAAACAAGAAAATTTAAAGTTGTAGGAAGTGAAAATATAGATTCGGGATTAGCATTTTAAACAGTTTAAGTTCCTTGTACCTCCTGCTGAGCAAGTCAGACCTATCACAGCACAGTGTATTAATAATCTCGGATATGAGTAGTTAAACAACTTGTTCTTTCACATGGTCTGTGATAGAATTATAAGGAAACTAAAACTGGGGAAGAATGAGATGCGGTTAGTAATGGGAAGAATACACACACAATAAAAACTGAGTTAGATTTTTCTGTCGTAAGCGCGTACAAATTCAGACACAAGAGTATCATTACAGATCTTTCAAACACAATATCAGCTTTCCAGAGTAAAGTATGTTTTCCTTTCTACAATATCTTTTTTGCATAAAACTAATTCTAAACTTTTGGCTTGCCGTGAGTGATTAGTTTAAATCATTAACAAATCAGAGACTACTGAGTTGTACTTTCTAATTCGGACTGATTTAGTTACCCGTATTCTCAGCATAATACTTACCTTTAGCATTGCTGTCACTGGGGCTACCTGCGTAAGACATTTCGGCTTAGTGTGAGAAAGGATATTTCATTGTCTGTGCTTACAGTAAAATCAACAGGCAGTTTGTTGAAAGACAGGTATTTTCATGCACACTTAACACAAAGTCCATCATTTTTATCATAAGATAACATAAGGACTTATGTATCACCACACTTTTATCATAAGATAGGCAGACATTTGTTGGTGAGAAATGTTGTAAGTCAAAAACTGGAAAAAAAAGCCCGCAAATCTGTGAAGAGGAGAAACCTACAGAATCTCAAAAACAAAGCCGGCAGCAGTCACGGAGTCTGAGATGTCAGTGTGAGGACTTCAAAATGCCCTACAGAGGATTACGAGCACCCTAAAAAAAAAAGTAGATGTATCTCATTATTGATAATTTGTCCTCAGGAAAAACCACGATTGTGTTCTTGATGAGATTTTACGAGGAAATTTGGTACAGGGTGAAGCAAGTGGGGTTGATCTGAGGCCTTTGTAGCCTTTGCACAAATCTTTCATTGTTCTGTTGGGAAGGGATGAGGGCTTATACACTGCGGAGGGTGATCTCATTAGGAGTAATCATAATGTGAAAAACTGCCCCCACGAAACCATGCAGTAAACTGTATTAAAGCTCTGTTAAAAATATTAAGTGCTGTGTCCCATAGAAGCCTGTTTTGAGGTTTCTGAATGTTTTTTTGGAGCGACCGACTTTTTTCCTTTTCTTAGTTAACTTGCTCTTGATTACAGACCTAGTCATGGTGGAGGTAATTAATATACCAATTTTATTTGACTTTCAATAAAGGAGCAAAAGTATCCAAAAAAGAAAGCAGCCTATGTTGGGGAACAGGAGCTGAGTGAGCCTGGGGGCGGCTGGATAGAGAAGAAATCGGTGTTTGGTAACTGGAATTCAAGTAACCTGTTTATTAAACAGCCTCCTTAATTTCTAACCGCGCTGATGTTGACAAAAGAATTAAATGATAACTTGTACTTGAGTATAGTAGCGTGCTCATTTGCAAGAACACTTCCCACTTTTGGCTTGCTTCCAAAGCAATCGCTAAGAGAACACGCTACCCTGGAAACAGTCCAGAGGATCGTTTATGGTATTTTTCCTCTTTTCTTTCAGTGATCCTGTTAAGAGTTTCAAAACAAACCCTGGCTCCATATTGAGGCGAGTTAATGTATTTGAGAGGGGAGAAAGTGGGAGGCAGGCACTCGCCGAACGCGCATCGTTGGCAGCTCCGAGTCAGAACGATCTGGGTGACTGTGGCGCACAATAGTAATTGCCGTCTGTGCTACTTGTTAGCTGCGTCTGTGCTCGAGGATGTTATTAAGTATGATCAACTATGTAGTGACCGATAGTCCAGCTGGCACACTGATACCGCGTCTGTTTTTTGTGACAGATATTGAGAGAAACTTATCTGAACATTGACACTAATGCAACTGGCTATCTGTTACTGTCAAGCTGTGTAGCAGATCAAGCAGAAGCAAGTTGGCGTGTGCTTCCTTAACCCAAAGCTTTTATAGCCCTGTCTGAGGGCTCACTTCTGCGACTACTTTGTACCTGGCATGCTGCGTGACTTCTTTGGGACTACTCATGGCAGAAAGCATTGTGCTCTGTCAGGATGGGCAGAAGTCTGTGATTCCTCTCTCACACTTGCTATAGCTCAGCTGAATTAACTTAACACAATAGGAAGGTCTTTTAAAGATACAGAATAATACCTTATCTGGCTGCATTGTAGCAAAGGTGGGAGTAGACGGCCACATTGTCGTTACGAATAGCTCTTCAGCCTGTAACTCAGTGGGGATTTTCATTTGTGTTACGCTGGCTTGATTGGCCGGCTGTGATTGAAGAATGTCTTCCTTTTGCATACAGCTTCTCTCCTGTGTGTGAAATTTATTGACTTCAGATACTAAAACAATTGAATTTTGATTTATGGACAACTCTGCACTGGATGTGTTGCTAGAAGGTTATTTTTTTTTGTTGTTGCATGAATGTAACTGGTAAAGCTGGGAAGGATAAGGAAGAAAAGAGTCATGAGTGGTGAAACATATAACCTGGAAAATAAGCTCCCATGTGTTCCTCCTTCAGTGCTTGATCTTTCAAGCTGAATTTTTGGATGTACGCTGATTACTTTTCACTATGGGTGTGCCATTTTAGTGGTCTATCGTGATAACACGCATAAGAGAGCCAAATTCTAGAGAGCTCACAATAGTCATTTAAAGCAAAATCTTAAAGTTGGGTGAAACAAACGTGAGAAAACTAGTTGAGCCTCTGAACTTTGAGTTGCAGATTCTTCTGCTTATACGCAAGGACGCTGTCTCCTCAATGTTGATCTTATGTCGTCTGGTGTGTGGCACTAGGCTTAGGTGTGGGAGCTGTACATTTTAAAGGATTAACTTGAAAGGTACCTAGCAAAGGTACCAGAAAGGTACTTAGAAATATTCAGCTCTTCCAACATTATGTATTGCATAAAAAAAACCCAACCACAAAGACCCAATAAAATTCTCTGCTAACTGTAGTGGACTCCCAATAGTCTTAACTTTGATTTGTTTTTTCCTTCCAGTGAAGTCCAGTAGATAAGTTGTGCATGTAAGGACCACACTGCAATCAGTGATTGGTATTTGAAGGAGAAAATAATTCTCTGAGAACTTCTAGGGTAATGTATATTCCATCTGTTTCATGTTAGTTGGGGACGGGGTGGGGGAGAAATAAATTTATTCAATAGGAGTAGTAGAGTGATATTTCAGAAGGTAGGAAGCATCTCTTAATATGACTGAACTGAGAAATTACATAGATGATTTGGCACCAAGTCCAAAAATTCAGAATTCTAGGGAAAGCCAAATGCATTTTACTGTTAAACATTTTATAATACCATATGCATTAACAGTTGTTTTATTGGCCCCAAAATGGGGACGGGATTATAGCTATTTGTACATTTTGTCTTGGTGAGGTAAAAAGGGAGATACAGGCTTTTCTTTCCAAATTGTGTCATGTGCTGTACACTGTGCCAGACTGCAAGCTGCATCTGTTCCTTCTTTTTTTCTTCTTGGGACAAACTTTTATCTCTTGACTTCGTGAGATATTACTTGATAACAGATTCAGAAAGCGAATTTGCCTTATGCTTGGCATATTTGTGGTAAAGTTATGGCGGTTATGGGGTTTTTGTTTGTTTCGATTTTGGGGTTTGTTTTTTTTATTATTACTCCACTTAGGAGCGGATGTGCCACAGGTTTACTAGTAGAGGGCAATGAATTAAGGGGGTAATGTAAATAAATTCTCATTTAAAAAATGTTACCGTGCGTCTAAAAAGCCCAAGTTGAACATAATGTGAATTGGGTGTAGAGTTTAGCCCAGGCTGTCCCAAAAGCTGTGGGTGACCTGCAGCTTGAGTGACCTATGTTGACATTCCCGCATTTTCAACTTGAAAATGTTTTGCCTTGTGGAGAAGGGGCAAAATGGTAGAAAACTTTCTCAGTGGCATTTATATCATCAAGACTCTAAATGTTTTGTTTTTTGAAGAAGAGTTACCTTTCTTACGTTTGCCTCCAAAATTACCCTAGGGAAGAGAATGTAATTATTCTCAGCAAATTGAACCAGAGCAGAGAATGGCAGTCTTGCCATTTTCTCTGAAGCCACTGGAGGTTCAACAGGAGAGTGTCTACCTCCTTTCTTTTTCATCCCCTAACACACTGAATAATTTTTCTGTCCCTTTTTGAAGAAATGTGAATGTGATCTGGTATCAGGTCCCAGATACAGCTGCATAGGAATCAGGTCCCAGATACAGCTGCATAGGAACTATTTGATTTTTTAAAAAGTCACGTAAGTATCTTTCCAAAGGATCCTAGCACGGTTCAGAAAAATATACCGGATACTTTTAAGGTGAAAGTAAGACCATCCAGCTAGATGGTCAAGAATACTGAAGGTGTTTCTACTATGAAATGCAGAGCTGTGATTTCTGCTTCCAGCCCCCTCTGGAGTTTCTAGAAAGTTAAATGTCTTCACTCGCTTTAACCCTGGAGTCTTCTGACTGCCCTTCTTGTCAGAGAGATATGTTAGCAAGGTATATTTTCTTGCTATATCTTTCTTTCAGAACAGTCTAGTGCTCATCAAGAGGATGATTTTCACAGATTTGTCAGTCTCCCTAACCCATTCTGGTTTCTTTGATCTACTTTGTTCATGTCTTTCAGCCTTTCGGATGTGTCAACACAGAGAAAAGAAGGGGAGAGGAGCTATGTCTACTGTTAAACACATCCTCTTTGAAGAGCGGTTTCCCAGTTAAATTATACAAAATGGCTTCTGGTCTCGATGGTCAGGGCTGGCCATCACCTGAAGAAACTAGTGCCGTCATGCTTCATAGTATTTGTTCCAGGTCTTCTCTGGGTTGCCTTCTGGCCCTGAGATACAACTATTGTTTTGTGTTGTTCCTTTGCCTGAAGAGTCTGAATTAGTTTGGTTAGTATGATTACAGGCTGTCGTAGTTTTGGTGATACGGCAGCTTCTCGCAAGTGTGACATGAAGATATATGAGATGTAAGGTGATGCTAAGTTGAAGTGATCAAGAACCACATGGTGGAGGCAGTTGACACTGGCTAGTTCTCATCCATAATGCCGTCGGAGTGATCCCTAAAATGAATTAACTGCAGAGCTACTGACTGGTTTATTTGCCAATGGACTGGTTTGTTTTCTGCAGAAAAGCTGACAGGATTGAAATATCACATGCAGGTGGGCAATCGGGATCCCAGATCTTAGAAGTGAAATTGTTGGATAAAGTAGATGAATGTACAGCTCTTTCTCTTCTCCAACCTCTCTTCTTTCCCCTGCTCTGTTCCTCTTCCCAGATTCTGTTGTCTCCAGGAATTAATTTTATTTTTGCATTTAGCTAGAGTTTTGATGAATATCAGTTTCTTAAACTAAATTCCTTGTACTTTTTTTTTTTTCTTTTTGACAGATTCACTGCTGTGCACAGATTTTGAAAACAAAACAAAGCTAGCAATGAAATCTAACAGAATCTTAGTAATTTCTCCTTTAGTTACAGAGGAAGCACTAAAGCTGTATTTTTACGGATCTGGGATGCCACTGCTGAATTAGCTATGGTTGCTCAACAGCTGGGCTGTTAACTCCTTAGCCATAAAGTCTATCTTCTCTTTGTTCTAAACGAAGCTTTAGTTGGTATTTAGAAATGGAATCTCATGGTGTCAAGTCTGTTGCCCAAGACCATACATCTTGCTTCTGAAACAAACTTTTCTACCCAGAGTTCTTTTGTGAAAGGTGCAATAGGCATGTAATTTTTTTTTTTTTATCATTTTCTAAGTATAAAAAATGTTTGTAGATGAAAAAGCAACTGACTTGCTTGGAGATTCTGGGTTTGGGTTTGTTAGTTCTTTTTTGTTTGTTTGTTTGTTTGTTTGTTTTTCCTGGGTTTCTGTTATACTTTGAAAATTAAGCCACTAAAAATAGTTTTTGTTTTTGTTTTTTTTTTTTTTTCATTTTTTCATTTCTCAGTACAAATGGGAGAAGTGACGCATGCAGTCCTTGTTAGGGGAATCTCAAAAGTACGTGCATTCCATTAAATATGACTGTTAGCTTTTTAAGAAAAAAACAAACCCAAATAACCCCCCCCACAACCCAACCAGAAAGCAAGGTTCCAGGAACTGAAAAAAGGAGAGTTAGTAGGTGACAGAGAAACTGAAAGCAGAGATCGTTTAATGGAAGAACTGATCACAGAGAAGAGAGGAACATGTAAATACTTGTTTAACTAAACTACTTTATGTGTCTGTAAGACATCTGTTATATGGATAGCGAAATGCTGTTCAAAGTTGTTCAAGCAAACTGTGCAGTTCAAAATAGAAATTGCTTTGTGAAAGTGAAGAGCCTTAAACAAAGGAGTGAAGTGGAGGTTCTTACTCAAGAAGTGGGACAATCATACAGAGAGATCCATGTTTGGTACTGAAGTTGAAAGAAAATAAAAATTAGTGAACAAAATGTTTTCTTAACTAGATTAGCTTTTGACTTTTGCTGCATCCCAAACTTCCTGTGTTATCATAAACATATTTGCCCTTTCTCCCCCCAACAGTTCATATATATTAAGCAGTATTAAATCTTTAAGAATATCTGTCTGTTTTCACTTGGGAAACTTGTGGGTTTTCAGTTAGTATCATGAGTATTACCACTTGAACTACAATGTAAAAATTAATTGTTCCCGACTTCTCAGCATTAAATATCGGTGTTTCCCCTGTACTGTGCAAGCTCTGTCTGCAGTACTAATTTAGTTATTAAAAACAGTAAGCTGTACACAGCTTGTGGATTAACACTTTTTAAACTGAAAACAAGTAAAAGATTTTCAGTTTAATATCTGCAAAGATGAAATGGATCTTTCAAAGTGTACTCAATACATATACTTCATTTATGTCATGATAGTGTTGTTTGGTCTCCCCCCTAGAAGTAGTATAAATGCTACTTTGTTAATAAAAACTTATTGCTGGAACCAAGTTGAGAATAAAACAATTTGTAAGGGGTCTCCTTAAAAGAATTAGAAAAGTATGTTGAGGAAGCTTATTAAAAGCCAAACATGGGTCACATGACAGGAAAAATATGTAAATGTTTTCCACTGTAAGCCTTCCCAGAATGTTGTGGCATCAAGTGGGAAAAAAAAAAAAAAAAAAAAAAAAGAAGACAGCTTCACTGTTTAATTCAGCATTATACATCTTTAATTTCATAAAAGGTAACCTCTCTTTACAGGATGATGGATCTAATTTCTTCTAATTTCTTCTATAACCTTTCATTATTGAGAAAACGGCAGCAATAGCAAATATATTTAAGACATTTTTATGAATAGTATTCTCCTTACTTATAAAAACTTTTTTCCCTGCGCACTTCCTATTCTTTCTGTTCTCTGTATCTGTCACGGTGAGTTCTCTTGTCTCTAATATTAGAGTTCTCTTGTCTCTAATATTAATGAAAAATATATTTTATATGTGAAAAAGAATAGTATCCTAGTTAATAGTTCACACAGAAACTTTCTTTTCTGTGGGAATCTTGTATTTCATTTCTTGTTCTCAGACATATCAGCAGTATGTCCAGTGTCTCTGGTGACAGAGTATTCTTGTGTACTTTTCCATTAATGACTGGTTCTGACTTCATCAGGTCTCCCTAACGAACACAACACGCCAACATCCTGGAGAGTGACTGTTCAGTATTTAATGCTTCTTCCCATACTTCTAACTCTTTTCCATTAAGAAGAGTTTTTTCTGTATAGGAGAAACTATCTTTTAGAAGCTATATGCATTTGAGGGAATTTGGCTTAATATTAAGCTAATTTATAAGTATAATTCAGGGTAGCAGAGGCAACCATGTATAAAACTTGTGCGAAATAAGAATTGGGCTCAATTATTATGCTTCTGGAGTCCTGATCCTGTCAATGCGTGTACCTGTATAGCTTTATTTAGTTGGGTGGCCCTGCTGCCTATCCTAAAGAGGATAAAGTTGCTCACATCTGTAAGAAACATCAGGGTTTTTTACCGAAGGTAAATTGATAGTTTTTAACTTCTTAACTTTTATGGTTTGGATTAGTTACATGTGACTCTTGGCAAGACATGGCTCTCCTGCAATAATAATATCAAGCTTTTTTTTAATAAAAGTCTAATTAACTGTAATTATTAGTATTTTCTGACACCTGATATACCTCAAATATGTGTGATTGATGGATAAAAAGGAAGAACATGATTAAGAAATATAATTACGGGTGTTATTTTGCAATGTATTTCATATACATAAATGCAAAGATTATTTCTTGATGTAATTGTGAAATAAGTTGAGGGTTCGATTTTGAGAAGCTGGTGCAAGTCTAGAGCCCTAGCTTGCTGTTTGGCTACTGATTTTTTTCATTTCGAACAAAAAAAATTCTGATAGTATGTATTACCATAAATAAACAGGCTGTAGAAAGTGTGAAAATGGGGCTCCTACTTTTCAGTAAACAAGGTATGACTATTTTAAGGAAGTAATGCCTAATGCAGAAAACTGTCTGTAGGACTGTGGGCTGAGGCATCGTCGCTAGGACTCAATGGCAAGAATCCTGTTAACTCGATGAGAGTAACATCATGTTAATATTTTCCTATTGAGGAAAATGCTAAAGTAACTGTAAGTAACTGTAGGAATATACATAAACCCAAAACTTTTACATTGATGAAACATATTTAAGCGCATATTTGATTAGATGTGCTTTTCTGAATTGTAGGTATTGTGCTGGTATAAATGTGTACAGAGAAGTGATATAAATGAACTCAAAGATTCCACTGATGGTACGTAAGATGTACAATCTTTAGCATAATTAGTGGCTATAACTTGTTATTATTCTTTCCTCGCATTTAGTGGATGTAAAATATCACCCAGCCTAGATGACTGGTGTTTATTTTTCCAGTAGATTGAACACAGTGGATGGACTAGTGTGACCTTTGAAAGTGATACTTGGAGATCTCCTGGCAGGTGACTAATATGGTGGCCTCATGTAGCCATATGCACGTGACCTGCTGTACGTTCCCTTCACCTTCCTCATGATATGACTAAATTGCAAATGTCACCTGATGCGTGACAGAGCTTATTTTTCTCAAATGACCACGTACATGCTTTTTTTCTAGTCATACGGCATAGTGTACATGCGCTATGCTTCTATAGAAGTCTAACCCCCTCTGTAGGAGAGGGATAGGATGTCAGAGT